>NW_028327173.1:151083366-151386396 GCF_987537825.1 Furipterus horrens
TCTCTAGCCACATTGAACTACTGGCCTCTCCGTGAATCTGATGTGCTCTTTCAAGCCTTCAAGCTATACGGCATTTCCTCTGCCTAGAATGCTTTTACCTTCTTGGCATAGTCTCAGTTTGTGTTAACTCCTCTGTGAGATTTCCTCTGATGTCATCCGTCTACGTGGATGTTCCCACTTCTAATGTTCTGATTGCATTTTGAACATATCTCCATGATCCCAATAATAACATTATAGTCTAATTGTTTGAACACCTCTCTCCTCATTAGCTTCGAATCTCCTTAAGGGCAGGGACTTTGTCTTTCCATCTTTGCATCTCCATCACGTAGGTATACTAATCAGCCTGGGGATCCGAATGAGTATGTGAATGGGTTCCTCTCTCTGCAGGTAGCATCTTCTATTTGGAACACAAGAGGGAGCTATGCTCCCTCATTGCCTTATACTATCCTCTCATTCAACATTAACTTGAGTTATCACCAATACAAGGCTAAGGACTGGGAAGAAAGGGATAAGGCTACAATGAGGGAGGCATGTGGGCATGGTTAATTTTTAATGTTTTCACAAAATTTTCAGAAAGTCTCTTCAAATAGTTGGATTCTCCAAAGCATGAATGCTCATGTTTAATTGAATTTGAAACATACATTTTAACTCCAGCTGAAAATGAGTAAGAATTTGTGGGTTCGATTATTTTGTAAAATATGTGATAGTGATATTTATTTTAAACCATATGTTTATTTGTCTAAGAATTTTCAATTTATGACACCTAGACTGAAGCCATTACAATTTTGATAGAATGCTATATATATTTTAAAAGGATATGAAATGTAGACTATCTTGGTTAGTAAGATAGAAAGATAAAGCAAGTTTGCTAATAGTAAGAATAGTTGTTACATTCTGGACCTTTAAAAAACAAATTTTGCAATATAAACAAATAATAATGATGAAATATATTTTGATCAGGGTCACATAGTAGCATTATTCCTGCATATATTTGAAAGGGAGTTTATAACATATTTTACAAGAATGGCTCATTTCTATTAGCACAGTGCTTCAAAGAAACACTAACAAAAGGCTTTCTGTATCTTAAGTTCAGAAGAACAATACTAACTTATTTCCAATTCTCCAAAATATTTATTAAAGATAACTAAAACAAAAGGACAGTTGGTGAATAAAATTTGCCTTGATTAATTTCTTCTTGTTCAATTTAATGAATTGGGTCTTCCTTAATCTACATTGCCTGGTTTAAAATTAATTTTTCATGACCCTGATCTTAATTTGATTTTAATTATTAAGCCAACAGGCCTCCTGTATGAAGAGATGGGACTAAAATGAAAAGTTCCCACATCCAGCAATCCTCCTTTTCCTATGAAGCTTAGTTTCCCAAAGGAACATCTTCCTCCCTAGTTTGCCAAGGAGAGTCTGACAGTAGAATTTCTTCTTATCTGATAAAAATCTCATGCCAGTCTTCACTTGACCCACTTCTCCCTGAGCTCACCACCGTGACTGGTGTATATACACAATGTATATTTATATTAATAAGCACAAGATACTATCAGACATACACCTGCAAGTTCTTAGAAACAGAAATACAGGCACCAGAAAGGAGTTCTTAGTAACATAGACATCTAGATACAGAAACCCTGCATCAGAGGCCCCTGTGACAAAACTGGGGGAGGCCAATCCTCACTCATACTTTGCGGTCCTCCTTTATCACCTGACCTGCAGAGATGAGGAACACCTTTTCCCTTTCTGAAGTCCCTTAAAATACTGAAGCTTTTCTCATACTCAGTTGTATTCCAGACACAGTTATCCAATCCCACCTACCAGAGGATGAAGTGGGTTCCTGTGTATGTATGAGGGGTGGGCAAGAAATAGCTCCAATCGTTAAGAAAATTTATCCTAGTACAAGCTACAGTCTTTAGCATCTAAAGTTCTTATGCTCTTTCTTACTGCTCTGTGGCCTCTCTTATAGCTTGACAGGAATTTCTTCCTGAAGTCTCCTGCCCACCTCTCCTATCTCTGGAACCTACAGAGTAAGGACTATTAATCCTCTCTACAAAGGGAAGGCGGGTCACGTGCCTGGAGTTGCCAAGAGCTCTGATTGGTGATATACAGTTACTAGAATGTGATTGGTTTATTTCTCTGGTTGGAGTTGATTCCATTAAAAGTTTACAGACCTGGCTGTCTAAGGAGACTGCCAGAAACTGCTGTCCCAACCTCTCCTCCTCAAGAACATGTGTGGGCATGCGTATGTGTATTGTTGCACTAAAGGAAAAATTAAGTGGAGAATCAGAACAAGATCTGAAAAGTAAGCTGAGGCAAAAATCCCCAGTAAGGTCTAATGTAGGTAAGGATCCCAGGGGTGTTGAATCATGCAAACCAAAGGATGAGACTCCAGATAAGGATTCGATGTCCGTAAGCCTTGTGGCATTTATGACATTATGAGGTTTTTCTGGCCTCCTCTTAGTTTCTTACCAAACTTTCTCTCTGAAGATTTGTTTTGATCAGGGTGGACAGAAGTGCGCTCCTAGGCGCCTGGACGAGGGCGGCACTTCAAGGTCCCCTCCAAACCCACCCGGACTCCATCGACCCCTACAGCCACATTCCCACCACTCACAGGGGACCAGGGTTCCCTACCTTTGTTTGCTTCTTCTTAACAATCCGTGAGTGGCAACTCGAGCAGCTGGCCTCCTCTTTGTGGAACCTCACACGCGACGCTCTCGGGGGTGGAATCAGAGAAGCACACGGTCAGGACGTTCTGTCTGTCACCAGAGCGCGCACCCTTTCAATCGGCGGGGCCCCCTTCCATCCCCCACTCTTCTTATCCACTTAAGGACCAGGCTATGACCAGAGAAACAGGGTCGGGGATGCTTCCCCACTTCCCACTCTAAGTTACCCTCAACCTTCTCAGACCGCACTCCAGGCTCCCCGGCGCTGTCCCACACCAGCCTGGCACAGAAAAGGGATGGGTGCCAGCGCTCTCTGCAGCCATTCCTCCGACTCCTCCTTCTCCCCCACCCCCATGCCCAGCACCCCAGGCGGCTCCAGCGCAAACCTAGCGATGCAGTCCAGGGTCGGGGCGGGGCACGGTCGCGGTGAGACCTTCGAGATCTCACTGTGAGCGCTACTGGGCGCGGGGCAGCGGGAGATGCGGTTAGCACAGACTCCAGCAGGGTCTGAAGATGGGTGCCTTCCTTGGACGCCTGGCCAGGTCTTCGGGCGTTGATGGATCCTGTTGGTCTTAGAGCCCAGAACCAACGGTGTGGAGAGAATTTGGGGAACGCCTCTCTGTCCCTCTGAACCCTCTCTGTCTTCCTCCCTCTCCCAGCCCCAGCAGACCCGTAGAAGTGGACTTGTCCTGTTCGCCATCCACATGGCAGAACTAGCCGAGCCCTAGTCACGGACAGGACATTCCCTCTATCTGAGTCCTGGGAGCACGTGGTGTCTCACCTTTCGAGTCCCGGTCCCCTTTGGAGCACTTCACCCGGTCCCCGGAGTTCCGGTTTCTATCCCGCCCCACTCTGCCCCGCCCTGCCGAAGAACTGGGGCGCGCCATCTCTTCTTCACCCCCCAGCCCCGCCCGACTCGACTCGGCACAGAGCTGGAGAGGGAACCGGACTAGAGCGGGCGTCGGGGCCCAACTTGGAGCCACGCGAGAGTCAAGCTGCAGTCCCTGCTCAGGGGACACCGCAGGCGCAGGTCAGATCCCAGAGGGCTTCTCCTGGCCGGCGGATCTGGGCGCTCGGGCGGGGGTCAGGGTCCGGGGAGCTCCAGCGGCAAGACTGCGGCAGAGCGCGCCCCAGCTCCACCACATTTCTGAAGGAAGGGGACTTCAACCTGACCCTCCTGCACCTCTGTTCTTTGCCTGAGGCTACAGTGGGCCCTGTTAGGGCCTATCCTCCACCCTACCAAGGTTTCAGGAGACTGGATAGTTTGGTTTGGGGGGTTGGGTGGCCTGGTGGGCTTGAGCTTAGGCGAATCTCTCTGGAGCCTGGCACCAGCGCATGATGCCAGGGAGGGAATTTGGGGCTTTCCTCTTCAGTTCTCCCTTGGAACTTCCAGGGCTTTGACTCATCTTTTCCCCACCACTCTAGGACCACATGGCTGGCAAAGTTGCCATGTGGATCAAGAATGAGGCAGGCCTGTATTCTCTCTTTGGTTCTGCCACTGCTTGGGGCTTTACTGCCCTTTCCTGAGGTTTACTGCCTTCCTTTCAAGGTTGTTGAGAAGTTACTGAGCCAATGTCGCAGTGTAAGTCATGTGGCTGCCCACTCACAAGGAGTGGTTATTAAGCATGTCCATCTTATCCTTCAGGTTGTCCCCACAGCCTGACCTGAAGGCTCACTGCATGCTTTTATGGGTTGAATGGTACATTGGTGTCTGGCACCAAAAATCCAGAAGTCAGAGTAGTAGGGGGGAAGGGGCAGGACATCCTAGATCAGGCAAGGACCACTGTGCCCATGTAAGCATGCCCAGCCTTATGGCTTCAACCATCCAGAGCCCTACTCTCCACAAACTATCAAAGGCTGGCATCTGAACAGTCTCTGGGATGGAGTGGGTAGAACAGTAAGCTTTTGAGTTATGACAGGGCCTATGTTTTTTCATTTGTTTAACAGGAGATGGAAAGTGGGAATGAGGTCACCCTCTGGATTCCCTCCTGTGAGATTAGACAACCTGTCCAGGAGCCTTGAGGATTTGGCTAAAGATGAGGTTTTGCATGAGTTCTCCCTTCCTTCACTATATAGTTCCCCAGGCCCAATCCACCTCCAATCTCCACTTTGCCTTTAGGAGGTCTTCACTGGCCTTGAGCACTACCTATGCCACTCAAAAGTTCCTACCTGAGTCCCCTGCTGCCTCTGTTTCCCTGTTGTCCCTCGGTGACTTATTGGCCTAGGAAATGAGAGCAGGAAGTTGGTATTACACACAGGAAACCTTCTGAGTGGACTCAAAGGAGTCAAGCTCTAGCCCACCCTCTCTATATCACTCTTACATAACACCTGCCATTTTTCAATCTCACATTTGACTCTGGCAACCATGCTAAGAGGTAGAGAGTTCAGACATGTTTACTCCCATAGCTGGAAAAGGAAACCAAGGTCCAGACCCACTAAGTGCCTCAAATCTACACAGTGAACTGGCAGCAACATCATATCCTGGACTCAGCCAGGGTCCTAGCCTCCAAGCAAGGTTCTGTCCAAGGAACACACACTGCAGTATGCTGGGTCAAAACAAGGTTTTGCAATTAATCTGAGGCAGTAAAATCCAGCCTGAAAGGTTGGGATTTCTGTTTGCTTTGTTCATCACTTAATCTCCAGTGCGAAGGTCTGTGCCCACTACATAGCGAATGCTCATCAAGTATTTGTTGCATAAATGGAAGAGTCTTGGGAGGGAGGGAGTCTCCTTCTCTTTGCTACCCACTGTGCCTTGGCCCAGCCCTATGCCTTGGTTAACAAGGACCTTGATTCAGAGGCTCTGACATGACTTTCCTCAACGGCTGGGGCTCATTCTCTCTGTGCTCTGTCTTTTTCTAGGGTCTCCATTTTATAGTATTCTCTATTTTCATCATGGGCTTCTGCTTGGCTCTGGCATGGACTCTCCTGGTTGGGCCGTGGACGGTTACAGGTGAGTACAGATTGGGGGAGAACCATGGCTAGGAGCAGAGAAACCCAGCATCTTCTGGGCTTTCCCAAGGACAGAAGCTGTATCACATTCATCTCTATCCCTAATCTCTAGCTAACACAATAACCTGCCCAAAGTAGGTGCTTACTTCTGGCTTACTGACTAGATGAATGGATAATGGAATAAAATGTTTCCCCAATACACAGAATTAGGGAGACTTTGACTGCTGTGTCAGCACTTCCTGTTTCATTACTTACAGTCTGGGGGCCCTTTTTCTCTCCCCTGTTTTCTTTCTTTTTTTAAATAAAGGTTTTTAAAAAAATATTTTATTTATTTATTTTAGAGAGATGGGAAGGGAGGGAGAGAGGGAGAGAAACATCAATGTGCAAGAAATACACTGATTGGTTGCCTCTTGCAACCCCCAACTGGAGATCTGGACAGCAACCCAGGCAATATACCCTGACCAGGAATAGAACCAGCAATCTTCTGGAGCAGGCTGGTGCTCAATCCACTGAAGCACACCTCCCTATCTTCTTTCTTTCTTCATGAAGTAAGAAGCCCTGACTCCAAATAGGAAAAGATTGATTAGACATACAAGAAATTAAAAGGGTCTTGGGATTAGATTGGACTGAAAGCTGACTTCCCCCAAGGAAAGTCGCCAATGTTTTAAAACAATATGATTTAAAAAAATACAACCCACAAAGTTTCATGTTGTTACCTTCGGCTCTGAACAGTCTCTTACTAGTATCTGAGGCCATTCCCTGCAGTCTGGGTCTCTGAGAAGGGAAGTGGACTTAAGGTGCCACAGTTAGGTTAAAAAGAACAAGTCCCTGATCATCAGGGGATGCAAGAACAGGGAACAAGGAAAATTTGTGGAATAATTTGTCCTAGCTGGAAGCATAGGATGGTAAGAAGGCCCCTGCAGCTTCTCCCTTGCCAAAGCTGCTCCCATTTGCATTCCTTGCAGCCTTCTCTATAAACCTTATTTATCCATTTTTAGAAAGAGAAGAAGGGAGGGAAAAAGAGAGGGAGAGAAATGTTGATGTGAAAGAGAAACAGGATTTGTTGCTTCTCGTGCATGCCCCAACCTGGATGGTTCCACAACCCAGGCCCTGACTGGGAATTGAACCAGTGACCTTTCACTTTGTGAGACTATGCCCAACCAACTAAGCCATATCGGTCAGGGCCAGTTTATCTTATTTTAGAGATCACATGTATATGGCCACCCTACTTCTGCCCCAAGTCTGGATTCTTAGTTGGATTTTGTAGGGGTGGAAAATTTCCCCCTTCTTCCCTTCTAGGTTCTTTGGCTGATCTAATAATTAAATTGACATAAAACAGATTAGATTAACAGGAGAAAAACAAATTTAAATTCATGCATATGAGAGCACCATAAAAACAGGAGATCCAAGGGCAAATTGGGTAGTTGAGGCTTCTTTGCGATTTTAAGCTGAGGACTGGGATAGGGACCTAGGGCTTCAAAGGGAAGGAGGGAAATTCACAGCACAATGAAAAGAGCAGACGTTTAGTTAGATGTTTGCCTTGCCATACTGATAAAAAGTTATCTTTGGTATTAGCCTTTTTTATGGGCCAGACACCCAATCTAATTTTTTTTAGGTGGTTAAGGGAAAGGTAGTTTTTTTTTTCTTGAGTCTACTGTGTCTTGACTGCCTTCAGCTCAAAATAATCCACATGCCAAAATGGCATATTTTGGGGTCACTCATTCTGCTGCCCTCAATTCTTTGCTCAAATATCAGAGCCTGAGTCATTTTCATCTCTGACCTCCTTCTCTCTGTGTGTGTGTGTGTGTGTGTGTGTGTGTGAGTGTGTCGGGTATGAGTCAGGAGGGTAGTTCTGAGATCTTGTCCTTCATCTAAGTGGGGAGACAATCAGAGGAATGGGTCTCTCGCTGGCCGGTGAAAGTCCTTTTCTTTGCTCTGTTCTCTGAGGTGAGGAGGGAGGGATAATCAGCCCTGTAGCCTCCTAGTTTGGGGAAAGGAATCTGGCTAGTCATATGATCTACTGACCAGAAGGACTCCTGCTATATTTCTGATTCTGGATCCTTCCCTCTTTCCCCATTACCTGAGTTCTTCCCTCAGTAGGGAAGTTCTCCCTTCCAAGCCCTCATTTTTTTTTGAGGTACCATAGGGTCAAGAGGAAGAATTATATGGGGGACATGATGCCACCACAGAGGGGGAGGGGTGAGGTTATCCACATGACCGTCAGTCCCTGATCCCACCCAAGAAACTGGGAAAAAGATCAAAACCACAGCTCTGTGGCCTACATCCTTTCCCTGGGCTCCGCTCAGCAGAAGGCCAAACCCCTTTCCATACTGTCCCTCTCCATACTGCCCCTGCCTGGAGATGAATCACAGAATGACATGTCCTTCCCCAGTGAAAGAGTGGATGACTTTTGGGGGGTGGCTGGCTCTTGCTCTGTATGATGTTTTAAGGCTTGGAATGGCTTCTGTCCTGCTGTGTCCCCCAGGGAGCTGAGTTGTGAGGGCAGTGGAAGTCTCCTGCATCCCCTCCAGCATTGCCACCATTCTCCTTCTGCTTCCTCTTTCTCTCTGGGGCCATTTGTCAGGACACTGCACCTGGCTACCTGGCTACAATCCTTTAGTGCTCCCTGCCATAGCCCCCCAGCCCCCCCTGCCTCCCCCCTTCCACCAAGAGCTTAAAGATTAGGCTTGGATATGGATATCATTTTGCTCTGATTATCTCCCTCTGTACCTTACCTCCCACATCTGTGCTGGGTATCCACTCTCTGCTGACCCAAGTACCAGGCTCACAGGATGCATATCCTGCAGACCTACCCTTCCTCTCATGTACTGACTTGCCCGGCTGCCCCTTCCCTCCAACCTCACCTTCCCTCCAACCTCATACAGGAGCTCAGAACCCTATTTCGTGGGAGGTACAACGATTTGATGGATGGTACAACAACCTCATGGAGCACAGATGGGGCAGCAAAGGTAGGTAAGAACCAAGTGGATACAGAGCCCCAGGGTCAGGGTGGTACCTACCACCAAGGGGCAAGGGCTGGCAGGCACCAGCAAAGGCTCGTTCATTCCTAAGGTTTTACAGTTTGTGGTGTGGAGGAAGCCTGAGGGAGAGGAGGTCAAGGAGCCCCTCTGAGGATGGTCCTTGTCCCCACCCTCCAACCCCAGGCTATCGGCTGCAGCGCCTGGTCCCAGCCACCTATGCAGATGGTGTGTACCAGCCCTTGGGAGAACCCTACCTGCCCAACACCCGAGACCTCAGCAACACTGCCATGAGGGGCCCTGCAGGGCAGGCTTCCCTGCAAAACCGCACGGTGCTGGGGGTCTTCTTTGGTAAGGGCCTCAACCTGTAGTAAAGGGAGGCCCATGGGGTCAGCTAGGGGGGACTCAGGGAGTGAGGGAGTTAAGTGCTGGAGGGTCAAAGAGACAGAGGGGCAGGCTATGGGGTGGGGTAGGAGTGGGAGCAGAGGGAGAAAGTCTGATTGGCAGAGGTATAAATCTGCCCTGGGCTGTTGATGGGGCTGTGGGTAGATGCAGGAGCATGAAAATAACCTGGTAAAGACTCTTGGTGGGATGCTGTTCTCACTCTGCTTCTGGCTTCTAGGACAGGCTCAGGGCAGGGTTCTTATTTTGGTAGGAGGTCTGAAAGGGTGTGGAAATGGGGTGGTAGGACCCTTTGAGTCCCGTGCTTGTTTGTTGGCTCCCAGCAGGAATGCCAGGCTCCTGCTGGCAATTCAGGTGCCCGCACTTGCTCCCAGTGTCCACTGTGCCACTGAAGCAGGCAGGGCCTCTGAGCAGGCTGCTCCCGGCCCATGCTGCCAGCCTGAGAGCCTAGGCACACTCACTGGGCACCTCCCAGTTACCAAGGAGGAGGCCAAACTGGCAATGAAAACAGTTTGGACCAGGGTGTAACAAAGTATTGGGACGGGATGGGTGAGGTCAAGGCTGGAACTTGCCCATAAAGGCTGTTTAATCTTTTGAATCTTGGGGCTGGAGGTGGGGAGACTAAATACTTGGGGAAGAAAGGAGAGTGGCCTTAGCTGACCTTAGCACGCTCTCCCCCATTGCCGGAAGGCTACCACGTGCTCTCGGATCTGGTGAGTGTGGAGAGACCAGGCTGCCCCGCCGAGTTCCTCAACATCCACATCCCGCCCGGTGACCCCGTGTTCGACCCGGACCGGCGCGGGGACGTGGTGCTGCCGTTCCAGAGGAGCCGCTGGGACCCCAACACCGGACAGAGCCCCAGCAACCCTCGGGACCTGGTGAGTCTAGGCAGGCGGCAGGGCAGGAGCTGGATCCGAGGCAGGTGGGGCTCTGGGCTCCGGTCTGGCAGCGTCCGGTGGGGAGAGGCTCGCATTCTCCACCCACGGACACCCGCCTGGCCCTGGCCCTTCCTTACCTGCCTCGACTACCCAACCCCGCTCACCTGCTCGGTGCCTTCGCAGGTCAACGAGGTGACGGGCTGGCTGGACGGCAGCGCCATCTATGGCTCCTCGCACTCCTGGAGCGACGCCCTGCGGAGCTTCTCCGGCGGACAGCTGGCGTCGGGCCCCGACCCCGCCTTCCCCCGGGAAGCGCAGGAGCCCCTGCTCATGTGGACGGCGCCCGACCCCGCCACCGGACAGCGCGGGCCCCAGGGGCTGTACGGTGAGGCCACGGGCCCGGTAGGGGCACGGGCGCGGCCGGGGCTGGTCGGAGGACGGGCTGGGGGTCTGCGAGGTGGCGCTCCCCTGGCTCACACCTGCCCTCATCGCCACCCCTGCGTCCCCACCTCGGATGCAGCCTTCGGGGCGGAGCGAGGGAACCGTGAGCCCTTCCTGCAGGCGCTGGGCCTGCTCTGGTTCCGCTACCACAATCTGATGGCACAGAGGCTGGCCGGCGAGCACCCGCACTGGGACGACGAGGAGCTGTTCCAGCACGCGCGCAAGAGGGTCATCGCCACTTACCAGGTCAGTGGCCCTGCCCTCCCCACCCCAACCCCATATCCTGGTCTACGGGACACTCTGCTCCCCTGCAGGGCCCTCCACCCTTGGACATCCCCACCCAGAAACACCCTTTGCTGGGAGTCCACCCCTTCCCAGAGAGCTAATGTCCAGGAACAGACCCTGAAATGACAAGGAGGCAAAGTGGCACTTCTATAAGAAAATGAGCTGTGCACCCCACCCCCACCCCAAGCCCCTGTTACTTGAGGGGAGGGCCTCAGCCTCTCTCCTATTTGAGTTGCCTTTCTCAAGACTGCCCCTGCCTGGTCACCCTTTCCCACCTAAGCCTTCCTTGGGCTCAGTACTCGCCTTCCCTGTCCTCTTTCCTGACCCTCAGAACATTGCTCTGTATGAGTGGCTGCCCAGCTTCCTGCAGAAAACACCCCCAGAATACACAGGTGAGGGCATGGAGGGTGATTCGCCTGGGCTGAGGGGTGGTCGTGGTTAGGAAACAAGACAGGTTGGTAAGGAGCTTATTTCTCCAATTACTCGCTGGAGCAGGGTACCGCCCTTTCCTGGACCCCAGCATCTCTCCCGAGTTCCTGGTGGCCTCGGAACAGTTCTTCTCCACCATGGTGCCCCCTGGCGTCTACATGAGGTGAGGGAGGGCTCAAGTGTGTGTTGGGAGATGCGGGGGCAGGTCAGGGTGGGGGTGGGGGTTGTCAGTTGAGAAAAATTGCCCACAGGGTCTTCAGGACAGGATTATCAAACTAAAGTCCTGCCCATTCCACCAGGGAACAGTAAATATGGAGAAGAAGAATAAAAACAATTGTTTATAAAGATATATCACTGTAGTTTTAAGCACTTTTATGTCTGTTTTCCTGCAACGGGTGTAGGTATTAATCCTCTAGTTTAAGACAGGCTAATTGAGGCTCAGAGCATGAGTCACAAAGCCTGTTGTTCTGTACTTCAGGTCTTGACACTACCCTGAGGGCATTTTTTAAGCTGTAAACACGGGACCTGGGGTTTATAAACCTTTTGGAGAAATTATAATAGAAATCTGTGAGAGCTGAAGAAAATGCTGGCTCCAAAATAATAAAAAGAGAACTTTAAACTAAAAATATACATTTAATTAAATGTATACAAAACAAAGCATGTCGGTATACATTTTACAATTGCATTATAACTTAAAACAATTCATAGATTAGATTTTCTTACTCTGGAACAATTTCTGGATATGCCTGATGATGGCCAAGGAATCATAACAATTGAATTATCCATAGACAAGTATTTTCAAAAGAACAACTAAAAGTTCTTTCAAAATGTATGTGTATATCTAGAGAGAGAGAGAGAACACACAAGAAAGAATGCGCAAGCTCTGTGAGTGCATTTTGAGATGTTTGGTCTGATGTGGGATGAGGGATCACCCCAAAATCAGATTGTTGAGAACCCACCCTGACCACATACTACCTCAGAGAAGTAAGGCCTGGCCTCTAGCTATACAGCCTAGAAGACCAGAGCTGATGCCTGACATTAGGACCCCAGGATCTCTGTCACCACTTCCATGCTCCTTGCATTTCAGAAATGCCAGCTGCCACTTTCAGAAGGTCATCGATCAGAACTCAAATGTCTCCAGAGCTCTCCGAGTCTGCAACAGCTACTGGAGCCGAAAGGTCAGGACTGGGGACATATATGTGGGTGGGTATATGTGTGTTGTATGTGCTTGTGTGCATATGTATTAGGGTGTGTAGTGAAGGTGGGCAGTAGGGCTGAGGCAGCCAGCTGGGATGGGCTGGGGTGCAGGAGGCAGCCTGGGGGCCAAAGCCATCTCCCCTACCAGTGTCTGAGATGATGGTACATGGTAAAAAAATCAACCCTCTACTCTCATCTCAGGACTGTGTGAGAGACAGTGGGACCTGTGTAAGTGTGGATCTACATTCATTGCTTTCTCCTAGGTTTTTCTTCTCCCTTCACAGCCCTGTAGGCCTTAGAGTACCCCAGCCATCCCAGGCCCCAAGAAAACTTCCTAATTAGACACACTCAGGCAGCATGTGAATGTATTTTCATGGGTTGGGGGCAAGAAGGAAGGAGTGATTCTGAGAGATTTTACCAGAGATAGCCTGTCCATCCAAACCAGGTCAGTGTGGGTCAAGAGCATTGATCATTAATTTAAAGCAAACTCAGATTTTTTGTGTAGAGTGTTTGTAAGCGAGGAAGAGTAGAGGGAGGAAAAGAGAGACGAGGAAGGCATAGGATCAGAGTCACAGAGACCTCAGTGTCCTCCTAATCCCTTTTTCTTATTTCATTAATTTTATTTTATTATTTTATTAAGCTCTAGTGCCCTCTTTAGTAAGAAGAGGCCACTGGGTTCAGAGAGGTCCTATGACTTTCCCACAATCACACAGCTGGCTAGTAAACAGAACAAGGACCAAGACCTAGATATTCTAGTGTCTTTGTCAACCACACTCTCAAGTTTCCTAAAATAGAAGAAATAAAGTTTTTGGTTCCTTATGCTTAAGGAGACCTATATCCCAGTAGCATGAGCTTTGAATGGGGACATCACTCACCCTGAGTGGGGAACCAACTTGTGGGAGAGGAATGATCCACCACTCTGGAGTGAACAACAAGACTGGGTTAAGGACTATGGGGTGGAGGGAGCCTGACTGCCCAAGTTCTGGCCGCATTAGCCACACCCCTCTCCTCTCCTCACTCCCATAGCACCCAAACTTACAAAGAGCTGAAGATGTAGATGCACTGCTACTGGGCATGGCCTCCCAGATTGCTGAGCGAGAGGATCATGTGGTGGTTGAGGATGTGCGAGGTGAGGCCAAGACTGACCCTATAGGCTATATAGCCCTGGTCCTTGGGAGAAGGTTCAGCTAGAGCTCCAGAGCCAGACAGGGAGGGCTACCAGGGCTGGGACCATGCACTGTCTCATTGCTGAGAGAGCTACTGTATGGTTCAAGTGCCCCTGGGCTGGTTGGAGCCTGGGGCATGGGTTGGAGGAGTCATGGTATACCTCAGCTTCCTCAGACTTTCTGCTATTACATCCACAGATTTTTGGCCTGGGCCACTGAAGTTTTCCCGCACAGACCACTTGGCCAGCTGCCTGCAGCGGGGACGAGATCTGGGCCTTCCCTCTTACACCAAGGCCAGGGCAGCACTGGGCCTGCCTTCCATTACCAGATGGCAGGACATCAAACCTGTGCTCTCCCAGAGTGATGACACTGTGAGGAGGGGTCGGGACCCAGAGGACAGGGTGAAAGGATCAGGGCACACTGGGTCAAGACACAGAAGATGAGCAGGGAGACCCAGACACCAGAGACAAGCACCTGGTGAAAGAGGCAGGGTTCACCAGGTTCCTAGTACCACACACCAGGATGGAGGTTACCAGACCAGCAGGATTTGGCTTTAGACTCTGTGACTGTGCAGATCCAGCAAATGTTTACTGAGCATCTATTGCGTGCCAAGCACTTAATAGGCATTATCTCATTTACTCTTCCCAACCATTTCCTGAGTTGATATAGAAGGTTCTTGATTCAGGAAAGCCGTACTGTCATGCACTGATATTCAAGCTGCCTTTGTAGAGTCAGCCTTCCACCCTGAGTGAGTGGCATTGTCTGTCAGTCAACAGACCAGTTTTAGCTGGTTCTGTGTTTCTACAATTGTATGACAATTGTATTGCCTTTACCCTTATATTTTATAAAATTGGTGGAAAGTGAAGAATTGAAAGGCCGATAAAGAAGGGATATGTGCTTGGGGCTCATAAACCTTATGAAATCAGTATAAATATAGGAAGCACCAGGCATACCCATAGTGGCAAGTCTTTAATTTCAATTGTGCCTTGTTGAGCTTAAGCTGGTCAACTGCTTATTTACATTGTGAAAAAAAGAACTAAAGTAAAGATCAAGCAGAATATGCTACTCATATATTGTTGAAGGCTGTCTTTAAAAAGCAATGTGTATGTAGGGATTTGATTTTTTTTGAACATTTTTTTAAGATCCGAAGAATAGAAACCTCTTCTAACACATCATTCTACCATTCAACATCTGCACTGATTTTGGTCCTTCAGCTTTTATACTTTTTCAAGAATAAGTTCCGTAGGAGACTGGCTGCCTGTTTTATTCCAACTTTATAAAATAGGCAGCTGATTGAGAGAATTCCCGTAATGAGTGAACTTATGTAAAGCACTCAGAGAAGTGCCTGGGGCATAATAAGTGAATTATTGTTACTGTCATTTATTATTATTATCATCCCTGAGGCTGATCCCTAGGAGGGCTGATCCTCTTTGACTGAAGGTGGGTGCCAGGTCCTTATACTCATTCCTATCGCTTCTTGGCCCCAGGTGCTGGAAGCCACGGCTGCCCTGTACAACCAAGACCTGTCTCTGCTGGAGCTGCTTCCTGGGGGGCTCCTGGAGAGCTACGGGGACCCTGGGCCCCTCTTTAGCACCATTGTCCTTGACCAGTTTGTGCGGCTGCGGGACGGTGACCGTTACTGGTTTGAGAACACCAGGAATGGGTAAGCCGTACCTGGGCTCCCCCTCAGACTCCACCTCGGCCAGGGCACAGACACTCTGCCTGTAAACAGCCCCCATGGGCCCATGATTCCCAGCTGGCCCTTCCCCCTTTCCAGCTCCTCTGGGTTTCCTTCCTCATCTTGGTCTCTGGGCCTGGGGCCTGCATCTCTCTCCCACTTTCAGAGCTAGACCCCCTTCTCCCACCCCCAGGCTGTTCTCTGAGGAAGAAGTTGCAGAGATCAGAAACACTTCCCTATGGGATGTGCTGGTGGCTGTCACCAATGTGGACCCCAGTGCCCTACAGCACAATGTCTTTTTCTGGCGTGCGGGTGAGTGGCCAGGGGGTACTTGCAGGCGTTTGGAGCCTGACATCTCCTTCCTTTCCAGCCAAGGGTTTGGTTCAGTGAAGCTGGACAGTAGACTCCAAGAGGGGATTGGGCTATGGTTCTGCCCTTGGGAACTTTGGGTCTAGGCACCACGGTTGCCACACACAGCTCTGTAGGTTTCCCTCTGTATGACTCCAGCAGGTGCCCAAGTGAGGGCAAGGCTGAGACTCAGGGAGACCTGGTGTGGACACTCACACTCAGCTGGGATGGGGCTGGGGGACAGGTGGAACATTAGGAGAGCTGAGTGTAGTGAGGAAATCCCAGTGCCGCAGCAGTGACAAGGAAAGGGTTGTGTGTGTTTGTGTGTGTGGCTGAGGTTCATTTTAGACCCCATGTGTTACCCAAGTAGGCAAATGCCACATTCTTGGTACAATGGCAGGGACAATGGCAGGGGTAAGCAGTCCCCCGCTCTGGTACCCAGAGCCACCCCCCAACACCCGGCTTTCTTCCACCCTAATCTCCTCTGTGATCCTGTGCCTGAGCTTGTGACCCAGCACCCAGCCCCTCACGACTTTAGCTTCCTCTGTTTTCCCAGGAGACCCCTGCCCACAGCCAGGACAACTCAGCACCGAGGGCCTGCCAGCCTGTGTTCCCCACCTCATGCGGGACTATTTCAAGGGCAGTGAATTTGGCTTCGGGGTCACCATTGGAGCCCTTTGCTGCTTCCCCCTGGGTAAAAGGGATGGGCAGGGTGGGGTTGGGTGAGAGATGCAAGCTGAGGGGTGAGGTTGGTTCTATCTGTGGTGACCAGCCATACAGAGTACTATTCCTCTGGGCAGATGAAGAAAACATAGAGCAGGAGGGGGCACGAGAAGTACAGTATTCTCTCACTTATCACAGGTATTATGTTCCAGACCCTCCTGCGAAGTAAGAACCTTAATTTATTCTACACTCTTAGACCTACATAAGTTTAACAACATACATATACAGTACCGCAAAATCCCATGATATAGCGAAAAATCCACGATAAATAATTACATATAATATTTTTAAAAACCCTGCAATACAGTGAGGCTGCTATAAGTGAACTGTGATATAGAGAGGGACCACTGTATCTGATCTGCACATAAGTTGGCACCAGGGAGAATTTGCCCCCCTGTCCTCCTAGGATCCCCTCAGGACCCAGATTGGTCAGGCACCACAGGGAATTCACATTCCGCAGCTATCTGCAGGGGCCTGGACCTGGCAAAAACCCCTGCTGGAGAACCAGGGCTGGGATGTAGCTGCTGGGCCAAAGACTTACTCAGACTTAGTCTTCGGCATGGCTGTGTGTGTGGTTTGACCAGCAGCCTGCCAGAGTGGGTCCAGTCTCTGGCTGGGAAGAGACTGAGTGCTCGAAGCAGGAGAGGAGGCGACATGGGCATCTTACATGCCACTCAAAGCTCCGCATGGGATGCAGAGCAGCTCATTACTCCCTGAAGGGAGCCTCACAGTTTGAGGATGGACAGAACTAGGACTTGGGGAAAGCAGGGTCTTGCTAAGGAAAGGAGTCTGGCAGAGGAGCCACTGATCTCCCCAGGCCCCTGCCTTCCTCTGAGCATCCTACTGCCTCTGCCCTTCCAGTGAGCCTGCTTGTTGCCTGGATTGTTGCCCAGCTCCGGAGGAGAAATTTCAAGAGACTCCAGGGCCAGCACCGCCAGAGCATCATGTCTGAGAAGTTTGTGGAGGGTGTGGAAGGTAAGCCTGGAGCTGGCCAGGATGGCTGTAGAGAGGACATGACTCAGGGTGGCCCCCCCCTAACTCTGCCTCAGCAACCTAAGGAAAAGGCCTCCTTTTCCTAGGCCTCCAGGCAGCCAGGGCAGGTGGGAAGAGCCATGGGGGCATTGGGTGGAAGTTGGACCCGAAGTCCTCCCACCTCCATAGCTCCTCCCAATGGTCCCAAATATAGGGAATGTGACAGACTCATGGGGAAGAGTCACAGGACTGGGACTACATTTCACAGAGTTGCTGTGACTCACAAATTCCTCCAGACTGCTGCTTTGTGCATTTTGCACTGGAATTTCAGGCAACAGAGAAGTAATTAATGAAGGTCTAGAGTCAGACACTGAGGATGGAATCTTGGTTCCACTAGTTGGGCCTCAGGCAGAGTTTAAAATTTCTCTAAGTCTATTTTCCCTTATCTGTAAAAGGGGAATAATAATAGCACTTACATCATAGATGTATAAAGATTAAATGAACTCATTCATGCAAAGCACTTGGTACAGTGTTGGGCACATCATAACCACTCAGGAAATGGTAGTTATTCTTCTCATGGGCTAGAGGCGCAGCAGGACTCTGGGGGACAGGATGACCCTCAACAGCCAAGAAGAGGCAAGGAGGTGGTGAGGAGGCCTCGCTCTAACTCCAGTTCTGAGCTGTCCTTCTTCCTTTGGATGCGCTTTGGGCAGGGCAGGTCCAGAGGGCCCCAGCTGACTGAGCTCTGTCTCTCCCTAGCGTTGGAATGGCAGGGCCGCAAGGAGCCCTGCCGGCCTGTGCTGGTGCACCTGCAGCCCGGGCAGATCCGTGTCATGGACGGCAGGCTCTCTCTACTCCGTATCATCCAGCTGAGGCCTCTGCAGCAGGTTAACCTCATCCTGTCCAGCAACCGTGGACGCCGCACCCTGCTGCTCAAGATCCCCAAGGAGTATGACGTGGTATGACCCAGCTGACCACTGGCTCCTTTTCCACGGCTACTGCCAGCCAAGTGGAGGGAAAGGAGCACTGGGCCAGACGGGGTTTCCGGCTTCTGGTTACTGGCTGTAGTACTTTATAGAGAGACAAACTGGAGTACATTTGTCCTGCTCTGAGCCTGCTGGATGACATGATTTCCACAGTCCCCTATTGCTCTTGCAGACACACTCTGCCCCCACCCCCCTTCTGTAGTAGGTCCTAGTTTGGATTTCTTGGAACAAGCTGGGCACTCCTCCCTGTCCCCTGATTTCAGGCTGTAGTGATTTGTTAAAGATTTTGGGAAGGGAGCTCAATCAGAGGCTAATTTTCAGCTTTGACTCTCTGGCTCACGGTCCCTTCAATCCTCTGGCCTCCCTGCCTTCCCCTTCTTCATTGGGAATTAGAGAAGGAAATGGCTTTATACATGTATGTGACTTTGAATGCTACCTCTGCACTTACAAGAAAACCGCTTAATGCCACTGAGCCCAGGCAATAGCAGTATCTCTTTTTCAAGGGCTCTTTCCAGTGACCCCCCAACAAAATTCATGTACAGTTCCTGGACCCAAGAAGCCTTGACAAATGGTTGCTCTCCCTTCTGCTGCCTCCATAGGTGCTGCTGTTTAATCTGGAGGAAGAGCGGCAAGCACTGGTGGAAAACCTTCGTGTGGCTCTGAAGGAGAGTGGGTTGAGCTTCCAGGAGTGGGAGCTGCGGGAACAGGAGCTGATGAGGGCAGCAGTGACACGGGAGCAGCGGAGCCACCTCCTGGAAACCTTTTTCAGGCACCTTTTCTCCCAGGTGTGTACGTGGGCTCAGACCTGTCCTTGTGTGTCTGCCCGTGGTGGTATCTTTACCTGGGCAAGGCATGCGGTGACCCCCAGGAAAGTCAGAAACACTGAGATCACAGAGAAGGATCCACTCTACTGTGATTTTGCCCAAGTCACTGGATCTTCCTGTCAGGAGATGCTTCTGCCCCCACTCCCACCCCAGCCCCACCTGGGAGGCTCCAGAGATGCATACCCTACGAAGGGGCTTATGTGCACATGTCAGTCTCTCATCTCAGGGCTGCCCTGGCTCTCTGCTCTCCCTTAGAGGCTGCAGAAACCTAGGGTGAGACAAACAGTGTGGGGCAGTGAGAGCCCTTAATCACCCCTCCTTAGGGCAGTGCAGCTGCCAGAGGCCTCCAGGGGGTGTTAGTGTTCACCTTGCAGACTTCTGAGAGCCACTGAGAGAGGGAAATAAGACAGGAAGAGAACTGCAAGGATTCGAGCCTCGGAGCAGGCCACTGGAGAGGAGACGCTCGGGAGATATAACATAATACAGCATGGGCACCCGCTGAAGGAGTTCATCGTCCCACTGGGAGATGGGATGCACACAGAAAAGAAAATAATTGGCAAAGAATGCCATCTACAAATGTGACCAAGGAAATAATAGTCTGGGAGTTCAGAAAGGCTAGTGAGATTTCAGGTGAGTGTGAAGTCATGGTGGAGGTGAGATTTGGCAAGGACTCAAAGTTGAAAAGTTTTGGCTCAGAAGAAGGCGCAGAAAGGACTAAGCAGAGGTGCCTGGTAGAAGGGCAAAACATCAGTGTTTGAGGGGAAGGAGCAGGGCTGGCTAGCTGGGGTGAGGATTCATGAGGGAAACTACCATTTTATGGTCATTTACTATATGCGTATGACTATGACATTTACTCCTCAAACAAGTTGAACTTGAGTATGTAATAGAATAGAGTGTCCCCCCACTGGGGTGACTCATTGCCAAGGCCTGGGCAGCACCTGGGCACCTCTACTCAGTTCAGGATCCACCAGGGCTATGAAAGAAATCGCTATGTCGGGAGGTGAGGGTGTTCTACCAGTTCCTGGGGGTAGCTGCCAACCCTGTCTATCTGCACAGTGCTTTCAGCTTTCAGATAGTTTTCATACAGCCTCTCTTGTTGATTCTCACCATAACCCTGTGAGATCATTAGGGCAGGTGAGGAAATGAATGCCAGACAACTGAAGAGACTTGCCTAAGGCCACACAGTGAAACAGAGGCACAGTTGGGACATGAAACTGGGTCTCTTGCCTCCAGCTCCAGGCTCGTTCCACTAAAACACCTTGTTTCAATCAACAAGGTTTATCTCATGAAACCATAGCCAGGCTTGAAGTAGGGGCTTCCGGTTGACAGGTGGGAAGGACAGGGGTTCTGGTTTGCAGCCTGCTTGCTTCCCTCACCGTTTGTGCTCCTTATGCTGCGACAGTCCCTTGGGTGGGCTGAAGATGGTCCACAATGAGAATTTCCCCTTCCTGAGCCCAACTTTTTCTCAACCCAGCTGAGGCTTTTTCTCGGTCAAAACTCTGGATGGAAGAGCAAGCAGCTCAAACTAGCATTGATGAAGAAGGGTCTGTTGACTCTGAGACTATAGTGGTGACTGAGGAATTCCAAAGGGAGGAAGGACTGTGTCCTGGCCTGGGAAGGACCAGGAAAGGGAACACTATCTGCAGACAAGGCCACATCTCTCTCAGGATGCCTCCTTTTTCTCTGCTTTGCTCTGTCTCTGTGTCTCTGTGTCTCTGTGTCTCTGAGCAGTTGGAGGAATAGGGTGGTCCATAGCTCCTGAGTTTTCTTGTGCTCAGGTCAAGACAGACCCAAGACCTCCCAGTTCCAATTCCAGGTCCCCTGCTTGGCTCAATTGTGCATCCCTGGTCCAGTCAGCTAATGCACAGGGCCAGGGTCTGTAGAATAAATGGCCACAGGACCACCTGTAAGGCTTATGGGGTAGTGCTTAGGGGAGGGGATGCTGGGCATCCCCTTAAAAGGTGGCTCTTGCAAGCCTCAGCTGGCCTTTAAGTCAGTGAATCCCTGTCTCCTTCTCTCCCTCCCTCTGCTGCTGCCCAAGTGCAGGTGCTGGACATCGACCAGGCGGATGCAGGGGCCCTGCCCCTGGACTCATCACAGAAGGTGCGAGAGGCTCTTACATGTGAGCTGAGCAGGGCTGAGTTTGCCGAGTCCCTGGGCCTCAAGCCCCAGGACATGTTTGTGGAGTCCATGTTCTCTTTGGCCGATAAAGATGGCAATGGCTACCTGTCCTTTCGGGAGTTCCTGGACATCCTGGTTGTCTTCATGAAAGGTAGTGGAGGAGGGAGAGATTGTCCAGATGGGAGAAGATGGAAGGGACTGGAGACTGAGGCTGGCGTGTAGCTGACCTGTCGGAGATGGGGATGGACTGGGGCTGGGTCTCTAGCCATGGCAGACATCTGGGAGCACCCAGGTAGGGTCAGGAAGCAGAACAACCCCTTGCTGTGTCCAGCAGTGATTCACCCTAGTGTAAGGCCCCTTCTGGCCAGCCTGCAGTTTAGGCAGGTGGTCTGGGTCTCTCATATGGTCCTCCTTCCCCCCAGGCTCCCCTGAGGAGAAGTCTCGCCTTATGTTCCGCATGTATGACTTTGATGGGAATGGTCTCATTTCCAAGGACGAGTTCATCAGGATGCTGAGGTTGGTCCAATGGGACAGCCAGGAGAGTGGGCCAGAGCAGGAACTGATGGGGAAAGAGGTGGAACGTGAAGGAGGAAGCAGGAGGGTAAAGAGCAGGGGCCTCCTCCTTCTCACCCATATAGCCAGAGACTGTTACAGTTAAGAAGGAAACTAGGATCTGGTCAGTCGGGGTCCCTCCATGAGGGTTTTGAAGGGCTGGTGGGATGGCCAGTGGGCCCTGTGTCTAGGCCCTAGGCCCTTTGTCAGGGCCTGATAACTCCCCTCCCCCAACCCCCAGGTCCTTCATCGAGATCTCCAACAACTGCCTGTCCAAGGCCCAGCTGGCTGAGGTGGTGGAGTCCATGTTCCGGGAGTCGGGCTTCCAGGACAAGGAGGAGCTGACATGGGAGGACTTCCACTTCATGCTGCGGGACCACGACAGCGAGCTCCGCTTCACACAGCTCTGCGTCAAAGGTGAGTGAGCCCGGAGGCAGGGCCCCATTCATTAAGCACAGCAGGCCCAGTACATAGGGCCCACATACTTTGGGAGTCCACAGAAATGTTTTCATTTCCTTTAAGATTAGAAGAAAAGAACAAATAGAATTATAATAAATATGCAATAATGTATCCAGCCTGGATTATGTACACCAACATAAGTATAATATATACTTCTTCATTTGTTTTTAATGGAGGAAGCGTCCCAGGGAGGCAACAGTGCCTAGGGCCCACAAAAGTCATAATGCCGCACAGCTGGCGGGGTGGGCTGGGTCAGCATAGGGTGGGCGTTGGCAACTGGAATTCCTTTTTCTTGACAAAGACTCCTGTTCTTGGAGCCTAGGGCTGGAGGGGAAACAGTGTCTCCTCATTACAGCCCTACCCCAGCCATACCTACCTCAGCTGGGGTGTCAGTGGTGGTGAGTGTTTTGGTTTTGTTTGCCACTTTATCCCCTGAAGGAGTGCTCAGTAAATGTTTGCTGAATGCATGAAGACCCACTTCTGTTGTCCCTCCTGCTACTTCCTGCCCCACCTGTGTCTGACTCAGGTGGATGGGCAGAGAGCAGGCAGAGAGCAGGCAGAGGGACTGCCTGTGGCCTGCTCTGAGCTGTTACAGTGTCTTCACAGCCTGGGATTCTCACTGGGGCATGTTGAAACCAAACCTAGCCCATCCCAGGATTATGAGAACCTGGGGGAGCTGAGCAGTCCAGATGGGGAAGAGGGGAGGGTTAGACAAGGCACAGCTGGCCCCCTGGTCAGGGCTTCCCCTGCCCAGGGTGGGAGGAGAGTTGGTAGAGTACAGACCCATCCCTCCTGATTCTGCCACTTTTCACCTTTCCCAGGCACCCAGGCACAGCAGGCACCCAGGCCTGAGGGCAGAGCAGGTGCAGGGCCCCAAGTGAGCCCAGGCCAAGGTCCCAGAGACATTCAGCCCCTGGGGTGGAGGAAGGCGCAGGCTTGGAAAAGGATTAAGTAGAGGGTTAGAAATGAGTACTATTTTGTTTGGCTTTTAATTGCTGTGCTGTGTTGTTTCCTCCAAAGGTTACTTGGAAACATTTCAAACTTATAGAAAAGGCACAAGAATAGTAAAAGGAGCATCCTTTTCCCCCTCACCTAGATTTGTCATTTGTTACTGTTTTTGCCACATTTGCTGTTTGCTAAAGCATTTTATTAAATTCAGCCTGTGGACTAGGGTAATCTTCAGGAAGTGATCTGCAGATTCCCACCTCTGCGAGAACTTGGATTTGCTGCTCAGTCCTGCCCTGCCCCTATGTGCTCAGCCCAGATAGGAGACAATGGGCAGCTTCTGAAAGGCGTCCCCTCACCCCCCGCAACATTTTCTTATGAACATTTTCAAACACAGAAAAGTAGGAAAAAAAAATTATAGTGATCTCCCATATATGCACCGCCTAGAATCTACATTTTTAACTCCTGGGAGTTTTTAAGCTGGAGGGTCATTAGCAGGGTTTTGTGGCAGAATGATCTTAGCAGGCAGGTTGCATATAGTTCCCAAACTCTACCTCAGAAGCCTGATTCTAGTCCCAGGAGTGAGGCTGAAGGTGGACACACACTCAGGGGAGCCTGCCTGACCAACATTGTTTCAGGCCTTCTCACTGCCCACTAGTGGCTGGGTCTAGCTCCCACTGGGGGTACAGGCTTAGTTGGGGGCACCCAGAGGCAGCGTACTGGCCTGGGACCTTCCATAGTGTCCAGACATTTGAGCCAGGTCCTCCTGAGGCTCTGTGCCCTGAGCTGCTTCCTAGCCCAGCTCTGCATTTTGCAGGGGTAGAGGTGCCTGAAGTTATCAAGGACGTCTGCCGGCGAGCCTCCTACATCAGCCAAGAGAAGCTCTGGTGAGCCCTCATCTGGGAATGTTGGAGGGAGGGCTGGGGTCAGGTAGTTGCCTTTTCTCTCCCTGGAATGACTGGAATCACTGCCCCCACTAGCCCACATCAAGCCTCCACACAAATTAGAAAAAGGCACTTCTTACTCTGCAGACATAGCCCTGCACTCATCCACAGCCTGGGTTAGACACCCTTAGAAAGGACATAGCTATATGTGACAGCCTTGGCTGGGACCCCCAGGGTTTGACTCATTCTCTATCTAGGTCTCTGTGGGCATCCTGCTGTCCCCTGGCTGAGAGCTTTGGCCCTTCCTCAAGAGAGTGGGTCTGGAGGCAGACCTAGGGCAACAGAACACCAAGTGACTTAGGTAACCAAGGTCCTATCTCCTGCATTCCTGTCCTAGTCCCTCTCCCAGGGTGAATGCTCGCTGTCCCCGAAGTGATGTCCAGGAGGAGCTGACACCACAGAGACTGCAGTGCCCCATGGACACAGATCCTCCCCAGGAGATTCGACGGAGGTTTGGCAAGAAGTACGCCTGCTCCTCCCCTTAAGCCCAGAAGTTCCTCCATCCTTTCAGCATGCATATGTTGGTTACTTGGTGCCAGGCACTGTGCTAAGCACAGCCTCGGAACATAGCAGTCTGATGAGATAGCCTGTGTGCTGATAGTTACACTGTCCCACTGATGAATGGTATAATAGTGGTAAGGATAAGGAGCTTTAGAGCTCAAGGAAATGCTCATCTCTGCCTTTAAGCCTCCAGTAAAGGGTGAAAACAAAGCTGTGGGAGTTGGGAATTACATACTGGGAGGGCAGAGGTGTGTCTGAGTGTGAGTGAGAACTGGGGTAGCTGAAGTGCATCCCCTGGGATGAACTGACTCGGTGACCACTTGCGATGGAGTGTCTCTACATTGACAGCTTACCTTAGGGGTGTCCTATAGCCTTTTGGGCTCTGAGCCGAGCTTGGCTTGAGTAACTGACGCCCCTTTCTGCCCCCTGGGGAGCGGGGCTTCACTAGAGGTGGGTCCTTACCAGAGAGCCAAGGCTTCCTGTCTCCCAGGGTAACGCTGTTTCAGCCCCTGCTGTTCACGGAGGCTCACCGAGAGAAGTTTCAGCGAAGCCGTCTTCACCAGACCGTGCAGCAGTTCAAGCGCTTCATCGAGAACTATAGGCGCCACATCGGCTGCGTGGCAGTGTTCTACACCATCGCTGCAGGCTTGTTCCTGGAGAGGGCCTACTGTGAGTGACTGCCAGGGGGCGGGCGCAGGACTTGGGAAAACTGGTACCCCCCTGAGGGCGGGGTCTACCCGAGTGACAGCTGCAGGAAGGACAGTGGGGGCAGGCTGTGAGTGACAGCTCCAGAGCAAGGGCTCTCTGGGTGCTTGGGCCCCTTCGAATGAAGATGTCAGGAGGCCTGCAGCTGGCCTCCCTCAGTGGCACTCTGTCCTCTGCACTGCGCCCCCCCTTACCTGCCTGGGCCCCTCCGCAGACTACGCCTTCGCCTCGCCACCCTCGGGCATTGCAGAGACCACCTTTGTGGGCATCATCCTGTCGAGGGGCACGGCCGCCAGCATCTCCTTCATGTTCTCCTACATCCTGCTCACCATGTGCCGCAACCTCATCACCTTCCTGCGAGAGACCTTCCTCAATCGCTACGTGCCCTTTGATGCCGCCGTGGACTTCCATCGCCTCATTGCCTCCACTGCCATCGTCCTCACAGGCAGGCCCTGGGGGCCCCTGGGATCCTTCACTTCCTCCCGCCCCCCACCGGCTTCCCCTCCTCTGAGCATCCCCTGCCCACCACCTGCACTTAAATGGAGTGTAAGTCTTGGCTGTCCTTCTCGTAAGGCTGGAGGTGGCCCCAGCAATGGTGTGAGTAAGCCCAAGGGCCCCTCATGGCCCCACCAATGCCTCTTGCCACGTTTTCAAGGCCACCTCACCACCCCTCAAGTTACTAACACCCCAGAATGAGCGCACATGCTCTGCAGTCTCACAATTGTTATGTTTTAAAACATGATTCTGTAAGAGAGGCCAAAAGACTGAATTTCTAATATAATTTGGACTCATGTGGTTGCGTTCATGGATGGTGTGTGTATGGGACATGGGGAGAAGTGGAAAGTTGATCAGAGATCAGTAATCCAAACCCTTAGGGTCCTTCTTCAGGCCTTCTCCAGGCTGGAGCTTGGGCTGAATGGGTTGAGCACCTCTACCCAGCTGCCCCCAGGCTCACCCCACCCCGTCTGGTCTTCCTTAGTTTTACACAGTGCAGGCCATGTGGTGAATGTGTACCTGTTCTCCATCAGCCCACTCAGCATCCTCTCCTGCCTCTTCCCCGGCCTCTTCTATGATGATGGGTGAGTACTGAGTGAGGGGAGGAGGAGTGTTATTTATGGGTGGAAAGAATCAAATTATCTTGGCTCAGAGGAGAGTGTCACCTTCCAAGTTATAGGACAGACAATGACCGGCCTGAGCTCCCAACCCCAAGTCAGCAGAAAGGGAGACTAGTGACTGGGTTGGGGTGCCTCGTCTAGGGGGGTCCTTACTGGAAGACCTAGACCTCTCCTCTCAGGATCCCTCCTTGTGTTCCCTTCCCTACAGGTCTGAGTTGCCCCAGAAGTATCACTGGTGGTTCTTCCAGACTGTGCCAGGTGAGAGCCTTTTCTGCTCTGTGAATTTCTGGGCCTGGCTCCCAGCTCCAGGTTCTGGGCTCTCGTGGTGAGTCAGGCTGTGCCCTCTGGCCCCGAGGACTCTCCTGTGCAGCAGGAGACTGCCTTCCCAGTGCTTCTTTCAGGAGCTTGACTGGGGTCCCATCCCAACTCTGAACTAGCTCCTCCTCTGTGGAATGGGAGTGGTCTCCCTCCACTCTCCCAACACACACACCTATCATGCAGTGGCTCTGAGAAATACTGTGCCCCACCTGCAGAGGGGTGGAACCAGGCTCTCTGTCAAGCCAGGTAGACTGTCTTAACCCCACCCCTTTTAGTCTGTCTTGACAAGGGCTGTTTAGAGGTATTTTCCTAGCTTTCTGTAATCAACCATTTTAAGGCTATTAGCTATGAATCTATCAAAACACTTTTTGGATGTATCTGTATTTTTAGTTTGTTCCCTCCTTGGGGTAACGTGTTTTATACACTCACTCCTCTGTGAAACAGCACAGTGTTTTAAATTTTTTATTTTTTAGCCCTAAAACAATCTGCTTTGAACTTTGGAGACTGCTTGCTAATTCCTGCACACTGGGATTTAGAGGATAAGGCTGTGTTTATGCTCTTCTCTCCATTCTGTACTTTACAGGCTTTGGTTAGATCCCTTCTTAACCTCTGCTTTTCCATACTTCAGCGTTCTAATCTTTCTAATTTCTGGCTCTCTCCTCCTTGATCATTTGAGGGGCCATTCTCTGGCCCCTGCACTCCCACCCTGACTCCGTATTGCCCTCCTGTGTAGACCAGGCCTGAGATTCCCTGTGAAGAGGCGCCTCCCACCAACTCAGGGCTGAGCCCAAGGGGACCCTGCACTGTGGCAGCTAGGTGGAGTGCTGCAGGTACATGGACCAAGCCTTGACCCTGCGAGGGAAGGGCCTGCAAGGTCCAGAGCCTGACCCAGAGGGCCAGAGTAGACACACTGTGCATTCATTCATTAAGCGTGCATTTATGTAAGGCCCATAGTGTACCAGTCCCTACACTTGGCAGTAGGATTCAGTGGTGAACTAGCCTAGCCTGGTCCCCATTCTTGTGAACCTGAGAGTCAGAAAGGTGATAGACATAAAACAAATAATGACACTGGTGCTTAAAAATATCATGACAAGGTCTGTGAAGAATGAGTAGGGTCTGTTGAAGTGAAGGTACCTATGATCAATGATGTGAGGGAAGAGAACAGAAGGAGATGCTGGGGCTTTCCCCACCCCCTCCTGGGACGGTGGAGCAGAAGAGGGATCCAGACCTTTGGCAGGCTCAGAAGAGCCCTACTCCTTTGACCTTCACCCTTTGTTCATTTTGCAGGCCTCACGGGGGTCATAATGCTCCTGGTCCTGGCCATCATGTATGTCTTTGCCTCCCACCACTTCCGGCGCCACAGCTTCCGGGGCTTCTGGCTGACCCACCACCTCTACATCCTGCTCTATGTCCTGGTGAGCCAGGCTAGTGGGGTCTGGGCAATGTGTGCTGGGGAGGCAGTGAGGGCTGAGACATCTGTTCTCCATCCTCTTAGTTATTTCAAGTATCCTCTTCATTTGTCACTTAAAAGATGGAGATGATAGTATGGGACTCTTGACTAGACTGACCCCAATACACAGCACTTGGAAGATGGCCTCGCTGGCGGGGGTTTTGCAGTAGCAGCTCTGCCAGGCCGATCTGCATTCCTTACAGACACCCCCACATCATTTCTGCCCAGCCAATCTTTCTCCACTTTGCGTGGCTGGTTTGGGCTCCTGGGTGGACTGCCTGCACTCAAGGGAGCATCACCCCTTTTAAGAGAAACTTAATTGAGTGTTGTCACTTTTGTTCTGATCCTGTTTTCTGGGACGTTAGCCACCCCAACCAGCTAAGTGCCACCTACAAAGTTAGTAACCTTGCTCAAAATATCTTCACTTGAACTGTTGATAAAATGGATTTTTAAGACTCCACCTGTCCCCTTTTCTTCTCCTTAATCGGGGCCCCTGCCTCCCTTCCTTCACATTCCCTTCCTTCTCCTGTCCTCTTCCCTTCACCCTTCCCTGGGTGTGCCATCCATCAGCTGCTTCAGCTTGCTGGTTTCAGACCTGACTGTGATCTGTGTCCCTATGTCGTGGTTCTGCTTGGCCTGCCTTCTCCACAGACACAGGCAGTTCCCCAAAGGGCACTCTGAGGGCCCCTGGGTCCCCGCCGATGAGCGTTGGCTGCCAGCATTCAAGAAGTGCAGAGCCCGTGTAACTGCCCTCTCTACCGCCTGCGTGCAGGCAGACCTGCACAGAGGGGCCTCCCATTGCCTGGGTCAGGTCAGCACCTGCGGCCGGCCCTGCCTCCTCCCCGCTATAGTTCTCTACTCACCAATAGGTAGTAGGGTGTGTTTCCATCTTGCCTGAGGCTCAGCACGTCACAGTTGTGAAGATGACTACCCAGCCTTGGCTTAGGTTGTTTCCGAGAATTGATGATGTTTACCTCCAAAGAAATCTGTCTGGCTAATTTATTCCTTCCACTCTACCTTCTCAGTAATGGGTGGAGCCCTAACATTCTGGGTTATTGTTTGTGTTAGGGGTGGAGGTGATGTTCTTGTTCCTGGTGAAAAGCAGCTTCCTTTAACTAATGGGAGACCCAGATGAGAGTAGTCAGATGGACTCCCTGAGACCAAGACCCCTTTCTGATTTATCTCTGGTTTGGGGGTATCACTGGAGTTCAGAGCTACCCTTCCTGCCAGCAGGGAAGTCAACAGCTCAGAAGGATGCTGGCCCCTCTGCTGAGCAGTCCCAGCCCTGACAGCTTGGGAGCATCTCCTGTGGGGGTAGATCAGGGCCAAAACACCTGCTTCCTTCCCATTTATCACAGGTGCAGCCACTTGACTTCAGGCAGAAAGAAAAGTTACAAGTAAAGGACCCAGGGTGGAGCAGACCCTGGAAAGGCTGTCCAGGCTCCTTATCCAGGCTGGAGAGAGCCGGGCTAGTATAGCCAAAGCTGATCTGGCAGGCTGCTTCCCCATCTCCTCAGCCAACCATGAGTCTGCAGCAGCTTTGTGGTTTAAAAATAGAGCCAGCACCAAACAGGGCATATAAACATGAGCTCACCCTGGCATTGTTCTCAGCCTGGTTGGATGCTCAGAAGGACTTGGGGGTGGGGGTGGGCTCCACAATGAAAGAGGAATTTGGGGAACCAGAGCCAGTTCAGAGGAGAACCCAGAGAGGTTTGAATAAGTCCTGTGGGGAAAGCCTCAAGAATTCAGAAACAGCCTTGGCTGGTGTGGCTCATTGGATTGAGTGCCGGCCTGTGAACTAAAGGGTCACTGGTTCAATTCCCAGTCACCGCACATACGTGAGTTGTGGGCCAGATCCCCAGTTGGGGGCAGATGAGAGGCAACCACACATTGATGTTTCTCTCCCTCTTTCTCCCTCCCTTCCCTCTCTGAACATAAATAAAATCTTTTAAAAAGTACTTTATTAAAAAAATAATTCAGAAACACTTGCCTGGGGGAAGGGAGAGCTGAACGAGGAACCAGAGTTTGGTTTAACAGTTCTGTGTTGAGAGTCTATGTCCTAGCTCTGTGCTAAGCCTTGCAGAAGAAGGGGAGACTCTTAAGCTCTGCCCTCAGGAATTTAGGATTTGCCACAGAGATTAAAGCCATGCATGTGAAATGATTGAAATGAGCAGACAATACAGGATTAATTGCTGAGCTAAGTGTTTCAACAAGTAAGTTGCAGGAGCTCATTGAAGGGAGTTTCATTTGGGCCAAACTGGTTAGAGAAGACTTTGGGGAGAAGATGGGACTTGGGCCAAGCCTTACAGAGAGGGAGGCTAAGGTTTGGCTGTGCAGAGTGGAAGCTGAAGAGCATTCCAGGTAGAAAGAAGGGCATGAGCACAGGTGCAGAGATGTGAATGATGATAGAATACTCAGGGCACAGAAGAGGTGCAGAGGTGTGAATGATGATAGAATACTCAGGGCACAGAAGAGGTGCAGAGGTGTGAATGATGATAGAATACTCAGGGCACAGAAGAGACAGGCCTGGCTGTGGATGGCCACAGGGCATCAGGGGGTGGCAGGATGTGGTGGAGCTGCATGAGTTGCACTGAAGCTGAGGGGTTGTGGCTCAGCTGAGAGGCCATACCATGTGGGAGAGCTTAGAAAGATAAGAGCAGAAGGTGAGGAAATCAGGCTTGAGCAACACACAGGGTTGGAGGTGGAGAAGGAACAGAATCAGTACAGGAGATGGGAAGTGAGTGTCCTGGGAGGAGGGAGACCCAGTAGAGCATCGTTGCAGAAGAGTCAAAGAGGGGTGGTTACTATGCCACAGGTTGCCAGGTGTGGGAGCAGAAGTGGTGTGAAAGGAGATCTCAGGGTTTGGCCATTGATGAGCCCTCAGTGAGCAGATCCTGAGAACAGATGGAGGGGGGAGCCAGACAGACCAGACCCAGGAGCAAGCAAGTGGGAAGAATGGAGCAAGTAGTGTCTGAACAGCTTGCTGGGGAAGGGGCTAGAGCTGGACAATACCTGACAGTTATTTCATGGAAAAAGGAGCCTGGTTGGGTGTTTTTAGACCCCAAAGGGAGAGGATAAATTGGGGAAATTCCTTTCATTGACTCAACAGTTATTGAGTGCCTACCATGTGCCAAGCAGGAACTGCTAGGAGCTGAGATTAGTGGCAAACAAAATGGATATAGTACCTACTCCAACAGTCCCCTGGGGAAAACAACAGTAAAGATGGCAATGAATGAAGAAACAAAATTATCATGGATGTCAAGTGCTTTGAAGGGAGTTAACAGGGAGCTGTGACAGGACTAGCAGAAGGCCTGAGGAGGTGGTGTTTCTGCTGAGACCTGAAAAATGAAGTGGAGATAATCATGGGAAGAAGCAGGGGAAGGGCATTCCCAGCGGAGCAACAGCAGGTGTAGAGGTCCTGAAGCAGAAAGGACTTGCCATCTTTGAAGAACAGGGAGAAGGAAATGCTGGCAGGCAAGAATCAGAGAATCACGAGGACCTGTGGTGCAATGGAAAAGCCACTAAAGCTTTTTAAGTGGGGATGATGCGATGAGTGGGCTTTGAAAGGTCACACTGGCTGCCTTGACGAGCATTGATCACAGTGGGGCAACCCAGTGGGAAACCAGTTAGGAGGCTACTGCATGAGTGCAGGGCAGAGTCCATGTGGCTTGGTCTAGGATGGTGTCAGAGAGATGAAAATAGTCTCATTCACCATGGATGCTTTGGAGAAGGGGACTGGGAATGGTTGGGTCCTGGAACCTGGAAGGAGCATGGCACATGGTGAGGTGGGGGGAAAGGCTACAGGGGTCTAAGCCCTGAGCTGGCCTCAGATACTATTGTGGGTGTGGCTGGGTCTGAGCTGTATTCTTCACTCTGTTCAGCTTATCATCCACGGCAGCTTCGCTCTGATCCAGATGCCTCGTTTCCACATCTTCTTCCTGGTGCCAGCATTAATCTATGGGGGGGACAAGCTGGTGAGCCTGAGCCGGAAGAAGGTGGAGATCAGCGTGGTGAAGGCGGAGCTGCTACCCTCAGGTATAAGCCTAGAGGCTGCCAGGGAGCAGCTTGGTGGTCCTGAGAGAGCAGAGCAGAGCTGGGCCCTGGGAGCCTCCTAGCCTGGCCCAGTGGAGTTGGCAGGGGCCTTGGGTGGAAGGGATGAGGGAGATGGTAAGAGAAGCCCTTTGCCATGGGCCCTGTGCCTCTCTCACAACAGGGAGAAGGAGCTCAGGTTAGGCTGTCTCTGGCCCCGTTGACCACCATCCCCTCCTTAGGGCAGACATGGCCTGAGAGGCAGTAATGACTTCTGATGGGCGGAGGTCTGCCCTGGCATATTCCAGAAGCAGAGCTGAGACTGCAGGCTGGGGAACTCTTTGGAGACCACATTGTTGCTGGGTTCAGGACAGCAGCCTCCCGCCCATCTCCCCTCCTTAGGGGTGACCCACCTGCAGTTCCAGCGGCCCCAAGGCTTTGAGTACAAGTCGGGACAGTGGGTGCGGATCGCCTGCTTGGCTCTGGGGACCACCGAGTACCACCCCTTCACACTGACTTCAGCTCCCCATGAGGACACGCTCAGCCTGCACATCCGGGCAGCGGGGCCCTGGACCACTCGCCTCAGGGAGATCTACTCACCCTCCCCGGACGGCTGTGCCGTATACCCCAAGGTGCCCAGGCCCAGGCCAGATGTGCCACATACTCCCATATCCCCTTAGCAGGCCTTGACCCTGCAGCACCAGACGGCCCATTGTGTTCCTTCCCTCCCCCATCCAGAGGCTGGCTGTTCCAGATAGAGCCACAGTCTCCCTCTTTCCCCTCACTCCATAAACCTGCCTGCCCTATCTTGCTTCTCATTTCTGGCTTCAGAGCTATGGTGGTAGCTGAGAGCTTAACTCAAACCCACTCCCCTCCCTGCAGTTGTACCTTGATGGACCATTTGGAGAAGGCCACCAAGAGTGGCATAAGTTTGAGGTGTCAGTGCTGATAGGAGGGGGCATTGGGGTTACCCCCTTTGCTTCCATTCTCAAAGACCTGGTCTTCAAGTCATCAGTCAGCTACCAAGTGTTCTGTAAAAAGGTAAGTGCCCCCTCCTCTGGCCAGCCCATGTCCCCTGCTTGCTATCACCGTGTCCATCTGTGCCTGTCTCTCCTGCCTCTGTTCATGGTCTCCCTGGTTTGGGCAAAGCCAAGCTGGCCTGACCCCTGGGTGGGGGTGCAGGTGGTGATCAAGATATACCCAGATCCTAAAGTACAGAGTTAGTTTGCTAATGTCCCCAGGTTCCTCCCCTCAGTTATGAAGCACCTCATGTAGGGTTTCCGAATCCCTCACGGCAGGGTTGCAGAGGGGTAGAGAAACCCATTCCCTCTTACAGAGGAGGCTAGCATGTGAGGCATTGTTGGGCTGGGAGAAGGAAGGGCACATTTGGGGTGGGGCTCGGGGTGGGACACAAGTGAAACTGGCTTTGTTCTCAAGAGAAAGAGCAGAAGTAGTGGTAGGCAGGGCTGATGGGCGTGGCTGGCTCCTGCACAGCCCAGGCCATCAAGCGTCAGGCCCCCTCAGAGCTCCTTCACCCCAGCCTGAACCTGGTGGTAGGCCCCTGCTTGTCTCTCTAGGCCTGGCGGGTGAGTCAGGAGTGCAGGAACAGAACAGGCAAGGCCCAGCCCATATGCTGTCAGCATTCAGAGGGTGATAGACAGTTCCTCTTCCTCTGTCCAAGCCAGCTCTGCCTCTACTTCTTAACCCAGAAAGCCCTACTTCCCATCAGAAACTGGAGATGGGTCCTCCAAGGGAAGCTTCCGTCCCCCTGGTGTATCTTTGAGTCTATTCCCATGTCCTCCAGGCACCTAGCTGGGTCTTCCTGAGGATGTTCTATGACAAGCCCCTTAGTGAGACCCTCTCCCTCTGGACTAGGGTTGGTTGGGAGCCCAGAAGCCTAAGGAGGGCCCATTGGAGAGAGTGGCAGGACAGGCTCAGCATGAAAAAGCTGCTTCCACTCCATCAGACCTTGAGGCACCCCAAGCTGTCACTCACTCTACCTCTCCATGCCCTGGGAAACTGCATCTCCTGTCCCAGAGCCTGGCCCTGTGGCCCCATACACTCCACCTCCCCCCGCCCCCCCCCCCCCCCGCCACCCGAGAATGTCTGGAGAGAGGCACAAGCTGGCCAGAAGAGTTTTACTGGTGTGTAGACCTGGGATATAGGGAGCCTGAGCTGAGCTGGGTCCTAAGATCCAACCCTGTCCCCAGATCTATTTCATCTGGGTGACGCGGACCCAGCGGCAGTTCGAGTGGCTGGCTGACATCATCCGGGAGGTGGAGGAGAATGACTGCCAGGACCTGGTGTCCGTGCATATCTACATCACCCAGCTGGCTGAGAAGTTCGACCTCAGGACCACCATGCTGGTATGTCAGTGTCAGCCTGGCAGGATGGGTGGGTCTCCATCTGGGTTAGGAGCCAACCCTGACTCTGCCTTGCTCTGACTTCCTCCTCCATTCATTTCTCTACCAGTACATCTGTGAGCGGCACTTCCAGAAGGTGCTGAACCGGAGTCTGTTCACGGGCCTACGCTCTGTCACCCACTTTGGTCGCCCCCCCTTTGAGCCCTTCTTCAACTCCCTGCAGGAGGTTCACCCACAGGTCAGTCCCCATGCCATATCCAGGGTCTGTTCAGTTTATCATCCAGGGTTTGAGCAAAGCTCCCAAACCTGCTCCATCTGGGGAGAAGCTGACTGCCGATGAGAACCCATCATTCCCTGGGAGGCTGGCAGGGTAGTGAATTGGGAAAGAAGTGGGGGTCACCTGAGGCGCTAAGGGGGGAGGCAGGTGCATGGAACTTGCCACTTCTGCAGCCATGATGCCCTGTCAAAAGGAAGAGCTCAATGATTGAGCCAGTCCTCACCATAAACTCAGAGCTACCCTTATACTAAGCCAGACCCCATGCTGGACTCTGAGCTAATCTTCATCATGAACAATGGGCAATCCATTGCTCTCATAAACACTGGATTAGTCCTTCATGAAACACTAAGCTATATCTCAACTTGAACATTGATTAACTCAGCCCCTATCAGAAACACTGATCTTGCACTTGACAAATACCTTGGAAGGGGTAGAGGCTGGACCTGCAGAGAGCAGGTCTACTAAAACAGCTAGCCCTCACCATGCATGGTATAAGCAACCCTTCATCAGGAACATGGAATGAGCCCTCATCAAAGACTCTTCATGGTTTTAACATGGACATTGAGCTAGCCCTCCCTCTGAATACTGAGCTAGCCTTCACTTCTTCCTCCTCCAACAGGTCCGGAAGATTGGGGTGTTTAGCTGTGGCCCCCCTGGCATGACCAAGAATGTGGAAAAGGCCTGTCAGCTCATCAACAGGCAGGACCGAACTCATTTCTCCCACCATTATGAGAACTTCTAGGACTCCTGCCCAGGGGCTGCACCCACTGCTCAACTGAGCAGAGGTTTGGGCCACACCTCACCTCAACTCTGTACTTCCTGTTTCTGACTCCCTCAGCCTTCTACCCATTCCCACCTCCCGACCTTGGTCCAGGTTGCCATGGTCAGTCACCCCATATGGGTCCAGGGACCCCCATGCTCATAATGTCTCAGCCTGGAGAAGTGGGAGGCACTGTCTCGGGACTGACTAGAGGTTGGGAACTATCATTGTTTTGGGGCAAAGTGATGCCTCTTCTTCCAAACTAAGAAAAAATTCAAAAGACTGGAGCTGACAAGTATGCGTGTGTGTTTGTACGGAGCTGTGAGCCTAAGGATGAAGGTGGGAGCACAGATGCTGGCATCTTAGAACCCCTTCCCCAAATTCTCCCCCACTTCCGGGCTCCACACTGTCAAAAGGGCTTGCAAATGACTTGAAGGGGATAGAGGCTGGACCCATAGAGAAATTTATAAGAACCCCCACAGCACCCCCTTTTAACAGCACAATTGCTCTTCTCTCCAAGTTCTTAAACAGGTACTGTAGTCAGAATCTGGCTCAATAGCTCTATGTAGTGCTCTTCAGCCCCTCTCTTCTTCTTGTTCCAGTCTCCTTTACAAATAAACCACTTTTCTGCCCTCTGGGTTTCTTTATTCTGCCCCAGGATGGGGTAGGTACTGACAGAAGAAGCCACTCAACCAGCAGGTTAACTTAGGGTGATGCAGACATTCTCTGAACTTGATAGTACCCACTGAATAAAGGAACCCACCCAGCTAGAGACTCCTTTCCTGGCTCAGGGGCACTCTTCCTGAAAGAGGGCCTGAGTGGCTAGTGTGAAAGAGGGCCACTAGTGGCTAGTGGCTTCTGAAGCCTGACCAGGAGATGAGGAGAGAAGGTGTGAAGGTTCTGGAGAAGGTGGGCTGGGCATAAGGGGGGAGGGGTGGCAAGGGACAGCAGGTGCCTACAGGGAGGCACAGGAGGCCTCGCCTGCTCCAGGACCTGTTACTCCCAGCCTTTCTCTGAGCACTAGGTAGTGAGATGACAGCAAGGAGACAGATGAGCACATCCCTAACCTTTTTGGAACTGTTTTTGCATCTGCACAATGACCAAATGCCCCCAAGTCTACTTAAAGATAGGCCAACCCTCTATGAGGGAATTTCTGCAGCAGTGCCCAGTTTCAGGTGGTTCTTTCAACTGTCCCCCCAGAATTCTTAAATTTGTCGGATCACATATCTTCGACTTTGATAAATTAACCACTGGATTACAAAATCCAAAATCCTATGATTCACATCACACTTGCGAGTTGCAGATTTAGGTTCTGGAGAAGGTCCTCAGATGCCCTCCCAAGGCAGCTGTGGGAGGGAGGGTGTGTGTGTAATCAGCCCGTTGGACTTGACAGCAGCTCCGCCCAGCGGCCCAGTTGGTATTCCCGGGGTCTGGGCACATTGGCCTCCGCGGGTTGCAGCTCTCAGTGCGGGCAGGGGCGCCATTGGGGCCGCGGGCGCTGTGGCCCCACGTCCGGGACCGAGGTTAGGGACACAGCCAGCAGAGGGCGCGCGCGGATGGCCCCGCCAGCTTCGGCCGTGAGCTGAAGCCATAGCTGGGAGGTGGATTGTGGCCCAGGAGCCAGGCTGCGGGTCCCCAGAGCCGAACCCATCTTTCAGGGAATGAGGGAGGCGCGGCAGGCCCCCACTTCCTCTGGAAAGGGAACGCAGTAGGCTGTGCCAGCTTCCCCGGCTCCGCGGGCGTGCGGCTTCTGCGTGGCAGGGCCACCCCGCTCCCCCCACCTCCCCGCCACCCCCGCCTGGCGTGGTGCCTCTTTGTCTCTCCGCGGCTCCCCTCCTCCCAGACAAATGACTGTAGGCAGGAAATTGGACCCGCTCCTGGGTAGCCGCGCTCGGCGTGGCTCGGCGGGGAGGGGGCCCGCAAGGCCGGCTAGCTCTGCCCCCGTCCTCCCAGCCGGGGCGGAGGCGTTGGAGGGATGTTTTGACATCTTGTCAAAGGAAGGAACTTGATGCTTCGAACGCGCTTTTCACAGCCGGTCTGTGTCTGCTCCAGAGCTGACTTATAAACACATCTGTGCTCGCTTTGCCGCTCCTCATCCCGTCAGCCCGGGGTGCAGAGCTGGAGGCGTTGGAGATGTGGACGCGGCCCTGCCTGGCAGCACTGGGTTTATTTATTGCCTCTGGCCGGGTGCCGGGGCGGCCGCGGACCGCACAAGTTCCCTCTGGCCCGAGCGCTTCCCCGCCTCTCCCCACCCCAACGCCATTTCCATCCCAGGGGTCTGCCACCAGACTCTGGACGGAGCCCCGCCGGTGGATTGAGGATGGAGGGGAAGAGATGGTCGGGGCGCCCCGCGGGCCCGCGTCCTGTCCCACAGCGCAGTGGAGTAGAGGGTGGTGGGGCAGGCGGTCGCCACCTCTGCCCCAGAGGCGGAAAGGCTCTGGAGCTGCCGATCTTAAACTCTAATGGAGACCCGCGGCTCTGAAGCCCCCTTCCTCCAGGGACTATCCTTTCTGCCCAGGGGTTCCTCTCTCCTCAGCTCCGGGCCACCTCTTACTCCAAGGCCCCAGTACGCCTCTCCCCTTTAGAATAAATTAAGGAATCTCTAGCTTCCACTAGATCCCAGGGAGAGAGGAAGAAAGACTTGGGAAATCATGTCCCGGGGAAGGGCCACAGCCCATAGCCAGGGCACAGGCACAGGGCTGGGTCCAGATCTGTCACAGTGCCCAGGCCTCACATCTACAGAGTCCGGATGGCCACGGGGTAGAGCAGGGACATGTGCTCAGCCCCCTTAATGGGCAGCTTGCGGCTGGCGTAGTGGTGCACGATTTCAGGGACGCTGCTGAATGGTGGGCTGTTCTGGCCCAGCACGTACTTGTCTTCCTTCGTCCTAGACAGTTTCATATGCATGAAGCCCTGACTGCTCCTGGGAAGAGAAGAGGAGACCCTGGTGAGTGGGGGCCCTCTCCATCCCCCTGCCTGACCCCACCCTGCCAGAACTATCTTGTTCCAAACCAGAAGGGAGTGGAAGTGACTAGGGAAGATGGAAGTCAGTCCAGAAAGCAGGGAGGGGAGTGGAGGGGGTTTTGTGGGTAGGTATTGGCTTTGTGGTAAGGGCACTGGGTGTGCCAAGAATGTGTGTCTAGTGAGTGTACAGGGTGTGTGCAGGTAGAAACTGGAGGGACCAACACCTCCCACCCCCACCCCAAACCCTGGTATCCAGGCACTCCTGCCTTCCAGCCTATGTGGTCAGGACCAGTTTACCCTCTCCCTCTCTAAGCTGTTGGGGAGGACACCAGTGAGGGGCTCCTGGACACCCCTGGCAAGACAGTGATAGACAGATGTGACAACCAAGAGAATATTGGTTGGGGCACTCTCTTGCAGATGCTAGGGGAGGGGGCAAGCTGTTTCCACCTTGTCCTGGGGATATCCCTTCACCCTGCTGCTACCTGGGCCTTGGGCCAAGCCCCCAGCTCCTCCATCCAGCCCTTCAGCCCATTCCCTTTCTCAGCGAGGACATGCTCCACTGCCTCTCCCATCTCCCGGCCATAATCCAGGAAATCAGCATTAGTGCCTGGCCCTGCCCACAAGACAAGGACCCTTCTACTCAGAGCTCTGGCTGTCTCCCAAATGTCTGGGCACCCTCAGCCTTAGAGAGAGTGTGGAGGTGGGACCTGAGCAAGAACAACTTTTGTCCAAACTACCACAGGCACGGGTGGGCCAGGCCCCAGGTCTGAAACTCACCCACAGGCAAATGGTCAGAACTGCTTGGGGGAGCCCTGCTGACCAGAGCCTACCTGGGGACAAGGACAGGGCTCAGAAACAAGTGTAGGAGGTAGGACCGGTGAGGGGGCCAACTCATGGTGACGCCCCAACTCTTGAGAGGTAAAACTGGCAAACCTCCTCACTTGCGTCTCCTGCCTGGGTACAAAGAGGGCTCTGTCTGAACCCACTTTACTAGGCCCACCAGTGAGAAAATGGGGAAAGTGGAGTGGCTGAAGAGAGGAAAGGGATGGGAGGAAAACAAAGGCCCTTAACTCCATCTTTCCCTCCCCTCCACTCCCTAGAGTACACTGCCCTAAAGCTTGCTGGGGGCCCCAGTTCTGGGTGTCAGCGTCAGGGTGTGGGGCCATCCCTCATCTGTAGGTCTGAGATAACCGCTGAGGCTGACGGTGACCTGACAGGCCCTGCAGAAAGGAGCCATGGGCCTCAGGAAAATGTACAACCCCTGGGGACTGCAGAGAGGGGAGGGAGTAAGTGGTCCCCTCCCCTGTCTGCCCTATGCCAAGACCCAGGCCCAAGGCTGTTGGCAGCAGCATGGGCCCTGCCTTCTCTCGCTCTCCTACAGTTTGGGGACAGCCCCCTCCCCACAGTCCACTTGGGAAAATCATCTCTCCTAAAAACTGTCCTTCTATGAGGGACAGATCTGGCCCAAAAAGGGCAACAAGTAACCAGAGACCAAAGTTGGAAGCTGAGAGCTCAGCGTCCATCTGTATAACTGACCTCCTGGGACAAAGTCCCGAGGGTCCATTAGGATGCAGAAGAACCCTTGCCAGACCCTCAGGGAGACTGGGTGGGACTGGCTGGGCTGAAAGGCCTGGGCTGGCTTGACTTTTGGAGGAAGCTGTTTAATTACCAGTGAAAGCCCTTCCATTACAGAGAGAAGAGAAACCATAATTGTATTTCCCAGAAGCCATTTACATGCAAACGAGGCTCTGGCAGACTGATGCTGGCAGGGCCAGATCATCCTGGGCTGGAGCCCTTCGTCCAGGCCTGCCTCTTCCTTTAGGCTAAGGCAGGGCTGTGTTCTGCTTGCTCTGCTCAGGGAGCCAGACCCCTGCAGACCACCCTTGCCTTGGACTGTTCCAGACTTGATGAAGGGTGGAGCTGTGTAATGGAACAGTGTGGTTATTAGGGTAAGATTGAGATGAGTTCAAATCCTAGTTTTGGAACTTTATTAGCTAGTAGCCTTGAGCAAGTCATATACCTCTTTGAACTTATTTTTTGTTTATAAAAAGATTGACCTTCATTGAAGGATGGTAGTTGTTTAAAGATGTTATATATACTATGCGGCACATAGTAGGTGCTCTATGAATCTAAAAAACTATAATTTTTAAAGCAATACACATTCCTGAAGTTATGTAAACCATATTTTTGACAAATGGATTTTCCCCTAATGCTCCTTCGATTTAATAATTCAGACTCCCAGAGTATGAGAGCTGGAAGAAACCTAAGAGGTAACCATTAACACATTTTGCAACAGGGAAAAAAGGCCCAGAGAGGTTAAGGGATTTGCCTAGGGTTACAAAGCTAGTTTTATTAAACCCAAGAATAAAACCCAGGTTGTGACTATGGTCTGGGTTTTTTTTTTTTTTTTTTTCATCTTTTAGTGAAGCTGAATAATTATCTTCAAATATGTCTGTTTAGCAGTCCCAAATTTCCATATATCAGTTTTGTTTGAAGTGGGGGCACATGTAGACTCCACTGCCTGCAGAAGATGCAGTAGGAAGTGGCACAGATGCCTCAGGAATGGTGCAGGGATGTGAATGGACACACTGCTCTGACAGGCTGCCATGTGGGGAGCAGGCTCTACCAGGTGGAGCTTCTGGTGCCAAGGAGAGGACTTGCCATCCTGCCAGGAGAGCCTGGGAGGCCGATGCTGGCCTGTGCATTTGCTCCCGGGGAGGAAGGCTGATGGGTAGGGAGGGTCCTGCCTCCCCCACCTCTTCCAGGATCCTTTAAAGCTCAGTTGTCAGCTGCTAGCAGCCAGACCTATTGCCCACTTCTTCAGAGTGAAGAACAGCTTTGTGCTCACTGCCCTGCCCTCCTCCCAGGACCCAGCCTCCATCTCACCCTACAGATCCTTTCAGGCAAAGTTCCTATCTCCCTGCCTGTGCTTCTAGAACATTTCAGACTTCCCTTAATAATGATGATGATGATAATTTATTGAGCCCTTGGCACCACGCTAAGTGCTTCCCATATATTATTTCATTTAATTCTTCCTTAGAAGGTAGATATTATTATTCCCCCACTTTGTCAGTAAGGAAACTTGTAAGTAAGGGACCTCAGGCCCAGCTAGTAAGTAACAGAACCCTTCTGAGCTGGACACTAGCTCAACTATTACCCCCAAGAAACTCTGAGCTCCTTGAGTGCAGGGGCTGAGCTCAGACCACTCCGGGTCCTCAGGGCCTGGCCTCAAGTCAGCAAATGTTCTTGGGGGATGGGGTTCTCCCCAGCTTGGTTGGGCATGGGGTGGGAATATCAGAGTCTCCTCCTGCCCTGGTGGTTTTCCTCCCACTGATTATCCTTGTGCCATCTTGACAGGCTAATCCTGCCTAAAGCTGCCAACCCGTCCCACTCACTTGAGGGACAGGGAGAAGTCATTCTTGCTGGTCTCACTGTTGCGCACCAGGTAGCTGGCTTCTTTGCACAGCCGGAGCAGGTTCTCGGCATCTGTTCGACTGATGGCCCCATGGTACCAGCTGAGGATGAGAGAGAGGAAGAGGGGTATTTCTGCTGGGTCCCTAGCTGACCAGGCCCACCCATTCTGGGTGTCCCTTGCAGGCAAGCCAGTGCTGGGGTGGAGGTGCAGGGGGAGAGAGTCCCCAGCTGGACACAGACACTCACACCTGGTTTTCCAGAGGCAGTGCTGGGTCTGTCCACTCCCCCAGGGGGCTGCTAGGCTCCATGCTTAGGGACTTGGGTGACTTGGGGTTCCCTGCAGAGAGTCGGGGAGGTAGACGACCCTTCTCCTCCCGGCTGGGTGACAGGCAGCTCTTCTCAGATCCTTCAAACTGGGCTGTGGGGAATATACCGGTCACAGACTATGAGGATCCTAGCGGTAGAGCCCTATAGAATAACCAGTGCCTCATTCCCCATTTCCTGAATTCTGGGTCCATTCCCCAGGCAGGGACAGGGGTGGAGGTGGGTGTGGGGCTCAGCCCTCCTGTCCCACACAGGGCCTCCCAGTCCCCACACTGTGGGAGGGGAGGGGGGAGGGGCAACAAGAGAAACCACTCAGGTTTCTCCCTCTGGAGCAGCTGACTGCCTTCCCCTATTCCATCCTCCTCAGGGTGGCTTCAGCACTGATAATATTGTTTCTTTCTCCTCCTCAGAGTTCATTACCGTTCTCCAAATCACCCTGCCAGGCCATTCTGTAGAAATGACTTATTGATCTGAGAACAATTATCCGATTCCTCTTGGTGCCATCCTGACAGGCTAATCCTGCCCACAGCCGCCAGCTGGTCCACCCCTCCCCCGACCCCAAGGTTGCTGCCCACAGGCTAACCCCCCCCACCCCCCCACCCCCCGCTAGAAGCCCAGTGGAGGTGGCTCTGCCTTCCCAGACCTCCCATTGCTAAGCCTGCATGAGGGAGGGACGGACAAAGCCAGCTGGCCAGGTGGGCACAGGCACATATGTGCAGGTGACAGAGACCCTCCTTCATTCTGTATTTACACAACACCCACTCACACTTGGGCACAAATGTACAAACAGGCGCTCAGGCCTGTGTGCACATGTACAGACACACACGCACACATACCCTTGGGCTGCTCATTCTGGGTAAAACTGAACATAGATGAAGTGTTTGGTGCCTTCTTTCTCCCATTTGGACTATTTTTTCCTCCTTGCAGCACTTCCAAGCTCTTATTGTCTTGCAGACATTAGATGCAAGGATCAGACCCTTCACTCTCAGGAGTTAGATGCTTCCTGTGCTAGCCAGCATCACCCCAACCTCAGGAGTTATTTGCATTGCTGAAGACTCTGGTCAGTGAATTTAGAATATTGGGGTTTTTTTAATGGTGGGAAAAATATTGGAAGGGATCTCCCTTAGGAGATACCTTCCCCATACCTTTGGGATTGGGGGGAGGACTGTGTACTTTGTCTATTCTTTCTTCCTCTAGGAAGAGAGGGATTCATCCTGGGTTCTCCAAATCCTATCCCACCTCAGCTCCTCCAACCCAAGCCCAGAGGGCCCCCACAGAACCCACCGCTGCCGTCCTCCAGGCTGGGCTCAGGGAGGGGTGAGGCTGGACCGGAGATGTCCCTGTCCCCATCAGGCAGGGAGGGGCTGCTGTCCAGCTGTCCCACTGGTGGAGGCCAAGGTAGGTCTTTGATGACCTTAATGTCAACTGGAGCCAGTAGCAGCAAGGAGAAGAGAGACAGACAGGAACAGGGACAGAGACAGAGACAGAGACAGAGAGAGGCAGAAGTTGAGACACCAAAACCTGGATTCAGAACACAGGACAGCCTAGAAAGGAGGGTCAGAGTAGAGGCAGGGGTGGCTTCTGAATGGGGAACAGGACCCTCAGTGGGCTGGGCAGAGCCACTGACCACAATGGGCTGGTGACAGTGGGCGGGAGGCCCAGCTGGCAAACTGCAGGATGCAGGGTCTTGCTCTGTCAGCTCTGTGGGTCCCCTTCACTTGATCTCTCACAGGCCTCCAGGGACCAGAGGGACCAGAAAAGGAGGAAAAGAGGGACAAGGAGCTGCCTACGCCTCCCGGCACCACACCCAGGTTGCCTCAGCCTCCCAGCACCCCCAACCTTGCCTCCCTTCGTCCTTTTCCCACACCCTAAATCCTGCGCCCCAGCAATTAGGAGTTGATGCCACTGGCGGCTCCAGGACTGCTAACGAGGTTTCCTAATGACGGGCATAGATTTTCCCATTAAGCAATCCAAACAGTATTGATTCTCCAAGGAGACTTCTGGAGATAAACAGCCCATCCTCAGTGGTGCCTGCTTTATAGGGAACAAATTAGAAACCTGTGGTTTCTCAGTCTGGCTGCCAGGGTGGGGAAGATAGAGCACAGAGCTGGGTCCACCTCCAAGAGGAGCCTCTTGCCCAAGGAGGAGTGATGGGGGACATGGGAATGGGAATTAAATCCAATGGCATTTAACTTCTTTATGTTCTCACTGAACCAAGGATCCAGGAGCTAAAGCTGTATTTTGTACTCCAGGCTCTCCTGCCCCTGCCCTCAAACCACCAACACACAGCTGGCCATGTCGGACTCCAGGCCTGGGATGGCCACCAAGGTGCTCAGTGCAGAAGAAACCTATCCTTATTTAGTCAAGGGGATTTCTCACAGCATCCCTTCCTCCCAGTCCCTGCTTCTCAGAAGTCCCTCTGGGGGTAGGCACCGCTGGTCTGGCCTACCACTGGAAGACACAGCCCTCGAACTCAGGGTTGGTATCTAAAGGTTACACAGGCAGCTGTTCTCATGGTCTACAGTGTTAAATGCCTTATTCTGTGAAGTGCAAGTATTTAACATATGCCACAAGTTTTACAATTTTGTTTAGAACGTCTTTATTTTGAAATATACCCAACCCCCCAAAGATGGAAGTGGCCCAAGTCTCTTGGCCTCCGAGAGGTGGGGATGCAAGGAGACGTCTTCGTGCTTCTCTTGTGCCCTCTCCTGACCCTGCGCACAGTGCTGCGTCCGCTGCCAACTTGCAGCTCTCCGTGGTGCAGACTCAATCAACTACGCTTCCCTCCTGGGCCTCCCCTGGTCCCAGCACTCCACTCCTTCCATTCTCCTGAGCCCTGAAAGCTGCTCAGAAGCCCCAGCAGGCCTGCCTTCTTCCCCCAGGACTCACCAGCAAAGGCTTTTGAAATCCGCTCCTTCTTCCACTCCCAGGGTTGATCATACTCCTCGGGGGGCCTCTCATCATCCTCAGGCAGGCGGGACTCCCGGGGCCAGGGGGCCCCCTCACCCTCCGGGGTGGCCCCCTCCTCCTCTGGCTCATAGGGTGTGTCATAGAGAGGCAGGGGCTGAGCTGCAGTCTCCTTGGAGCCCCGGATCTCTACCAGGGCAAGGCAGGAGGGGAAGTGTGAGAGTGGCTCTGGCTGCCTGGCTCAGATCCTCCAGATGTGCTCCTCAGCAATGACTTGGGCCTCCTTCAGAGGAGGTGCTGCTGGCTCTGGGGCACACATCCCAAGTCCCTCAAAACACCTCCGGGGTTTCAAAATCAGGGACCCAACAGAGAGGCAGGGGCAGAGAGGCACCAGAGTGAAAGACTGCGATGTCCACAAGGGTTGGGGAGCTGAAGCTTATGCATTTAGGAAACCAAGACAGGGTCCTCTCCTAGTTCATCTCTTCCTTGCTACCCAACTCCATTTTATTTCCTTATGTCCCAAAGGATACTGTTTCCCAATCTAAAAATCCTTCCTTGTTGCTCAGATACTGCTGACTGCCCACCCGGTCCTTGAAACTGTCCCCTTTGACAAGTCATTATCATGGACTGTCCTCTCTGATCATCCCGTTTGGTCTCTTTCCCTGGATCCTCTCTTGGTCTCTGTTTCCCAAGGCCAAGTCTTACTCATTTCCCCAGGCCCTCACTCCTTGAACTACTTGCCCAGTCTCATGGAACCCTTTGCATCCATACGTTTCCAACTGCCATAAGGATGTTTCACTTTGATGTTTCAAACTCTGTTCTGTGATTCTCTTTTTAGAATTTCTGAACCCAGTGAGACTATGATAAAAGCTATGGAGCTCCCCAGAAAAATGGACAAATATTCTCATCAATTCCAAGGCACTCATGGACCCCCTAGGAGGCACACCCCCAGCTAAATATGGTAGTCACCCACTCACTTTCTCCATTTCTGTCCACTACACTGCTCTCCTTGGTCCTGGTCCTCCTTCATTCTCGCAGTCCCACCTGTTCATTGCCAATGCCTGATGAGCCTCATCCTCATCTTTCCATATCTGGATTATTGCAGGGCAAACCTCCATTCCTCAGGCTCCTGTTTCATGGGCTCCATGTAATGACACCCCTGACTGCTCTCTGTCCCTCACCTACCTCTCCCAAGGAGGGAGAGCAGCTTACCCGATCTATCTTCTTGCAGGGAGAGAACCTTCTGGTTCTTTCTCCTTCTGCTCCTGTGCAGGGGCCTACAGCTGTCCTATGTTGGCCAAGTCTGAGTGGGCAAGTTTAATTCTGTGATGAAGTATTAAGAAGCTCACTGTGGTGACATAGCTAAGTAATGTTCTCCAATCACCTTTATCAGTAATAAAGCTGACATTGTAATCTTCATCTTTCTGTTTCCTTGATCGTATTTCTCAATTATTTCCAAGCTCCAGAGGGGAAAAAAGGGGTGTTAATTATTGGTTCCTTAAAGCCTCAGTAATTTCCACAGTAGCCTGCTAACCATCTTTCTAATGCCCAGTTCTTCTAGTCTGTTCTGTACACCAAAGCCTCTGTAATCCTCTTAAAATGCCATATTTGTCCTATTCCTTTCTTGCTCAAGAATCTATAATGGCTCCCCTCCCCCTTTTGGAGCAAGTCCAAACACCTCAGTCTTGCCCTCAAGGCCTTTCACTGCCCCGCTTGGCCTCTCTCATCTTGCCTCTCTTGTATGCCCAGCACTAAGATTACTTGCCCTTGAACAAATCTTCCTTTCATCCTGCCCAGCGGCTTTGGCTTAGACTGACTAACGTGTGTCCTCCTCTCTGATCACCCCCATGTGGTCTTTCCCTGGATCTTTTCTCAGTCTCTGTCCCCAGGGCCAGATCTTACTCATTTCTTTCTGCCCCCAGTCCTTGAATTATTTGACCCGTATCAAGGAACTCTTTGCATCTGCATATATAGTCATGTGTTTGCAATTGCTGTAAAGAGGTTTCACTTTGATATCATATCATTTCAAACTCACCACCTTCCCTAAAGCTAGTGATTCTCTTGGGGGCCAATGATCCCCCAGCCCACACCACTATCTTCCTCTTCCTGACTATCCCAAATGCTTCTAACTGTCTGATCTACTACCTCAGGTCTTAGGCACCACAAATCAAAGCTCCAAAGTGACTACCTTGAAAGCAGTGGTCACCTTCCCCGAAGACACAGCAAGGGCATCCTCCATATTTTCTAAAGACCTAGGAATCAGTTCTTGTACATGTGGGTGCCAGAGTTTGTTTTGAAGATACTTAAGCCTCAGGGCACAATCCCCACAACCCTCTCCCCGATGCTATTACTTACCCGCCATCATCTTTTGGGCCTCATAGGGCTCCATATAGCCATCATTTTCTGGGACCTTCTCTGGGGCTCCTGAAGCTCCTACTGGGCCATCACCAGTCTCCTGGACATCAAACGGATCCGCATAGTCTTCTAGGATTGCCAGCTATGGGAAGAGAGCAGGCTTCAGACATCTGAGAGAGCTCTGCTTCTCCCCAGACGCTCTATCCATGGGAGCAGGAATCCTGGACAGCCTACCTTAGACCCAAAGCCCCAGGTACCCAAGGGAAGAATCTGAGCTTAGATGGGAACACACTCTGGCTCTTCCTTTGCAGGGCTCTTCCACTAGGTTGCCAAAGAATGGTACTTTATTTTCTGTTAGTTTGTGCCTCTGGGCAATCTCCTAGACTAAATGGCCAGGATGAGGCTCCAGGCCTTAAGGCCTGCCTCAGTCAAGGTCCAGGCAGGGCAAGAGCTTACACCAGATGGTTTCACAGAGGGGATTAATTCAGAGAACTGGTTATAGAGGTGTTGGAAGAGTTCAAAGACTGCACAGGGCACAGTGGGCAACTTGGAGATTACCTTGGTCCATGCCTACCAGTGTGTTACCAGATGCTGAACAAATATATATCTGCTGACCATCAAGAACAGAAAGATTAAGTACTCACTTTATGGCACAGTTCTGTTGGTTTATCTGCACAACACCCATCATGTCATCATGTGGGTATTATCTCCCTTTTAAGGAAATGGAGACCCAGAGCAGTAGGGAACAACATGCCCAAGACCCTTCTGCATAAGCAGAGGAACCAAGATTGGAACCTGTGCCCTTTGTACAAAACCATCTGCCAGCTTGCCACCAGTGGGCATCTTGGCTGTCCCAGGAGAAAGATAACCTTACGACAGCCATGAGGAAAGCCAGAATTTGGGCTCTGCTGAAATCCCCTGGGCTCCGGGAGGACAGAAACAGGAAAGACCTGGCCTGGGCCCTCCACAGTCCACTTTCTCCCATACAAGTGGCTCATGACCACTCCTCTGTCCCTGCTCTCAGTTAAGGCGGAGGGAACCGCAAGCTGCACACCCTGCAGAGGAGTTCAAGGTGCTTGTGCAGCTGAGGACAATAGAGCCTTTCTCCAAGCTGGGCACAGAGTCCTGGGGGGCAGGGAGGGGAAGACTGGCTGAGGCAGAGACGGAGCCCAGCCCACCAAGGGCTGTCAGATCCTCAGGGGAGCACTGCAAGTGGGGTGACAGCCATTGACAAGAGGTAGCTCTACTCAACAGTAAGTGAGTGAACGCACATGCTATCCTTAAACCTTGCAATGGCTCTCCGGTGGCTACACGAAAAAGTCCACAGTTAAAGAGATGTAAAGATACTACTTTCCTCTTTGGTTTCTCTTTACTTATCTCAAATCACTTTGTTACCTGAAAACTCTATGCTCTTTTTCTCACCTCAAAAGCTTTCCTTCTGTCTGGATCAGATTCTTTTCTTTCTTCAGAAAAAAAACTTTCTGTTGTCTCCCAGGTCTGGTTAGGTACCTCTGAGCTAGGTTATCATCACATGTGTAGTAAATACTTATTTTATTATCTGTCTTCCTGCAGATTGTGAGCTTTCTGAGGGCAGGAACCATGTTTACTGCTAAATTCCCAGTGCCTGAAAGTGCTCAGTAAATCAGTTCACATAAAACAGGAAGAATGGACAAATGAGCACTTTTTCCTGTTCATTCGGAAGAAGGAGGAAGCACAAATCTGGGTGGGGGGTCAGACAAGGGGATTGAGACCCTGGAAGCTGCTCAGTGAACTGAAGCACCTGGCCCAAGTGCTATCCCCCAACTCCACAGACCCCGTCAGCCCCTCCCTCACCAAGCCTAGCCAGAGCTGCCTGAAGCACCCTTCCCACTGGAGTCCTGGGCCAGTGCCTAGAGCTACAACTCCTCCCAGTCCAGCGTGGGCCTCCCTTGTGCCAGCCCTTGGTGCCTGTGGGCGCCCAGGTGGCAGCTCTGTGGGCAGCTCAATGGCTCCTCTGTTCCTCTCCTGGCTCCACACCCTGCTCCAGGAAGCCCAGTCTGTCCCTTCCCTGACAGGGTTGGGGTGCCCAAAGGAGCCACCCATGGGGCTGGGGGTCTGAAGCAGCAGCAGAGATGCTTACTGGGAAGCCAGGTAGGACAGGCACCTGCCCAGGACACAGAGGACCCCTGTCATAGGCCAGGACTGCCTTCCCAGGGGCTTCTAGGTCATGCTAGGAGGCAAAACTGCTCAGTGGGGGAAGCTGCTTCTGACATCTTTGCCCTACCACAGTTCATTTTGTGTATGGGCCCTTTACCGGACTCTAATGTGCTCACCGTTGTACACCTTGTCCATCACAGAGCCTGGCACACAGTGGGTGCTCAGTGTACATCTCCTGGAGGCTCGATAGGCCTTCTTCTCTTCCCTGACTCACAGACTCTCAAATCCCCTTGCATCTGAACTCTGACCAGCCAGTAGCAGCTGTAGGAGCAGAACCGACATTGGAATGGGGATCAAAGCCTCCTGCTCAAGGGCAGAAGGGAGAAACTAGCAGGGAAGGCACTAAGACCAGGGCTGATATTTAGGCAAGCCCTCTAGTAGAGTCACGATGCCGTTAAAATGCTGTACTAGTTCCAAACTAGTATATAAGTAGCTGCTGCCCAGAGGACCCCCTTGTTCCCATACCTCCTTGCCAGTCAGGTCCCCCTCCCTTCTATCACCCATCAGGGTACCTACAGGATCCGGCTCTTGGGCTTGTTCCAGCTGGGCAGTGCCCCTCACAAAGCAGCTGTCAGGTTTTGACTTTCCTTCCTGCCCAAGCCTCGCCTGAGGTCGAGGCAGGCCCGCCACCTGGTTCAACCTTCCACTCTGCAGCTGGGGCCTGCTTGGAGTTCCTGACCTCTGCCCGCCATGGGGCTTGTGAGTCCAGGGGGAGCAAGGGGACAGACATCACAGGATTTGGCTCTGCAAGGTCCCCCAAATCTACTACTGCCCCCCTTTTCCCATTTCTGTAGTTTACATTTAATGTCTGGAAGCCTCTGGTTTTTTATCTGTAAAATGGGGATAGTATTAATACCTACCTCATAGGATTAGGAAGAGGGTGATGAATATAAAAGTCCTTGGCCTAGAGGCTGGCCCAGAGTCAGTGATTGATAAATGTTAGCCCTGATGATAATCTCTTATATTCAGGCATTAAGGCCCTGCAGTCTGGATACTTGTCTAGAGTGCACAACTTGTAGCAGCAGAGGTAAGACAGGGACCCAGGTCACCTGACTCTCAGGGCCTTGCTACAGGTTTTCCAGAAAAATTAGGAAATGTAGCAATAAACACACATTAGCATGTTAAAGTCTCTGAGAAGTTCTGTAGCAAAGAGAGCAGTCTAATTTTGTTTAAGTCAGCATTTGTCCAAAATATTTAACCATGAAATCCTTTTCAACTGAAAGTTTGTCAGTTTGGGTAACAGTATACTATCTACGTTCCCTGAGATCAAACTTTTTGCATCCTTTGTTCCCACTTATTGGAATGCCTGTCCCAATTTTATCTATCAGTGAAATACCTTCACGTGAAACAGATTTGTTATTATCCTTTCTAATTACAAAGCAATGCCATGCTTGTAAAGCATTCAAACATCACAGACATGCAATCGATGCCACCAACCCTTTTAAGACCCTTATGAGGTGGCTCCCTCAAGACTGGGTGGCAAGTGCTGGCCTTCTTCATTCAGAAATTGGTGGACTCAGCCCAGAATGCACTCCCCACTCCTTCTCTGAATCTTCTTCTCCTTCTTCATTGGCAAATGCTTAGTGAACACCTCTGCTCTGCAGGGCTCCTCTCCATAAGTGCAAGGGTTCCCTGGCATGGTGCTGGCAGCCAGGCTGGAGGCAGGCTGCCTGGCTGTCAGCCTCGGCTCTCTTACTTACTGCCTGTGAAATCATGCAAGTGTGACCCCAACATTCCTGTGCTTCAGTCTCCCTGTATATAACCTGGGGATAACAACGGAATTTTCCTCATAACGTTGTTGTAAGGATCAACTGGCCTCATACACGTTAGCCACTTCAAAATGGTACTGGACACATGGTAAGTGCTCAGTAAATGTCCACCATTATATTATTCAAAATGAAAACAGCAAATTCATGGGTCCTCCAGGAGCTCACAGTGATAGACACAGAATAAACTCCAAAAGACTGAAGCCCCACATCTAGGACCCAGGCTCTGGAGGCATTGCAGGCTCACTGCACATAGGGATTGAGCCTCGTCTCTGCTGTCACATAATATCACACTGGGTCTGTGATGAGGGCAACTGGAATGGGCAGCGGGCATCCATTCAAGCCCAGGCCATGGCTGGCTGCTCCTATTCCCATTCATGGTCCACAGGGTGCCAGCTGTTCCCAACTCCCAATGAGAAGAATGCCAGAGCTGAGGTATCACTGAGTCACTGGCCAAGCCAGCAAGCCAAAGGTGTCTTCTAGAGGGAGGGAGTGCCACTGTGTGAGGAGGTGGCACTGGGTAGAATAGAGGTCTGCCATACAATCCCATAGGCCTCAGCCCTCCATGAAGCACCAACAGTAGCACAGCTGGCCAGCTCAGGCCACAAAGGGTTAAGAGGTCTAACCAGTCCACAAAGGTTCCTGATCTAGACCCTTCTCTTCTCCTCCCTCTACTTCCACTGGAGGCCCTGTGCAAGATAAACAGATCAGACCTCCAGACTCTGTGGAAGTCATAACGAGGAAAATTAAAGCAAACAAACAAACTCAAAGAAGGCAAGGACAGGGTCTTCTGAATGGTGAGTCCCTTTCAGGGCCTAGGTGTCACTTAATGTGTCACTTAATGATACATAAACACTCAACGAACACTGGGTAAAGAAGGACCCTACCCCTCCTTCTAACCCCAGGGTAGGCATGTCTTATTTGATTTCAGACACCTGAATATCTCTCTCTTTACTATACTGTTCCTCCTGTCTGTTCACTTCTTCTGATTTTGGGCCTGCAGGATCTAAGTCCATGTGGATGCCATCTATGAGATACATCTATTTTTCTAAATTCTGTGAGAATCTGAGAGCTGTGAGCCTTTTCCCAGAAAAATGCTCATGTACTCAAATATCTGCACAATTTCTGGAGGCTGGTGAGTCCCAGAAATGCCTCCATGAGCTAAGAACAAGAGCCCTAGTTTCACTTCATACAGTGTGTCTTTCTTATTGTTCCCATCGCATCTCTCTCTCTCTGCTTACACACACACACACACACACACACACACACACATATCTTGGCATGATGGAGGCAAAGGACACACTGCACAGATGGCCAAAGACAGCTCAAAGCTTCATCCAATCAGGGCTCCTTTCCCATACTCATCACCCTTTCCTAGACCAGGTTTTTCCTATCGAAGGTCTGAGAAAAGGGAGCAAAGCAAAGCCTAGCTCTCTAACTCTTCTGTCAGAGCACAGCCTGGAGGCCAGAAAGAGCCCAGCACCATGAGGGAGCTCTTCCTGTGGCCAGATGGCAAGTCCCTGCCTTCCCATCCCATGCAGGGTGCGGTTCCTGCTGCTCCCACACCTGCCCTGCCAGGCCTGCCCAGATGGCCACCTTTGTACCCCTGCCAACTGTAGCAGTGGGTCTCAGGGTAGGCCAACCGCCAGAGCCCTGCACGGGGAGAAGACTAATTGTCCTGAGCCCCCTGGGCTTCTCAGGGTCCTGTCGAAGTCCCCATTCTTTCCTATTCCATAGTCACTGAGCTCATTTCCCCTCATCTCTCTGGCTCACCACAGAAGCATTTCCAACCATTTTATCAGACCTCACAACCCAGCCCCTCTCAGAGGGTTCTGGGCCACCCAGCCCCAGTCACTGGGTTCCAGGAGAAGGAGAGAAATTGACCAACCCAAGGCATATCCTGGTCCTCCGTTCACACCTCACCTTAGGAAGTGACCCAAAGGTAACAAGCCAAGAGGACCTGCAGTGCTGAGAGGAGGGAGAACAGAGAATAGGGAGAAAGCAGCCACAGAGAACAGAAAAACTGGCTCAGCACCACCTCAGGGGCCAGAGCCAGGCCAGCTCCTGTCCAGGGGCAGCAACTCTGTGTGAGCTCTGTAGACATGTGCTGACACTTGGATTTAGAGTAAGGGGCTCTTCCTAAGGAACTCTCTGGGGTCCCCCAAACTCTGCTGTGGAAGGGGTGGAGCTGCTCTCTCTGAATGGTGGGAGGCCCCACGGATGGCATCCCAGGTCCTTCTCATCACACACAGTAAAGAAACCACAGATTGTGTGGCTCCCAGGAGATCCTGCTGGATTTCATTCCTTTCCCTGCAGCTTACAAAGGAGTCAGACACCTCTTCGCCCCCAAGGTCTGAACAGCCCACAGATCACAGAGCTGACCCAGGGTGAGGTATGGACACCATCTGTGGGAGGATACACAGGTCTCTGCATGATTGTGTGGGCACAGCACCTTCATTGTGGGGTCTTTGTGGGGAAATGTACTAGGGGAGTGTCTGACCCTCAAGTCACCCTGGCAATGGACAGTCGCCATTCAGGATGTATTTATGCACCCTTCTTTATGCCAAGCATTGTGTCAATCACTTGGAAGACACAGACATGAGGAAAACATGGTCCTTGTCCTGGAGGAGCCCACAGCTTGATGGATAGCCCAAGAGGAAAACAGCCAGGAACAGCTCAGACCCACATTCCAATGGGTCTAACGCCCCCTCTGCCTTACTGCCACCACCACCATCACATCACCCAAGAGCGGGGAACGATTAGGAAAAAGAGAAGACTAAGGACATGTAAAGAAAGCACAGCCTCCTTCTGCGGGCGAAGGGTCCTAACCCAGGGTGGGCAGCCATGCCTCATGGCAGGAACTGGGGGGAAAAATAATTCATATCCCTAAGGCTTCTGCTCTGACCCTGACACACCTCTCTTATCCGGGAAATCAGGCAGAACAGTACTCTCTTGGCTGAAAGCCTCAACCCTGGAGCCAGTAGATTCAAACAGCAACTTTGCTTTCCAGTCCAATAAAACTGAAGAAAGGGGAATATGCCCCAGAGTTGAGTTCCCAGGGGTGAATGAAGAAGGACAAAAGAGACAGAGCAGCTCAGGGCATGATAGAACTTAAGCCTAGAGGGACCTGGGGATGGCTTTCTGCTGTCAAGGAGAGACAGGCCAAACTGAGGATGAGCAGGTGGTGGCTTCTCTACCCAGCCGCTGAGGCACAGCGGGTGTTCTCAGAAACAGTAAATGTCTGGCTATCCCGGGCCTGCAGATCCATGAAAGGCTCTAGCCACCCTCAGAATAAAGCAAGGGAGGGGGAGGCCAAGAGGAGGAGTGTTTTCAGCTGCTTAGCCCCTTCTGGGCAACAGGTTCTGAGCACTGACTGTCCCCACACTGGGGAGAAAGGGAAGGAGTGCAGCAGTGGGCCTGCCCAAACCTCAGTGGTCAGCATCCTTAGCACAGAGCTGCATACTCCCTGTTCTGGCTTCCTGAGAACAACAGTCCACCGGCTCCAGTCCGACTGGGCGAGGCAAAGGCCAGCTCTTGCTGTGCCCATAGGCAGAAACCCCAGCCTTCATCTCCTTCTCGTGGTTTCAGCACCTGCAAGGATGCTTGGGCTCTCAGAGAAGTGGAGCTTTGTGCTGGCGCTGCCCTGGGGGAAGGGGTCAGAGATCAAAGGGCAGTGAGCTACTGCTCCCAGTGGGCAGAAAGGCTGTAAAGATCGGGGTGGGGTGGGGAATTCAAGTCCCGTTAGAAAAAGGCTGGCTGATTAGGCTCCAGGGGGGCTGCAATGAGGAGAGCAGAGCCCCAGAGGGTGACGGTCACCAAGTCCTGGGACGATAATAGGGGACAGAAGCAGAGTTTGGGGCACACGTCCCAGATTAGTAGGTCGAGAATCTGAACAAAGGTAGATGAAGACTCCGAGCCCCGGGGTCAGGGACTAAGATTGTGTCCGCCAAAAACCGTGACACCGAGTGGCCCGGCCCTGGCCAGGCCACCTTTGTCCCTCTCGAAAGCCCTAGGCCACCAATCACCTCTCTCCCCGGTCATCCCCGCCCGTCGCGGCACTCACCCTGTCGCTGCTGGCTGGGGGTCCAGAGATTCGCTCCTCGGGCGGGGGCGCTGGGGGACCAGGGGTCTCGACCCGAATAAGGCGGTGGGGGGGCGAGCCGTGCCGCGGGGGCGGCGTGGGGCCGGGGACCGCGGGGGTGGCTAGGGCAGCGGAGCCGGACGGCCCCCCGGAGTAGGGGTCTTCGAAGTCACGCTCCCTCTGCAGTCGGTAGGCGGCCAGAATGTCCGGGGGTGGCGCAGGGGGTGCGGCCGGGGAGGGGGCGGGGGGGCGATAGTCCGGCTCCGGGGGCGCCGGCTTGCCCCCACCTCCGCCGCCGCCCCCCCCACGGAAGCCCAGGTGCTCCCGGAGCCACTTGGCTACTCCGCCACTGCCGCCCCCTCCTGGGCCGGCTCCGGTACCCGCAGCGCCCCGGCGCGAGCCCCCCGGGCCGCTCCCGGCGCTCCCCTGAGCCCGCGGTCCCGGGCCGGAGCCCGCTGGAGGGGTTCCGCTCAGTAACATGGGGCCAGCCAGACTGAGCTGGGGGAGCGCTGTGGTCGCGCGGGGGGCGGGGGCGGGGGCGGAGCTCCGCTGGGCAGCGGGAGGGGGCGGGGCTCGTCGGTAACAAGGAAGGGGCGGGGTTCCGCTCCCTAATAAGGTTGACCTCCCCGGGCTCCGCGGAGGAGAGGAGCTTGGGCTTCCAGCGGTGTGGACTCTCGAGAAGTGAAACGGGCGACCCTGGGACTGGCGATGCGATTCCTGCACTGAGGATGAATCCTCCACGTGTCGCCACGCGTGCTCCTGTGGGGGCGCACCTGTCCCCATGAGTTCTCCCTCCCCAGCTTCCAGTTTATGCGCGACGCCAAGAGGGGAGCCTTTGGGCACCTTCCACCCCTCCCTTATCCTCTCCCAAGGCCCCCTCCCTGGGAAGTAATATCCTACGAGGAAAAGCTAGGGAGGGCGAGAAAGGAAGCTGTTCGTAAGATGCGTCTGTAACTACCTCCTCCCTCGTGGTAGTCCCACCTACCACCTTCCAACCTACTGTTCACACCGCACATACTTGAACCCATGTTGCTTTTCAAGACAGACAGACACACATCCCATCACAATCAACTTCCTGGAGGCACGTCCTCTCCATCCGAGAATAGCCCGTGCATAAATGTCTTTCATTCACGGGAGTACCCGCTACTAGCAGGCCCACCGGGCCCCGACCACAGCGCGTGCACACGCAGAAATCACTTTAAGTCACATCCCGGGTTTCATTGTCAATCAGGTTAGTGACAGAATAGAAAGAGACAAGTCAATAAATCAAGTCTAGAAACAGTTTCAATGTTGTCCATCACAAACCTCTTATCCTGAGGCCGGGATGCTGTAAGGATGCTAGGCATTGTTGTCTTAGAAGTAAAGCCAATTTCTCCCCAGAAACGTCGTAGCCCTAAAACAGACACCAACATCTGGTTCCGGCTCTGCTAGGAAAGTAACAGCTTCACCTCATCATCATCCCCCTGGGTACCACCTCAGTGTCTCCCTCACTCTTAGGCTCATATCGATCTTCTGAGGGAGCAAAGAACCACGTGTGGCCCCAAAGGGAAGGGGGCTAAAAGCTGGGAGAGTAGAGAATGATGGGATGGCAAAACTGAGAATCCCCTAGGATTCCTGGTGCCCCAGGTCTCAAAATATTTGAGTTTCTGCTTTATGCATATTCTAATTGGTGTTATAGGACAGTGCTTCTCAACTTTAATGTGAATATGAATCTCCCATGGAACTTATTCAATTGCAGTTTCTGATTCTGGAGGTCTAGCTGGGTAGGGTCCCAGACTGTAGTTCTAGTAGACTCCCAGATGATACAGATGCAGCTGATTGCCCCATCACACTTTGATTAGCAGGGCTGTAGGATATACTGAAATATCTGATATTCTGCCTGACTTCAAAAGGGAAAATAACACGTGCACATTGTAAAAATTGACTTACGCTGGGTAAGATTTGGACAAGTGAAGCAAAGGAGTGAAAGGTCATTCCAAGCTAGGAGGTCAGCATGAGCTGAGCAAAGGCATTGTGATGGGAACCAGAATGCCATAAAGAAGGGGAGGACTCATAGTAGGGAAAAGCAAAAAATAAAGTTAGATGAAGAGAGAGGAGGATATCATAAAGGTAGAGTTTAAATGATAATTAAAATTTTATAATACCTGTGTGCACCATATACCTCATCTTGTTTTAAATGATCTGTTAATGCAGTTTCCTCCCCCACCAGAGTGTGGACCCCTGGAAGTGGGCATTGTTGAGTGCACCATGGGGCCAGGCAGCTGCCAGGAACCAAGGATACAGAGGGGAAGCTGTCACAGCAAGCATCCTCTGAGGCTTGGGTGGAACTGGCCAGATTCAAAGTCTTGCATGTTAAAAGCATTACTGGGAAATAATAAGCTAGGAAGGGGAGAAAGGGAATTTCTGAAAAGGAACAAGGTGTTCCCATCACTTAGTGCAGAGTCTGTCACATGGCAAGAGCTTAACAAACGTTGAAATGAATAGATTATTTATCTTGTTCTTATTTTATAGAGCTGTAATTGTGGTATACACATTTTTGTTTTTATTTTTTAATTTAATATTGCATAATTTTCCCATGTTGTTATGTTATTTTCTTTCAGCTCCTTTTTCAAAAAAAATTCAAACCTACAAAAAAGCTCAAAAAAAGTACAGTGGAAATTTGTATACCCTTCACCTAGATAAACTGGTTTTTAACATTTTGCCATATTGGCTCTACCCCTTTTTCTTTTTTTCTTAACCACTTGATTGCAAGTTGCAAATATCATAACATTTCAGCTCTAAATACTTCAGCAGCCATTTCCTAAGAATAAGAAATTCTTCCATTGGGCTGTAAAAGCATTATTACAATAGTATTGTCTATTATACAGTCTATGCTGGATATTTTCTATTTTCCCTCCAAAATGTCATATGTATTCTTAATTCAGGATTTAATCAAGATTCCCCCATTGTATTTATTTAAGTTTCTTTATCTTTTTATCTTAAACAGTTCCCCATTTATTGTTGTTGCTAGTTTGCTTTTTATGGTATTGATTGTTCTGAAGCATCCAAGGCAGTGTCATGTAGAATGTCCCACATTCTCGATTTTTCCAGTTTCCTCATGATTAGAGTCAGGTTAAACATTTCTAAAAAGACTTTCCAGCTGGAGTGAGGGGGTATAAAGGTACTAAATGGTAATGGAAAAAAATACAATAAAGATTAAATTAAAAAAAAAAAAGATTTTCCAGTTTTGAAAAGACACTACACAGGGGATGTCATGGAACTCTCACTGTGTCACACTGGGAGGCCAATAGTACACATTTTTCTCTTTATTAGTGATGCTAGGCTTGATAATTTGGTTAAGTTGGTGTTCAACAAGTCTCTTTTCTTTACAACTTAAAGTAAGCTCTGGTGTGATTTCCTAAGACTTTTTAACTATTTGCTTCCAACAATGGTTTACCCATGATGATCTATTCTTGCATTTGTTATTATACTGGGGATTGCAAAATGGTGACTGTCTAATTCTGTCATTTCTTCTGAATTTATTATTTGGAATTCTTCTATCAAGGGTTCCTCCTTTTCCTCCTCTTCTTCTTTCTCCTCCTCCTCTTTTCTTTCTCTCTCTCCCCCCATGGTCTCAAAAATTCTCGTTTTAAAAATTCAATATGATATAACCCATTACTATCAATATTGTTTTTCATGCTCAAATTGCCCCAAATTTGTCTGATAGGGGCCCTTTCAGAAGGCTCCTGTGTCCTTTTGACTTGGTCCCATCGATCTGTAAACATTTACTTGCTTTCTTACACAAGATATTTCAGACTCAACTTGTACTTAACCTGCTGCAGACTTGTTACCAGTCATTTCTTTAAGGAAATCTTACTGTTTTTAGTTGGAAGTGATATTTAAAAGTTGGCTTTATACTTTTAAAATGACTATTTAATAAATCACCAAATGAACATAAATTAGTTCATGGACACTTTTATTTGTTGAGCATTTAGGCTATTTCCACTCTCCTCTCTTCTAAATAAGTCTGTAATAGACATTTTTATGCAGATAACTTTTCCAAGTTTAAGATTATTTTCTTCGGCAAGATTCCCAAGAGTGGAATTATTGGGGCAAAGAGTATAATTTTTATTCTGATTCTTGATACACATTGTCCACTTGTTCTCATGGAAGGTTTTTAAAGTTTACAATGAAACTTCTAAGTATCAAACCTAACGATCTTGACTCATTCCTCTTTCTCCTTTGCAGCACCTGAGTTTGCTGACCTCCTTGGTACTTGAAATATTCTCCCAAACTTCCCTTAAAATGACAGTGTTTTGGTTCTCCTCCTTTTTCTCAGGCCTCGTGCTAGCTTCATTAACCTCCTAAATTTGTGCATGTCCCAAGACCTAGCCTTTAGCTCTCACTTTTCTTACTGAGTACTGACAGAATGGGGTGTCCTCACTTCTGTTTGTGCCTAATTTTGGATGTTCAGTACTGTTTTGAGTTCTGATCCCTTCTGGGTTTTGCCTTCCTCTAAGTCTAGTCTTTGGGTTGCCTTGGGTCCATCTCTGTCCACAACCTTGAGAGGATTAACATATTCACATGTGCATGCACTGTTCTTTGAGATTCTGGATGTCGATGGAGCTTCATTTGGGCCAAGTTTTCTATTTGTTTGATATGAAAATAACATGGTTCTGTGTCAAAAGAATACAACTTAAGATGCAACCGAAAAGCAAAACTGGGCCACTTCTCTCATTTATGGACTGCATAAGAAACTTCTATTCAAATACTTATGGAGAAGATGTATGCTTGGAACACAAACATAGTAAGATTTGGTTCTGCCTTCAATGAACTTGAATTTTCTAACTTCAGTGGTTTGTGTCTTAAGTTGGATCCTGACAATAAGATTGGGGAGATATGAAAGTAGAGGGTCTACAAATGGATCAGCAAGTCAAGTCCCTCTTCAGTTCTAAACCCAGGATGCTTTCCTGCCCTTCCAATCTGAAATCAAAATAGGGCTGCTTCCCAACAGAGCCCAGGTTCCCATTCAAAGGTTTTTATGGGCACAGTAATGAATCATTTCCCCTCTTCTTACCAACCCAGATATCTCCCACCCTCCCTAGCCAGGAGCCAGGGTGTGGAGAAAAAAAGGACAAGATCAGGGTGGGTGGAGATTCCTTCCTGGTATGTGTACTATTTTTCCTTGTAAAGGGAGATTGCCTACCAGTTCAAATCTGTCACCTCAAATTCTGACCTCTGAGGGTGAGAGGGAGGAAGGGAAGAGAGTATTTGCATTTTGCAAGAAGGGGGGATATATTCGCACGCAGGTATACACATATGTGTTTATACAAGGACTGTCCTGGAAAGACATATTGGAAATTGGCAATAATTTGGTGGATGAAGTGAAGAATGAGGAGACTTACTTTTCACTGGATTTGCACACATGCACTCTCTATTTAAAAATAAACTCAATTTCTAAAAAATGCATGAAAAGGAAAGAAAGAGCAGGGTCACGGGGTGGGGGGCGCTGTTGGTGTAGGGGAATGATTTAGACACGGATTTTCGACTGTTAGATCTGAAGTTGAAGCGTTAAACGAGATTTACTGGAGGTGTCGATCTTAGAAGTGGTTCAGCGTTGAAGGTAGAGAGATACAGTGGTTTATTTCAAGAAAAGTGAGTTATGATATATATAAAATATTATTGAATTGACGAGGGAAAATAAGAAAGGAAAAAAAAAGTAAAAAGCACAGGCTCCTTGCCGTGTCATTGTTCCCACAATGCCGTGACTCGGATTCGAACCGAGGTTGCTGCGGCCACAACGCAGAGTACTAACCACTATACGATCACGGCGAGCTACCGGAGCCTTGGGGCCAGCCTGTTTTTACTGTCCCTTTCAGTAGTTATAGGCCTTCCCAGTTTGCGCGTCATTAAACCGTCTGCTTATGGGGCGGGGTTCCAGCCTAAGGCTGAGCCTGAGAATGCGCAGGCGCATTGCGCTCCTGTCAGTTGCCGAGGTTCTTTCCGGTTTTGGTCGTTTAACCACTTAACAATTTGATAATGCTGTGGGGAAGGGTGGGTTCCGTGTGAGTGAAGTGGGAGTTTAGAGAGGACCATTTGTGCATCAGGTACGGGACTGGCCGGAAATCAGTGTTCACAGGCTTTGTTAACTCCCATTCCTTGAAGGAAGCCTATCTTCTGTGCCTGGGAGACACTTCAAGCGACCCTGGGCCTGCAGGGGCGCTTCTCAGGGGTCTCTTCCCAGCTGATTCCCCTAGGTGTGACCCAACTCCGACTCTGCGGAGGATGCGGACGCGCCCACAATCCGTTTGACTACGTAGAAGGGACTCAAAGCATCTCACCCTGACGTTCCCCTCCCCCTAACACCCACTTCCTTGCAGCTTCTACTTCCCGGATGGCCCTGATTGTTCCCTCTGCAGTGCTCCCCCCGCCCTCGGTGCCCACCTCTGTTGTGTTCCTGGGCGGCAGCAGGGCCAAGGCTGCGTTTTTCTTGTCTATCAGTGCTCCCGCCCCCATGGTGCCTAGAACCAGGCCGAGTCCACAGTAGGCAGTGGCTTTTTTCTACATTGAGAAAGAGCCACTGGTTCTAAAAAGTGAACCCACAGCGGCTACCCGTCTCTCCAGTGTCATTTGGTCTAATCACCTCCCCACACCCTACAGAATCGCCAGAGGGATCTTGGTAAACATGAATTGAAATATTTGACCGCTCCACCTCTCACTCCTACCTTCCAGACTACAAGAAATTCGTCCAGTTCATCTCTTGGCTCTTCCTGAGTCTCTTCCCATTTCCCTAATTACTCGCATTCATTCACTCAACAGGTCCTTGAGAAGCACCTGTTAGGCCAGAGCCTTTGGGCGTTGTGGGGGCGCAGAGAAAACTTACAAAGAGGAATTACGATACGTAGTTACTTAAGTCTTTGACTTCAAGAGCTGCTTCAAAGGTCACTTGCTCTGCGAAGCCTTCTCTTCCTATTATTGGGAGTCCGTTTCCAGCGCTGCCATTGAAATTCCTACAGATCTGGAACAAAACATTTTTGTGAGTGCTTTGTGCTTTGTCCCCAAGAATGATAACGTGCGTAGATCCGGAGTAACTGGAAGCTTATATCTGTCGTGAGCCCAGTTTAGCCAGAGCGGGCGAAAACGTCGTTTCCCAGTGTCATAAGGGGACTGGAATCTATTTTCCGAACGTCGTAAAACACTCCCGAGTAAAACGGAGAGTTCAAAATAAACTAAAAAGCCAAATCCCTTGCCGTGCCATTGCTTTCGCAATGCCGTGACTCGGATTCGAACCGAGGTTGCTGCGGCCACAACGCAGAGTACTAACCACTATACGATCACGGCGAGCTACTGGGGACTTGGAAAACGAGGTCCTCTCCTGAGATCTTCTGTGTTAAAAGCCCCGCCCCTCAACATGTCATTGATTTGTCATTGCCTGTTTCCGCCCATCCCCCGCCTTGCTATTTTCCGAGCGTATGCAGGAGCATTAGTCTCCTCACTGCCCTGATTTCAATCCCGACTGGTTTGAGGGCCGGATTCTACCGCTTCACCTCTAGGGAGGCTGCGTTTGGGCTTCCCTTTCTCCGCGTCACAAAGGAAGTGGTGCGGATGGGTCGGAACTGATTTTCTTTCTTTTAGAACTTAAGAGACACCCTCATTCCGAACCAGAATCTGTTCAGATAGTGTGAGCGCCGGGGCACGGTGGGTGAGAGAGGGACCTAGGGCCACCATTTGGTCGACTCCGGTGTCTCACATCCCTACAGGCTACGTAGGCCTGGCGGGCCTCACTGGAGTCCTTCAGTTTGCAAATCTCTTTCACGTCCTTTCTTTTATGGTCCGTGGGGGGCGACCAGCGGAGACTTTGGCTGGCTCTGGACCACGACGTTGGGACTCTGCTTCAGGGTCAGTGCGAGGGTTCAGAGGGGCCTGGTTGAGTGTTCAATTTGAAAATAACGGTGGCTCCATAGAAGAGGACAGTACTTGGGGACAGAAAAGGTGTAGCGCTCCGGTAGCTTGCCGTGATCGTATAGTGGTTAGTACTCTGCGTTGTGGCCGCAGCAACCTCGGTTCGAATCCGAGTCACGGCATTGCGGGAACAATGGTACGGCAAGGACGCTCCTTTTAGATTTAGGAAGCCACATTCTTTGTGATCGTTCCCAATCTGCTGCCTGACTTTAGTCCAGAGCCAAAATGTTACAATGGCAAAAGATAAACACTATGGCTTTACTCCTCTTTCTACTTGTTCATCAGCTAGTGAATCAGCTGACATTTATGTGATTGTTTTAGCTTAGGATTTTATTCCGTTACTTTTCTCTTTCCTGCTTTGGCCCCTATCAAGGGTCAAATCATATATTGCGTTCTTTAAAAAGCCACACGCTAGGTATAAGTTCAATACTTTGGAGTGTAGGTATTTTAGGAACAATGTGTAAACATTTATTAAGGGTTAGAAGAGTGTAGAGTAGACCGTGACAAGTTGAAAATATGACAGCACTAGAGGGGCTAGTTTCCATAATCAAGAGCCAATGAGAAGTTTGTGGTCTTCATCTCCACAACATCCTAGGTGAGCGGGTGTTTTCTCCTTCAGGATTTTTTCCTAATCTAGCTCAGGTTTAAAGCAAATTTTGTTAGCTTTATGAGCACTTGAAAAAATAAAAAACACAACCAATTTAAGTCTGTCATTTGGCATCAGGCAAAATGGATGTAAGTTTTATTTAAAAAAAAATTTGTTTAGTTATTTTTATCGTATTTTTCTCTATTACCATTTATCCCCTCTATACCCTCTTTCACCTCCACCCACCCCCTACTCTACCCCCAAAGTGAGTTTTGGATTTGGCTTTCAGATAGCTGACAGCAGCTATATCACTGTCAAGGAGGGGATAAGGTAGGACTTAGTGAGGAATGAGCCTCTCCAGCTGCTCCCAGGGGACTTGGGGGTAGCAAAGCAAGTCAGGAAGCATTCCTGGGAGAGATGGACATCACAGTGGGGTTGTGCCCATTTTACCTACAATCTATCAGCAGAAACTTACTGAATATCATGTTAAAAGCAAGACACTATTGAGAGCTGTAATTCCCAGGTCTACCCACTGCCAGTTTCCTAAATTTGTTGAGGTTAAAGCCATAGAACAGGACAGTTCAGACCATGAGAGAACAGAACGGGGGAAGGTGAGCCTGAGAAAATGCCAGATTTAAGGGACACACACACACACACACACACACACACACACACACACACATGAATATGGACTCAACATCACATGCAAAAATAAAACTGGCCAACAGAAATGTGACAACTTTCATTCTCTGACCACTTACCAACTAACTATACTGAAGGCTTTTAAATCCACAGGCTGGAATAGGGTGTCAGGGTGGAAAGCAAGGAAAGGCTTTGGTTCTTACCCTGACGGCCCTGCCACTGTCCATCCTCCCACTCCTTTCCTGTAGCTACCTCAATATTGGGCAATGAGCTGTTCCCAGAATCTGTTAGTCTCCCTCTAATAGTATTAGGAGTAAAAACAGTCAACCAAGAAAATAAAAACCACCCACATACACTATCTGATGTAACCCACTCTAGCCATTCACATTCATTCAAGGTGACCGAAGTATATCCCGAGGACAGAAATGCTCTAAAGAAAGCTACACAGACAGTTCTTGGTTGTAGGAAGAGTAACAGAAGGGGAAGGTGTTCTCCTGCACTTCTGACTGCTGGCCTTCTTGGCAGGTATAGTTATTCTGGAGATGGGTGTATACAGCTATTAAAATTGTATAACATCTTTTTCTGAGGTCACTCACTTGATTCCCCTTGCTGTGACTTTTGATAATGATTTGACTGCCCATGTAGATGTTCCTAAAGCGGAGAGCGTTGTTCTGAACAAGCTCAGTTGTTCTTATTACTGAGTTTTGATTTAGAGTCTTAGGAATTTGGTTGTTATGATTCATTTCCCTTGAATCTCCTTATCTCTGGGTGCACTGACAAAACGGAGTTTCTGGGCTGGCAAAGCTGAGAGGTAGAGACCCTGACCTTGGATGACCTCACCTGCTGCTCTGGGACGCCTTCTCTGAGCAGTTAGACAACACCCTCTCCCCTTGATCTCTTGCTTTAAACCCACATTTTGTAGTTTCCGAATCTGGGATTGTGTCCTTTCCCTCAATCCTTCCAACTAGAAGTCTAAGCTCCTCTGTAGGTCTCAGCACTACGAGAGAGGCAGGCAAACCTTCAAGGACAAACCCATCTAGGGAGAAGGCATCCTCCCTGAACTTCCACTAGGAGGCGATGAATTCCAGGAAGTGGACGTCGAATAAGGAGGCTGGACGCCTTGTCCGGCACCTGATGCTCCCAGGTCCACAGCCCAGGGCCAAAAGGTGTGCTATTTTAGGGCCCAACAAGGACTTCCTGGCCTCTAAGGCTACTTATTCAACAAAGCGTAAGGAGCCAGACACTGATCTAGGCATTGGGAAATTAATCCTGAACAAGACAAAGCCTACCTCCCTGACTTGCTCACTGCTTCTTAAAAGCCCTTAACAAGGCACAGAAACCACATGAACTTCCTGACTTTGTTCCCAGTGAGGCAGCCGATCTGGGATCCTTTCCTCAGGACAGGTTTTGATCAGGCCAGAGAAAAGAAGACAGAGGATGGAGAAAAGGGAAAAGAAAGAGGGGAGCTTTAGCGCCAAAGACTCTTTGCTGGCTTCCCATATACCTGTGCTGTCCTGCTTCGGTACATGTCTCAGGCATGACCGCTTCTCTCCATGTCCCCATCTGACCTAGGTTGGACCCCATTTCCCTCTCCTACTCTCAAAAAGATGATGTGGGCACAGATATCCTTGGAAAGGATTGGAGCTGCCTACGGAGGTAGAAGGGAGAAGAGCGAAGCCAGGAGATGGCAGCCATCACTTCCCTCCATCTTTTTCACAGGCCACAGAGTCAGTGGATCTGCCACCTGGAAAAGTTCTTGAGAACCCAGCCTGTGGACCGAATTGCAGGCGGAGTTCGTAGGCTTCAAAGCTGGCACCAGCCTAGCAGCCCCTCCCTATTATTAGAGTTATCTTAATTCATTTTAGTGTTATGCAGAATTACACTTATCTTCATTGCAACACTGCTTGCAAAAAGCTTTTTCAGGAACTGAAAACACCTTCCTGAGAAGATATGAACTGAGGGGCTGAATCAGTCCCCCATCAACTGTGCAATGCCCCATTAGCACCCTCTGGGGATTTAGGGAAGCCAGGGGCAAGTGTGATACCTACCACTGGGGGGTTTGTGACTCCACTTGACAAAATACCCAAGTGTCTGGGTTCATAGCTAAGCTTTCCACTTAACAGCAGTTAGGCAAGTTGATTAACTTCTCGAAGCCCCAGCTTTTGTAAAATATGGGCTTAACAAAGTAGTAACTACCTCATGGGGGTTTGGGGGGTGGTTTCAGTGAAATAATGCATGAAAAGCCATTGGCTCAGAGTTTTGCACCAAGTAAGCTCTCCATAAAGGTTCATTAATATTATTATTATTATTATTGAGTTTGTTGATGATCACAGAACCATGCTAGGACATGGTTTCTGTGAGCATTTTCTCCTTTTCCCTGTAGGCCTTTGTCAAATTTTAATGAGGTTTTTCAGTACTCTGACAGAGAGAGCTTGACAAAACCTCATCAGTGTCTAGGCTGGGCCCATGGTGCTTGGGAATCAAGCTCAAGCGGTGCCTCCTAGGCAGGTGGCACTCACTTGCCATGACATGGAGTGTTTTTCTTTTACCAAAATATGACTCCTCAGAGGGCATTTCTTTGTCTAGCATTTCTTGCTCATATTCTGCAGTGTTCCTTAAAAAAATATCTAACACTTTTAAAGGGCTACTATGTGTTGTGGCACTTTTTAAAGGTCAGGGATATTTGGAAGATTAATCTTTTAAAAGCCTAGTTACCTTAAATGGGAAAATGAGGCATTTAATTCAGCTATAGAATTATTAAGGCTGAATAGATATAGTTTTTGGTCTGAATGTTATAGTCATGTGACAAAAGGATTATTTTCCTGTTTATGGTCAATCAATTTGCCTCTACTCCCCCAATAATTTATTATGTAATAAGTAACTTATTGTATGCAATCTGTATAATTTATTATATGCAATAGATCTGAACACTTATTTTCCCAAGAAAATGCATCTTATCATCCTGTGCATTTTGTTAATCACAAAGAGATCTTCTTTTGACCAAGAATGTAAACCTAGGGCATGTAACAAGGATCAGGCGCTCCCTCTAATTTTTCTTTATAAGAAAGTCAATGTAGCAGACAAAGTATTCACTTCCCTTAAGGGAACAATGGCCCTTGACAAGAAGAAATATAATTTTGGCAAAGAAATTGCTGCTCCAAATTTATTAAAAAGTAGACTTAATAGCAGAATTTAACTCCTGCATCGAATATATGGGAAGATATTTATAGTGATATTTATAAGGAAATCTGTAAACCGATGAGTGGAGTATCTTTGAGCCTTGTGTCAGTAAATAAGAAGTGAACATTGTGCTTTCAAAAGTATACATTTTGCTTTGTTAGAAACAAAGTCAAGTTTCTGAAAGATCTCTCTTTAATGGGCAAAATTGTACAAACTAAAGTAAAATAAAATCTGTACTGAGGTAGTTGCCTATTGCTATGGGCTGCATATGTGTGCCTCTCCCCACTCATTCCCCCACCCCACACCCAAATGTTGAAGCCCTAAGCCCCACTGTGTTGGTATTTGGAGATGAGGCCTTTGGGAGGTAAGTAGGTTAGATGAGGTCATGAGAGTGGGGCCCTCCTGGTGGGATTAAAGCCCTTATAAGAAGAAAAACCAAAGAGCTCCCTTTCTCTCTCCACCATGTGAGGACACAACAAGAAGGAGGTCATCTGCAAGCCAGGAAGAGAGATCTCACCAGAACCCTGCCATGCTGCATCCTGATCTTGGACACCCAGTCTACAGAACTGTGAGCAATAAATTTAAATTCCTGTTGTTTAAGCCCTCACTCTCTGGCATTTTGTTATGACAGCCTGCACAAACTAATACACCAATAACCTTTTCAGACCATGTTGCTCTTTCATTGACAAATGTTTTCACATTGATTAGTATTTGCATTGAAACCATCCAATGACCTGGCTACTCTTTGTTCTAGTTTTGAGGTCACCTCTTGAACCTGAGAACAGATTTGGCTCCACCAGTTTGGATCTCTGTCCTTGTACCTTAAATATGGCCTGCAGCTTTCTATCTGGCTCTCTTATCTTAAACCCAAGCCCAGCCCAGCACGTGATCCCCCTCTGCAGAGTTGCCCGCAGGTAAAGGGTCAAATGATCAGTCATGTGTCAGAAACCATTAAAGTACAATAAAACATAAGGAACATGGCATAGTAGACCAAACAAAAACTTAAGTTTAAAGACAGAGAAAGAAGGGAGAGCCACAGAAGGAAAGAGAGAAAAGAAAACATTCACAGAACAACTCTATGCGCCAGGCACTGACACTTCATTTATACAAGTATATTTTATTGATTATGCTGGTATAGTTGTCCCAATTTCTTTCCCTTTGCTCCCCTCCATCCCATACCCCCCTTACTTACAGCAATCCTCCCCACCCCCCTTATTTCATGTCCATGGGTCATGCATGTAAGTTATTTGGCCTCACCCTTTCCTATACTATGCTTAACATCCCCCTGTCTTTTTTGTTCCTACCAATTATGCTTCTTGATCCCTGCACCATTTCCCCCATTCTCCCCACTTCCCTCCCAGCTGATAACCCTCCAAATGATCCCCATACCTATGATTCTGCTCCTATTTTGGTTTGCTTAGTTTAATTTTGTTTTTATTTTTTAGATTCAGCTGTTGATAGTTGTGAGTTTCTTGTCATTTTAATGTACACAGTTTTGATCTTCTTTTTCTTAAATAAGTCCCTTTAACATTTCATATAATAAAGACTTGGTGATGATGAACTCCTTTAGCTTTACCTTGTCTGGGAAGCACTTTCTCTGCCCTTCCATGCTAAATGCTACCTTTGCTGGATAGAGTAATCTTGGTTGTAGGTCCTTGCTTTTCATTACTTTGAATACTTGCCAGCCCCTACTTGCCTGCAAAGTTTCTTCTGAGAAATCAGCTGGTAGTCTTATGGGAACTCCTTTGTAGGTAACTCTTTTTTTTCTCTTGCTGCTTTTAAGATTCTCTCTTTATCTTTAGCCTCTGGCATTTTAATTATGATATGTCTCATTGTGGTCCTCTTTGTGTCCATCTTGTTTGGGACTCTCTGTGGTTCCTGGACTTGTATGACTATTTCCTTCACCAAATTAGGGAAGTTTTCTTTCATTATTTTTTCAACTAAGTTTTCAATTTCTTGCTCTTTCTCTTCTCCTGGCACCCCTATGATTTGGATGTTGGTATGTTTAAAGTTGTCCCAGAGGTTCCTAAGCCTCTCCTCATTTTTTTCAATTCTTTTTTCTTCTTTCTGTTCCAGGTGAATATTTATTTCTTCCTTTTGTTTCAAATCATTGATTTGAATCCTGGCTTCCTTCCCATCACTGTTGGTTTCCTTTATATTTTTATTTATTTCACTTTCTATAACTTTCACTTCTTCCTTCATTTTGTGGCTGTACTCAATCATATCTCTGAGCATCCTGATCACCAGTGTTTTGAACTCTGCATCTGATAGGTTGGCTATCTCCGTTTCATTTAGTTCTTTTTCTGGGGTTTTGTTCTCTTCTTTCATTTGGGCCATATTTCTTTGTTTCCTCAATTTGGCAGCCTCCCTGTGTTTGTTTCTGTGTATTGGGTAGATCAATGGAAGGGATTTATCCAGGCCATTCAGCTGCAAGGACTGGCTGTGATCACTTACCATCAACCTCCACCCTCAGTGGAAGATCAGCTGTGCAAAGGCATGGTGGTGGAGCTCCAATGTGGTCTATAGCTGTCTACTGGGTGCGCTGGCCCTGGGGTTTCCCGGGTGGTGCCAGGCCAAGGTCAGCCCCCACCTACGTTTTACCTGGGACACACTGCCTGAGCTATAAAGCAATCTGAGATAGTTGCTACTTGTGCTGGGCTTGGGGATTCCCAGGCTAAGCCAAGCTGTGAATATAAGCTGGCCGTGGGTAGTGGGGGGCCAGGAGTTCACTGAGGCCAGCTATTGCTTGTCTGATAGGATTTTGGAAGTTGTGAAGCATGAACCAAGATCAGCCATTCATATGAAAAAGCAGCTTGGGTGGGCCCATAAATCAGGTGGGGTAGAGTCTCTGGGGATTTCCAAGGTGCTTCAAATAATGTTAGCCAGGTTGATGGGGTCTCAAATATGGCACCAGCTTTACAGGTTCTGTGGGGAGGGTTCAGGAAAGGGACAAAGGCCTCTGCTGGCCTTGATGCCAGGCACTTCAGTTTCTTCCTATATACCACAGGTGCATTTCATGGTGCTACTCCAGTGCTGGAGCTCAGAGGGAATAAATCGGAGTAGGTGAGTCTGTGTGTGAGTTCTTTAAGGTGAACTGCTTGGGGCTCCAGCACTTTCTTCCACTGATTCAATCTCTGCTGGTTTTTGTAGTCAGAAGTTGTGGGGACTTATCTTCCCGGCACTGGAACCCTGGACTGGGGAGCCTGGTATGGGGCTGGGACTCTTCACTCCTGAGATATCCCTCCTAATTTTTATTCACCACACATGGGTGAGAGACCAGCACCTTCCACGTCAGCGCCCCTCTTACCCGTCTCGATGGATGTGGTTTCTTTAATTTGTCTGAAGACTTGAGGGAAAGAGGATGAAGTTAGAGTCCAGTGCAGAAAACGTTAAATGTTCTTTTCCTTACTTACCTCTTGGCCATTGCCACCTCTGAAAAGACCTCACTGGCCTGCTCTTTACAGTGACTACCATATTGCTCCATTTCTTTCTCTCACTCTTCTTCCCTTTTCCACTTGCTCCTTCTGAGCTGCTCAAATAATTCCTGCTCTATGACTTATGTAGGACAAGATATCCACCACCTATTGGATGCTAACTTTGTACCAGGCACTATGCCAAGTGCTGCACACTTCTCAAATAACTGACATTCTTGCTTTCCTTTGCTCCAGATATCTGGGCACATACATAGGAGTTTTAATTGTTTTTTCAACAAATAATTTTTTTCACAATATCTGAGTGCTAGCAGCTGGGGTCTCTGTTCTAATGGAACATCATAGCCAGAAAGCCAATAAAGATAATTTGCTAAAAACAAAACAAAACCCACAATTCTCAATGAGGAATTATACTGCCACTTTTATACAAATCTTTTTTCCCCCTCCAGACTACAATATGATATTATGACAAACATCAATATCAGAGAAAAATATAAAAGATGCCACATGATTGACACACAGGTAGCTCAGGCAAGAAAAGAGGACAGTGAGTTTGTTGGAGGCTGAAATGGAGTCCAAAGGCTTTCAGAAAAAGAGGAAGTCATCTGAATTGAATCTTAAAGGATGGGTATTATGAGAACAGTAAGAGGGAAGGGAGGCAGAGGAGGCTGGGCCAGGATGAACAGGAGAGAGTTGGGGTTAAGAGCAAGGACTCTAGGCTCAGACATAGTTCTGTCATTTGCTCACTCTGGTATTTGGCAATTGCTTCATCTCTCTAAGTCTGAGTGTGCTCATCTAGAAAACTGGGAGAGCAACAGTATCATCCTCAAAGGTGTGTGGTCAAGATTAAATGAGAAAATGTGTGAAATGTATTACAGTGACTGAAATATGCTAAGTGAACAATATAGGTTTAAAAAAGCAAAGGGTCTGTATTAGGAACTTTACATTTTAGCTATCAAATTTTTTGGAGCACCTTACCATTTATACAATTTTTTTTTCTTTCACTTTTGTTGTAATTTAATCATTTGGGAATGAGGTCACTGCCCATGGAGTCTCTGGCTTTAAATCTTTCCAATCCTGCCTTGAAAGTAAAAAACCCAGGAGAGATAAACTTTGAAGTGATCAATAACAAACAGAATTACTTCCTATCACTTCTTTCCCATACAAAGGTAGACTTTCACTAATGGGATCAGGGAGGGGGAGGACTGAGACACAAACACTGACTTTCTTAGACTTTGTTCCCTTAGCAATTTAGCCATGGAAAATAATTAGCCAACTATAAATCAATAAGCAATACTAGAGGTCAGGCTTTTCTAATTTTAGAATCCAAGTCAAAAGTTTCCCAAGAAGTTCAGCGAATAGAGAATAAAGATTCTAATCCACGGTGCGACTAATTGTGGGAGGTGGTTGTCCATGCAAAGTCTCTAGAACATAGACATGCTCGCAGGGCCTCACTGCGTTCTCCACAAGCCTCATCCATTCCCATCACAAGGCTGAGACAGCTCACTCACCTGCTCCCTGATGTGCAGACCCTTAGTGCTGTCAGTCTCCATCACCAGCTCTGCTCTGCAAGGACTGAAGTGGTCCCCACAGGCATTCTGAAGCCTATTTCCCAGAGCTCCATCACAACTTTCTCAGGTGGACCACTGTAAAGTTAAGTAGAAGGAGCTGTGGGAAATAGAGAGGAAGGTGCTTGAAGGAGAGACGGAGAAAAGAGAGGGAGGGAGGTAGAGTCAGAGAGACAGAGAGATTACAAGCAGATGTAAAAGCAGAGGGCATGAAAGAAGATAGAAATCCCTAATGCAGAGAAGACAGATTATAAATCCTTAGGACTCACCATATCTCACTCTGCTTTCTGTGGTCAGATAACATTTGCTTGATCTTTCAGTTAGAGATTTTTAGAAACTCTTTGCTGAAAAAGCACATTGTCTAGCACATAGTCACTGAAATGGCCAAGTGCAGTGCTGCAGTGTGGAGGGGTACTTATCATCTTCTTTCTCTGTTTCCACACCCTTCACACATTCAGTATCTCATTACTCTAAAAGGAATCTAAGTGTGGGAACAAAGCTAGAGAGAAAAAGACCTTAAAGTTCTCGAAAGCAAAATTCAAAAACATCAGGATTCCATGAGAATCAGCAAACATTTCTTAAAATAAACTATACGTGGATACCTAAGACATTATAAAAATAATGGGGTTCTTGGAAAACACTTATCACCACCCCTTTAAACCTTTTTAACTGCTCCCAGTAGTTCAAATGGTTTGGTATTCAGGGTCATCTCTATTCAAAATTGTGACCTTTGAAGAAATGTATCTTTAAATTCTGCCCTTTGCATTCTACTCCATCCCTGGTTGTTTTTCTCCTTCACAAGCTTTTCGCTCCAGGAACTTCCCCTCTGGTGAGCAGGAACGAAGGCCTTACTTAGCTCTAACACAAATTCTATGCCTAGCTCTAATGTAACAGAACCCACGGGCTGTTCAGTTATGAGGGCCCAATTGCCCACTGCCAGAAGCATAACTCTCAATACTAGAGTTTGGTGAAATGAAAAAGAATTGTTTATTTAAAAGTTATACAGGGGGGATTCTTATGGTCCTGTTGGGAGGACCAGCAGTCTTCTCTTCCCCTTCTTTTCTCTCTCTTCTCCTTCTCATGCACTCATGGGCCCCTGAGTTGGACCGGGAGCCCCACCTCCCCACTACCTCCAATCCCCCTCCCTCTACTTTCTCAATAAACTTGGTGTAGAAACCTAAAAAAAAAAAATACAGATTTACATTATTGGTGGATTTCTGCCATTAAGTCTTATTTTCTTTAAAACACCCACAGACACACAGTTCTGCCTCCCCCTGCCAAACCAGGCTAGTTTGAGAAAAGTCAGAGATACCGTTTCTTTACTTCCCAGACACAGTAATTTTTACCAAGAGCTCCCAATCATTCGGGCCTAATTGGGGAGGTTTTGCCTGTGTTGCAGTGCTCTCCAGCTCTTAATGGAGAACCACATGGAGTTCTCAGCCTTCTTGTAAACTGCAAGGATCTCTCCTCTCTGCAAACTGCATGGTTCTCCTCTCCAAAATGGCTGCTACCTTATTTTTAAATCCCTGACCATGGCCTGTGATGCAGTGGGTGTGGTAGAACCTTGTGCAGGTCTCATATGCTCTTTCCTCACCATTCTATGGTCAAAACCCTTCCCATCTCCTTGGGACCTTGGAAGAACCAAAACCATTTGCATAACCAAGACCCTAGGTACCAGCCATAAGTATACAAAGGCATCTTGAAAGCTGTCCGCTTCCCCCATTCCCCAATAGTAGGCTCTGGGGATTTGGGGGGACCTGTTCTGTAACACTAATACGTGCTTAACTCCAACACACGGCCAAATGAGGGAAAGTGCCGATGGGAGAAGGGTGAAAAAGACAAGTAAGTATAAGGAATGCTTTACCTAGGGTAGGAGGTGGCATCTGAGAAGATAACAGAACATTCTTGTTTAGAACATATTGGTGCCGAGACATCAGTGGGTCATCTAAGTGGAAGTAACGTCCAGGTTTCTGGGAAGACAGAGTGTGGGAAGAGACTTCTCAGGGTCAGGGTTAGAGAATGGGATTGGATATCATCTCCATAAAGTGGGAGGTGTGTAATAGGTTGCTGGGTTTACTGAGGGCCTGAATGCATGGCCAGCAGAGCACAGAGTCCTTATGCTATGCCCACTAGGCCACTGCCTGCAGCTTGATGATTTACAATACCTGCAGTCAGTGCACTTGTGGTTAACCAAAATATGTTAAAGGTCCATTTTGCTTTAAAAATCTATATGACTCTACAAGATAACCTGCTCCACACCCCTAGATAACAGCTATTTTATGACCTGCTGGCGCCAAGGCTAGATGAAATTGAACAAGGGAGGAACAGGAGAGCCTCTAAGTACTTCTGGTACATTGATTTCTTTCGTTATCTTCTTGAAAGAAGGATAATTTCCTAATCTGTGCTCCTGCTTAGCAGATAATGAGATAATGAATCTATCCATTCAACATTAGCTTAATGATAACAAAGTTGGACTTTTCACTTTGCTGGTTCTCTGCCTTTCCTCTTAATTCGGTTTTCCCTGGGCACTTTCCCTTGGTTAGAAGAACAAAGGCCTTAACTCTAGCATAAGCTCTATACCTAGCTTTAGCGCATGCTTAGCTTCATGTTAAACAAATTTTCAATATTTTCTCCAGAGGTAGATAAATGACATTAGCTACATTAACAGTGGCAGACCCAACCAGTGTTAAGACCTTCCTAAAGCTCAAGAAGTGGTCACATATGGAAATATGTCAGGGGTAGTAGAAGGATTCTGCGGTTCAAAGCTATATTGGTCCTTTCCTTAGAGCAGGTCTTCTGTCTTAGATAATTGATTTTAATTGTGTATATATGAGTATATGCTTCTTTTGTATTTCATAGATTTTGATGTTTTCATTTCCATTCAATTAAAATATTTTATAATTGCCCTTATGACTTCTTTGACTCATGGGTACTTACAAGTATCTTATTTAATTTCCAAATACTTGTGGACTTTCAAGATATCTTTTTGTTAATGATTCCTAGCTTAATATTTTTATTGTCTTAGAGTATATTTTGTACAATTTCAACTATTTAAAATATTCTAAGGGTTTTTTTTGGGGGGGGGCCCAGAATATGGTCTATCTTGATGAATGTTCTGTATATACATATCTAAAGTCAATTTGTATTCTGTTCTTGTTGGATGAAATGTTTCAAAAATGTCAGTTAGGTCAAGTACACAAGTAGTGTTGTTTAGGTCTTATATTTCCTCATGTATTTTCTGTCTACTTGTTCTATCAATTACTGAGAGAATAGTGTTAAGCTTTCTAAACATAGTTGTGTATTTGTCCATTTCTCCTTTCAATTTTGTTGGTTTTTGCCTTATATCCTTTGAAGCTACATTGCTTAGTCCAAACACATTTAAGATTGTTAAACATTCTTGGTGAATTTACTCCTTTCCATTAATGTAGCATTTTTCTTTATGCCTAGCAAGATGTTTTTTCTGAGCCTACTTTTTCTGATAATAATATAAATACTCCAGCTATGTTTTTTGTTTTTGTTTTTGGCATTTCCATAAAATCTCATTTTCCATCCTTTTACTTTAATTTTATGTTTTTATATTTAAAATGAGTTCCTTACAGACAGCATGCACTTGGGTCTTGCTTTTATTTTTTTAATCCAACCTGGCAATCTCTATATTTTTTGGTGTGTTTAGACTATTTATATTTAATGTGATTATTGATATGGTTTGATTAAAATCTACCATCTCACTAGGTATTTTCTGTTTGTTTTATTTGTTTTCTGTTTATTTTTCTGCCTTCTTTTGGATTAATTGATTACTTTTATTTAATTTCCACAACTGGCTGATTATTTTAACTTCTGAAGTTCTTTGGTGGTTGCCATAGGGTTTGCAATTTACATCATTAAAGATCAGATTCTATGTCTAAATAATATCATAGAGCTTCATATGTAGTAAGAAGACTTTATAACAGTATACTTACCATTTGTTCCTTCAACTCTTTGACTGATTTTCAGATATTAAACCATCCTGTATTTCTGAAATAAATCACACTTTATCGTGGTAGATGATTCTTTTAATGTATTGTTGAATTTGGTTTGCTAATATTTTGTTGAGAATTTTTACATCTATGTTCATCAGAAATAATGGCCTGTAATTTTGTTTTTTTGTGTTGTCCTTGCCTGGTTTTGCTATCAGGATGATGTTGACTTTATAAATGAGTTTGGAAGGTGTGGGCTCTTTAAGAGATATTCCTTAATTCACCACAGCCTGGCAGGTCTCATGCACGTGAGGCCAATTTTTCCTCAAGGACAGATGTTAAGGGCCTTGTCTCTCAAGTGCTGGTCTTAAAAGTTGGGGCACCCAACGTGGAGGGAGAATATTCAGGTTTTGAGTTTTTTCTGATTGTAGGTTGCCATGACAGGGGGTGGGTGGGGCTGGGAGTGAGATTTATGATAGGATTGTGTTCTCAGCATTTCCTGCCTGCTTCCATATGGTTTCTCTCTTGTTTGAATGATGTGAAGGAATTGCTCTGCCAGTTTTTAGGATTTTTTTTTTCCAGATGAAATTGTTCCATATATAGCTGTAGAGTCAGTGTGTCTGTGGGAGGAGGCGAGTTCAGGTTCTTCCTATGTCACCATCTTGAACTGGAACCCCTGCTTAATTTTAATTTCTAGAATATGCATTTTTTTAAATAAATTCTAAGTGTCTTTTTAAAAATATTTCTTTTTATCTATTTTGTCCATCTTTTCTCCTATTTTTTTGAAAAAAAATTAGTTGTAGTTTAAATTTTAAAGTCCCTGTTTGATATTTCCAGTACCTGAGTCATTTATGAATTTGTTTCTATTATCTGTTTTTTTTTTCTCTTAGTTTTGGTCATTCGGTCCTATTTTTAAAAGATGCCTTGCAATTTTAAGTTAGATGCTGGACACTATAATTATAAATTTGTGGAGTCTCTGGAGATGTTATATATACTTGAAGAGGGTTAGCATTTCTTTTATCAGGTGTATCAGGTAGAAATGAATTGACTTAATCCTGTTAAGACTTTGCTTTATGCCTGTTATTTCAGCTTTGCCTTTCCTCTAGGGTATAGATTTTATTGCTGAGGTATGTCTCTTATTACTGAGTCATGGCCCTTTTAGGGCCTCAGTAGAAAACCTAATGTGTTTATGAAGGCCCACATCCAGTGGGGCTTGAAATTAATACTTACCTCTCTAGTACTACACAGCTACTGCTTTTTTTTGCTAAATTTCTTGGTGTCTTGTTTTGAACATATACAGCTTTTAAGTTGGCCAATGATTTGGAAACATGGTTGCAGGTTTTTTTCCTTTTTTGTTGATCTCTTCTTTTTTGTGTGTTATTTCTCTCAAATTGAAGTCATTTGGCTGCCACAAAGTCCATCCTCTTTATCTTCAACCTTGTAAGACTGCTTGGGTATTATTTCTCTGCATTGTGATTTGAAAAACAAAATGCCTTCAGAAAAAGAGCTAGGATAAAGGTAGAACTCAACTTGTGTTCTTTCCTTTTCTCAGCGATCATAGATTCTCAATTCCTGCATTCACTGTTCACTCTGAAATGCTTTCAAACTGTTGGTTTATATATTTTGTGTAGCTTTTTCTGCTGTTTTCAGTACAAGGGTTAAAGACAAGCTACTTCATTAAGACCAACATTGGAAGTCCCTTTATTCTCTCTAGTTTTTCATGCTTCTACTAGTAATCAAGGGAGAGGTAAAAGCAGAGAAGATAAAATATTGTCTATACCCTACATATCTCCCAGGTGAGTTTGCCATAGGCCACTTACTTTCCTATGAGTAATCTCCAGGCTTTAGCACAGTTAGAAGGTCTAGCTTCCATGGAAATGAGCAGAGCTAGCCTCTAATTCTGGCTCTACCCTAATTAGCTGTATGACTTCAGTCAATTTGTTCATCTTTTTGAGCCTAGTTTTCCTTGTACCTAACATAGGATTAGTCGCTGACATGCTTACAAGAATGTTATAAGGATAAACAGTGGAAGTGTAGAAAAATCTTTTGAAAGACTGTAAAAGGCTGCAGAAACAGAGGTATCTCTTATTTAATTTTCACCCACAGCCCAGAAGTAGCATAAAACTGGGAATGAGAATCCCAAGTTTTGGATTTGGCTTAGTCACTAACTAGCTGTTGACTCTGGGTAAATCACTTCATTCTTCCTGATCTGTAATTTGAGAGGGCTTATCAAACTATAGGTAATAAGACAAAATGAAAACACTTGAACAATGAAGTCCAAGTCTCTTTGTAAACCAACAGTTAAGTGAGGGAAGGCACCTGCTAGATCAATTTTCTTCCTCTTGGCAGTTGGGTTGTGTCAATAATACCTGCATTTAAAGGAAATGTGGATCCCTTGGAAAAGTGAGATGAGTACTGTGCCTTCACTTAGAAGATGAATGTGGACTTTTACACCTTCTACAGGAAAAGAAAGAGGGAAGAGAGAGGGTGAGAGAAGAGAGAGATGTGATCAGTGGCATCATTTCACCTGGACTGAACACTAGGATCTGCGCCTATCATTATGGCTATGCCTGCCCCCAAACTGGCGACCACCTAAGGTAAAAACAAAAACCAGATATTAAGTGTGAGTTAGGTTGAGTAAGAGAGACTTCACAGTCACACCAAAGTGATAGTCAGACATCAGATTGAAAAATGTCTGTCAATTTCCTAAATTATTACAATAGTAGCCCATAGCTATAAGGTCATATACTGTGTTCCAAATTATTTTTCTATATTAAATTACATAATTTTCGTAATTATCTTGTGAGGTCGCATTAAGCTAGTAGGTAGGGAAGAAATAAGAATGGGGCCTAGGGAAGTGAAATGAGTTGCTCTTTGTCACAGAATACAACATACATTTACTCTGCTAGGGTTTTATGGATGTGTGTGTGTATTTCAGTTATTTAACAAATATTTATTGATTGCCTAATATTATGGCAGGCCTTGAGCCTGGGGATACATGGTGAACAAGATAGAAAGCCTATGCTTGAGGAGATCACAGCCTAATGGGAGACAAGTAAATGTTTAGAGTATTATGTCTCCTGTAGAGTTCTGCAACAGCATGTTGCAGCAGGAGTACAGGGGAAGAGGTCCTAAGTGTTGTCTGCAGAGAGATGAGGAAGAAGGCTTCAGTGAAGAGGGTGACCTTGCAGCAGACATCTGAAGGAGGTATAGGAATCTGCTGGGTAGACAAATAGGGGCAGTGTGTTAAAGTCTGAAAGAACAACATCCACACACTCGCACAGGCACAAGGGGACATTGTGTCTTTAGGGCACAGCATGCAGCTAAGTATTACTGGAGGATAGGAGTAGGCAGAGACTAGATCATTTTGAACAGTCTTGAAGAATTCTCTTCCCCCTTCTGTACATTCTCCCTGTGCCCAATCAATCACCAAGTCCTATAGACTTGTTTCCTTCTATCCAACTTTGCTACTGCTTTGGCTAGAGCCCTACCATGTCTGACCTGGACTATTGTTTTGTCTCCTGGCCAGTGTCCCTGTCCTCACTGTGCATCCTTTCAATCCATCCTTCTCCTGCCTCCCCATTTGGTTCAGGATAAGCCCAAACTTTTAGCCTGGCTTACGGAGCCCACCTCCATCTGGCACCTGATTGCATCTCCAGACTCATTCCTGGATAGATCATCCCATCCCACTCACATTTCAACCCTCATTCCTTAACTAATTTCTTACTTTATTTTGTCCTTTCTTAATTTCTCAAAAATTTCTCTCCATTCTTTAGCTAATTGTTGCAGCCTCCTTAAGGGGCTCCTTAGGGAAGGCCACACCTTTGTGCCTTTGTTCAAGTTTCTCTCTCTGCTGGTATATCTTTCCCCTTCTGCATCATTGATCCCCTACTTACCTTTCAAGATTTTCCAGACTCAGGGCAAATGTAACCAACTCCATGAACCTTTCTGACACATCTGTGTTCCTTTATGATCTGTAAGTTCCTTCATGGCAGAGACAATGTCTCATTCATCTTTGTGTCTTCAGCACCCAAAACAGTGTCTGGGTGGTAGTGACTACTCAATAGATATTTGTCGAATGAATTAACAAAAGACTTCCTAGCAATCATTTGACACTGAATCTTGTATAGTCCTGCTTTCTGTTTTTTTTTCCCCAGTAGTAACTGTCTTTTCCATACAGAAAGATAAGTTTCCTGAATGCAGATACCTTTCTTTTACTTTCTTTTACATGCTCCCCGTACCTAGTGCAGTGCTGGGCAATGCTTCTTTCTGCTCATATGCCTGTTAGGAGTTCCTGCAGAATTCTTAGACCTGACCCTGCAAATAAGTCTTAAAAATACATAAATGTTTAACTTGAGAGCTGCGCACGGGAAAGGAGGGCCTGAGGCAGAAGAGCCAATCACAGGAAAGCCAGTCCCACCCTGTCCCTTCAGAGTCATTCCCTGTGACTGACCCCAACTCTACCTGTGCTTACAGGAAGAAGGATTAAATCCTGAGGGAACCAGGGCCTCTTGGGGCTGAATTTTTCTTTCCGTCCTTTACTGAGGAGACAGAAGGAATCCTACAAACTGGTGTAAGAGAGGGTGTTTGGGGAGGGCAAGAACCTGATTTGCCAAATTTCTTAATTGATCATATTTAGACCAAATTCAGGTTGTTCTCTGCCTATATAGGAAGACCCTCTTTTACACAACAAAAATCTCTTTATATGTGTTTAATGAAATTATATTTCAAATGCTTGAAGAGATCACATTAGAAAAAAAACAAAACAAAACAGTTCCATGGGGAAGAAAATTTTCTGCAAAGAGACACCTCAGAATGAGTTTATGAATTTGAATGTTTGTCTATTAGGGTTGCTTAGAGTTAGGCTCAAATGTTGCTTTCATTTCTTGATTCTCCCATTCTGTTTTAAAACTTTATTTGGGATAATTAACATTCATGCTGACTATCCTAAGTGTAAGGTTTCTTTGATTTAACTAATGAGGAACTCTCTTAAGATGATCCAAAAAACAGTTTTGTGCTACAATATTGTCATGAACTTGAAAGCCTGTTAATCTTTGTTTCCTCAGCAATATGTTGGGGTCTGGGGCCTCCCCAGAGCTCTCCCTCCCTCTCTGTTTTCTTCTTACCTAGCACAGCTCACAGGGCCTCTCCCAGCCTAACAGGAGTAATTGCCCTTTGACTCTTCCTTTATGGGACCTAATAGTGTCCTTTTTCGTCCAGGTCCCGGGGACCTGGTTGAACCACTGATTCATTTCAATTCCTCCTGCCTTTTTCTCTCTTCTCCTCTAACTACCCCTCTTCCTTACCTATTCGCTAAAGGACACAGAAGTCTATATTTCATTATTTATTATTTTGGAATTTTGCTTCCAATATTCCCAATTTTCAGTCCTTAAAGAAATCAACTAAACCCCTAGAGATTTTTAGTTTTGTTTTCCTGTGGGCAACTAGTCCTAATCATTTTCCCCACGTTATAGAATGACCAGTCTTTCAGCCTTGGCCCTGAATTTGTTTTTCAGTTGAGGAGAGCAGGAGATGGAGAAAACAAATGGAAGAGAGGCCACTGCTCTGTCCACAGTGGAGACTGGCATAGAGAACCCAGGGCTGGAGCTCACGGTAATCCACCAGCTGCAGGGCCTACTGCAGGGCAGGGTCTTTGGCTGCTCACCATCCCCATCAACCCTGCCGGAGCCCTATGACTGACCCCAGCTCTACCTGTGTTTGCAGGAAGAAGGATTAAATCCTGAGGAAACCAGCAGGACTGAAGAGCAAGGACAAAATCTTAGGCATGTACTTGGGCTTTCCATGCACTAGGGGTACAGGTGTTCTGGAATTGGTACAATTAGGACCCAAGGAGCTAGAGTAGGTTACATGTGGCCAGTGGACTCAGAAGAGGTCAGAACTGCCCCATTGTCAGGGAGCTCATGGTCTTTCTGTGGTGATAAGACTCACAGCCACCTGATGTTACCATATGCACATCTGTACTTATATGTACTTGTTATATAAACTTTGTGCCATAAATAATGGGAAGTGGTCGGGCTGACGATGAAGGCAACAATGAGAATAATAACAGCTAACATTTATTGAGCACTCACTATTGTGCAGAATGCTTTATGTCATTAATTTAATTTTCACAGCAACAGGTGGATACTAATTTTATTCTCTTTTTTTCAATTAGAAAATTGAGGCTTAGAAATTAACTTAGCCATATCACTGAAAGAAAAAATAAGCTCTTCAGGGATACTCAGACTTGGGGACGGGGAGGAAAAAATGAGATAAAAAATGAGGGATAATAATGAAAATAAAAAAGCAGTCTTGAAAGCAAAGGAGAAGGAAGTGTCAAGAATGAAGGCACAGTTCATAATGTTGCCTGAAACAGGGATCAAGGAAGGAGTGAGAAAAATCTTAGAATTTGATCATGGTGTGGAAACAGTCTAGATATTTATTAAACAATGCAGAAGATATATGTTGAGAAGCTTAGATGAGGCTTTTGAATAGTTTCTAAACTTAATATGATTCAGAGCAGCTCCCAAACAAAAGTTTATTTTTGTTTGTTTTTTCTTTATTTTTAAGAATTAACTTAGTGACTTCACAGAGAAAATAAGTTAACAAATTTAAATTCTATTTTCTTCTCCAGAAATTCATTTCTGTAAACAAATGGATATATATCAACCTGGGCATGAGGGACTAAATTAGAGAAATTAAATCCCAGAGACACTTTTAGAGTAGAATTGACAACATTTAGTGATTAACTAAAGGCCAGCCATTTTCAGGACACATACTCAGTCCTGTTTTAATGCTCTCTAACTCCTGTCCTTGGTTCCTTAGGAAATCCTTAATCTGATCCTGTAATGCAAAATGACTTTAGCTTCTCTTTATTTTATTACTCTTTCTGAATTTAGCCATGTATACATATATATTCACATCATATCTTTACCCATTCATCCATTAACAGGCACTTGATTGTTTCCATATCTTGGCTATTGTGAATAAGGCTGAAATAAACATGAGACTGCACACATCTCTCCAATATTTTGTTTTTATTTCCTGAGGGTCCTGTTTGGTATATACCCAGAAGTGAAATTGTTGAATCATATGGTAGATCTGTTTTTAATTTTTGAAGAAGCTCCACATTATTTCCCATAGTGGTTGAACCAATTTACATTCTCACCAAGAGAATACAAGGGTTTCCTCTTCTACACATCCTTGCCAAAACTAGTCATCTCTCTTGTCTTCTTTTTTTTTCTTAAGCTTTCTTTTGCTTATTTTTTGTATGTTTTATTGATTATGCTGTTACAGTTGTCCCAATTTCTTTGCCCTTTGCTCCCCTCCACCCAGGAACCCCCCTCCCTCCAGCAGTCCCCCACCCTTAGTCCATGCTCATGGGTTGTGCATAAAGGTCTTCTCAACATCCCCCTGTCTATTACCCATCCTCCTACCTTGCTTCTTAATTCCTGCACCATTTCCCTCCCTCTCCCCCTTCCCCCTCCTAGCCACCCTCCCCCCACATGCTCCCCATACCTATGATTCTGTTCCCACTAGTTGTCTGCTTAGTTTACCTTTGTTATCCATTCCCTAGCTTCTGTTGTTGATAGGTGTGATACTGGTTTCATTTTAATGTTCATAGTTTTGATATTCTTTTTCTTAAATAAGTCCTTTTAACATTTCATATAATAATGGCTTGGTGATGATGAACTCCTTCAGCTTTACTTTGTCTGGGAAGCACTTTATCTGCCCTTCCATTCTGAATGATATCTTTGCTGGATAGAGTAATCTTGGTTGTAGGGACTTGCTTTTTATCACTTTCAATATTTCCCGCCAGTCCCTTCTTGCCTGCAAAGTTTCTTTCGAGAAAGCAGTTGACAGTCTTATAGGTACTCCTTTGTAAGTAATTCTCTTCTTCTCTCTTGCTGCTTTTAAGATTCTCTCTTTATCCTTAACCTTTGGCATTTTGATTATGATGTGTCTTCGTGTGGTTCTCCCTGGGTCTAGTTTGTTTGGGACTCTGTGCTTCCTGGACCCATATATCCATTTCTTTGCCAAATTAGGAAAGTTTTCCTTCATTATTTTTTCACATATTTTTCAATTTCTTGCTCTCCCTCTTCACCTTCTGGAAACCCTACGATTCGGATGTTGGCATGTTTATAGCTGTCCCAGAGGTTTCTAAGTCTCTCCTCATTTTTTTACGTTCTCATTTCCTCCTTCTGTACTGGTTGATTTTGTTTCTTTATTACGTTCTAATTTGTTGATTTGAACCCTGGTTTCCTTTCCTTCACCACTTGTTTCATATGGATTTTCCTTCATTTCAGGATAGCCTTCATTCTTTTCCCATCCTGTTTAATCTTTGTTGTCAGAGTTGTGAGCATCCTAATCACCAATGCCTTAAACTGTGCATCTGTTAAGTTGTCTATCTCCTCATCCATTAGGTGTGCTATCTGCTCATTGCTTAGTTGTGCCACGGGGGCCTTGATCTGCCCCTGCTTCTGGGTCGTACTTCTCTGTCTCATCTTTCTGTGTTTGCCTCTGTGATTTGGGCAAGGGCTGTTTTATCTCTTGCATTATAGGGGGTGAAGCCTTAGAGATGCGTCAGTACAGAACGACCCATTTCACCGCTTTGTGGCACTGTATGTGGGGGAGGGGTCAGAGAGGGAATAATGCCACTTGCTCAGCACTTGCCCCTTTTCCAGACACTTCTCCCACTTTCATATGAGACTGGCACCTCTCTAGCTGCTGCCCTGTCTGTCGTTCCAAGAGTGGGTGGGTCTGCAGATGTTCTAGGACCGTGGGGACCCTTTAAACAAGTGGACTCTGCTGAGAGACTGGCAGTTTCTTCCTCCACCCCAAGTCCCACTGGTTTGCACCGTCAGAAACAACGAGGCTTGATTTTTCCCTGGTGCTGGGACTGTGAGCTGTGCGGTCTGGTCAGGAGCTGGGAGTGCTCCCCAGGTGTCCCTCCCAACTTTTTAAAACATGTAACTGCACTTTCCACTGGCCTGCCGCTGCCACCACTGCTGCTGCCACCACACTGCATCCTCTCTAGCCCAGCTCCACCCCTCCTACCTGTCTGGATGAGTATTTCTTCTTTATATCTTTGTTTGTTGGACCTCCATGCAGCTTGATTTCCTGGAACTTCCAGTTGTCTCTAGTTTTGAGATAGTTGTATTCCTTCTTAGTTGTGGAGGAAGACCCAGTGTGTCTGTCTAGGCCTCCATCTTGGCCGGAACTGTCTCTTGTCTTCTTGATGATAGCTATTCTAACAGGTGCGAAGTGATAGCTCAATGCTTTGCATTTCTCTGGTGATTACTGATAGTGAGCATGTTTTTATGCATCTGTTGGCCATTTGGATGTCTTCTTTGGAAAAATGTATATTTGGTTCCTCTGCCCATTTTTTAATAGGATGGTTTGTGTTTCTGTTATTGAGTTGTATGAGTTCTTTATATATATTTGGGTATTAATTACTCATCAAATATATGGTTTGCAAAAACTTTCTCTCACTCTTTAAGTTGCCTTTTCATTTTGTTACTTATTTCTTTTGACTTGTAGGAGCTTTTAAGTTTGATGTCCCATTTGTTGACTTTTTTGCTTTTGTTACTTGTGCTTTATGTGTCATATCCAGAAAATTATGTCTAAGACCAATGTTAAAAAGCTACTTTTTTTATTTTTTAATTTCTAATGAGACTAAACTTATTCAATAACCTCATAAAAGTTTTGATTATAAGTATCCAACAGTATAAAAAGTACAAAACAGATTTTTAGATTTCTAATATATTAATACAAAGTGCGTGACTACATACAAGTGTATCTGCAGTCACAGAGAGGTGTAAGGGGGAAAAAAAGACTGTGGTTGAAGTCTAGTAATAAATAAATAAATACAGAAGTAGAAATGATCCATATTATAGTGTAGTCTACCATCGATGCTGCAGCCCCCAAAAGAGAATCATTTCAAAATAACTCAGGAGGAAGATGATAATGGCTGAGACCCTTGCAATATGCTTTAAAGGCTGTGGGAGAGCTACCCCAACTCACTGTGTAGTCTGTACATATGGTGGCTTGTAATTTTTTCCAAAAGGAATATAAAAGTTTTAAGTTCAGATTAAGAACTATAAACTATGCAGTGCCCATAAAAAGGGGCTCACTCCTATATTCTTATTTATACTACCCATTTTTAAAAATCCAGCTTCAAAAATAAGCAGTGAGTCATTTTATTATAAGGTAGGCAAATGGTCCTCTCTTGTTGTGAAAAGTGTGAACTGGTAATATTTTTCATGAACTTTTAGAAACGAGGCAATGAGAGTACTTTGGTTTGGGTTCAAATAGCAGGTTTTTAATAAAGATTTTAGAATTGAAAGGCCTTACGTTCAGGATTTATTATCTAACATCTCAATGTTCAGAAAGCCTGACTAAAAAAAGCCAAACTAAAACAAACCTACTAAACATGAACACACCCCTTTTCTTTTATTAGAATTTTACTTTAATATAGTGGAAAAAAACTCCAAAACTCCTAAAAGGTTAAAACAAGTCAAACAACCACTCTAAACAGATAAAACCTTCACAAAGATCAACAGGAGTAATTCAGAGCTACAACCGAACTGTGTAGATTTTCAGTGAAATCACCAGTCATGTAACACAAACAAAAGTCAATTATTTATACACTTGGAAAGCACTCTGACCCAAGAAGCATTAACCTTTGCTTTACTTATGCCATCCTAAAGGCTTACACATTTTATTTTTCATATAAGTTACCATTTTTAATAGAATGTGTTCTCTACCATGTGGTGAAGCCTCGATACTATTCATATAAGACAGATTATCCTAAAGACTTGATGTTTCCCCAAGAGGAGCTTTGATTCAGCTTTAGAAGTTTCATATAAATTAAACTCTTCATCAAATATCAATATGAAGGAGGTGACACAGGATACAATATATACAGTCCAGTTACCTCATGGTATACTTAGAAATTACTCCTTCAAGGTATTTGCACCAGAGAGCCTAGACTTTCCTGCTTAATATTCAGTAGTATCAGAACATTGGCAAGACCTTAATATTTAAAAATTATTAACAACTACCTCTAGGGGCAAGTCCAGGTTACTGAGTTATGACAATTTATTATCATGAAGGAAACTAAGTGTAGTCAGCCACCTTTAAAAATGCCCCAAGCACTGCTTCTCAATATAGAAAGACTAAAACTACATATGCTTATCATACAACAAATCCCATCTCAGTCCCCCGAAATTGCTCTGGTTTCATTCATTAGAAGGGAATTTAAAGGAAATGACTTAAAGAGCACTTTACAGCAGCATTCAATTTTCCTATGAAATACTCAGCATCTTGAATATCATGTATATGTCTCTCTTTTTCTTTTAGTAAGTTAGACACTGGCGTCATAGTTTGTGGAGGAAAAATAACCCATTCGGAACTATTCTAGAAAGTGTTCTGGCAGAATAGCAGGTACCCAAGTTAAAAATAGAATGGCCAGTTTGCTGTCCTTTTTTTTTTTTTTTAAATGTAAATTGTTTTTTGTTCCCCTTCCAAATAAATCTTAGTCACCACTCCCGAATGGGGATGGGCAGAGGCTCTGGCCCCTGCTCCTCCCACTTCTCAGCAGCTGCCTTCTTATTGCTGCAGCAAGGCTTGAATAGATGTGTGTCAAAATGGCCTTTATAGATAATCTCACAACATATTTTCTGTCTTTTCCAGTATGTGAGATCTAAAACGTAAATTAACTGGCATTCTGTTAGGTCCTGAAGCCATCTCTGTATCTGAGCCATCATCTAACTGGTTACTATAACAAAGGAGATTGAGGTGGGGAGGCTCTTGAGGGGGGTACTGTGAGCATCAGAATTGTGATGTTTAAATTCCTTCTGCAGTTTGCTGATCTCACTGCTTTTTATCATGTTACCAGATAGAATTTTCACTTTCTTCCATTTCAGTGTTGTCTTTAGACTGAGCCCAGTGCTTGCATCTACTACATGATTCCAGTTTCTTTTTTCTTTTTTAAATCCTGCTGGCAATTTCTTCCATCTTTTCACAAGCAGGACAGTGGCACTACAGATGTCTCCTGAATGAGTCTCATGCAACCCAGAACAGCTCTGGAAATCCTTTTCATAGCATTTATTGTCAGTGAATTGAGACCTGAAGAATATAGCTCTGCAAATACAGCAGCCTTCTATACTTTGGTACATCCTTGGCTTGTAAAAACCAAACATCTTTTCTTCTGGACAATGGTCTTCCAAAAACAGCCTTTCTATGTGCAATAATGTTCCCAAGGTGTGGAGTGCATGCCAGGCCAACCCCTTCCTTCCATCACTCCCTTCTCCTCAACTGCATTGTCTAGAAAGACAAGGAGCTTCTCCACCTACATTTTCTTCTTGGAGTTTTGTGGTACCAGGTCTTATGTTTAAGTCTTTGACCCATTTTAAGTTTATTTTTGTGAGTGGTGTAAGACAGGAGACCAATTTCACTGTTGTACTTGCGTTTAACCAGCTTTTCCAACACTATTTGTTGAAAAAACCATCTCTTCCCCATTGAGTGTTCTTGGCTCCCTTGTCAAATATTAGTTGACTGTATATATGGGAGTTTGATCCTAGCTCTAGTCTGTTCTGTTGGTCTATGTATCTTTTTTATGCCATGCCATACTGTTTTTATTACTATAACTTTTTAGTATAGTTTGAAATAAAAAACTATGATACCTCCAGCTTTGTTCTGTTTCTTCAGAACTGCTTTGGCTATTTGGGGTCTTTTTTGGTTATATACAAATTTTAGAATTGTTCTTTCTATTTCTGTGAACAATGCCATTGGTAATTTGATGGGGACTGCTTTGAATCTATAGATGGTTTTGGGTAATATGCAAATTTTAACAATATTAATTCTTCTGACTCCTGAACATAAGATATCTTTCCATTTTATTTTTTAAATGCCTTTCCTCTTTTTATGCCTTCCTTCATATTGATTGAATATTTTCAAATGATTCTGTTTTATCTCCTTTGTTGGCTTATTAGCTATAACTTCTTGTTTTGTTGTATTAGTGCTTGCTTTGGTGTTTATAGTACACATCTTCAACTTATCAAGTCTACCTTCAAGCAATATTATACCCTTTCACATACAGTATAAGAATCTTATCATTGTATACCTCCGTATCTCCCCTTCTAGACTTTAGTGTTTATTATTTATGTTTACTATTTATGTTTATACATTTTACTTCTACATGTTATAAACCCTATACTAAACTGTTATTATTTTTGTTTAAACACTAAATTATCTTCCTGTATGTCCCAACTTAACTGTACCTGCACCTGCATGAATCCTTATGTTTTCCCCTCCTTTATCAGAAGGCCAACTCTCCGAGTCTGAAGCCAACTTTATTACCCATCTTCTCATTCCCATCTTTCTCTATTGCCTTCCACAGCGCCCTCTTTCCCCTGTATCTTCATTATTCCTTCTCCCTTAGATCCTTCCCCAATCTGTAAGTGTACTCAAGTTTTTTTCATCTTATAATAAACCAGCAAACAAATACACAATTCCACCTTACCTCAACATTGTGATATCTTTTTCCTTCATGGTCAAGATTCTTGGAAAAGTGAGGTTTACTCGCAACAGCATTTTCTGACCTCCCATTCACTTCTCAGCCCTGTGCAATCCAGTTTTTACCACCGCTAGTCAGATGAAACTCTCTTACTCTGATGAGTAATGAAAACCTACTTATCAAGTCCAACGTATACAAACTTTTACTGGGAATCTCTGCAGTATGACACTTCTGACTCTTTCTTCCTTGAAACTAATGTTTTGATTTTAATGACATTACACCTTCCTCATTCTTCTACCTCTCTGGATGCTCCTTGTCATTTTCCAAGGTCTGTCATGTGCCTTTTCTTCTCACTCTGACACTTAATGTCTTGATTCATGATGCCACAGCTGAAGCCTGCACCTTTGTTCTAAGCTTCATCCCTACATAGCTAACTATTTGCCAATGATCCAAACACTTAGATGCCGCGTAAATATTTCAAGTTAAATATTGAAACCAAACTCCTATCAGCATAGGTTTGAGGCTTCCGTACTATGCCAGGTCCCAGCCTGGGTTCTAGGCAGACAAAGATGAATAAACTCACATTTCTTCCTCCTGTTTGTTTCTCAGGTCTTTTCCTCCTCCTGTATTCTTTATTTGGGTGAATATTTTCTCCCTGACTGAGTCACACAAAGCAGGAACCTCATTGTCATCTCAGTCTCCCTCGACTTGATGTTAATCCACTCTCCTAAGCTTCTATGCCATTCACCCCTCTTACAGTCCTCCCCTACACCCTCAGTTGCTTCCTAAATGGCCCCCAGCCATCTACCACCCCACTGCCACCAGAGTGATCTTTCTAAAACACATATTTGCTCACATTATTACCTTGCTTAAATTCTACAATGACTTTCCACTTCCTACAAGATAGTGTCTGAATTCCTCATCATGGCATATAATCTATATGACCTGGCTTCTGTCCATTTTTATGAGCTTTCCTCCCACCATCCATCTACATGCTCCCTGCTTCCCAGTGATAGCAAATCATACTGTTCTTTCAACATGCTAGGCTCAAGTGTGCTTTTCCACTTAGCAGACTTCTTCCTCTTCCTTTTCCTGTCGGCTCACCTGTCTTCTCCTTTGTGAAGCCTTCCTCGACATTCACAGGGACAGTTACCTGTCTCTTTTTTCTGCTCCTTTAGCAGTCAGTTTTTGGAATTCTGGAATAATCCTTCCGAAATTCTAGTCTTACATCTCTAATTAGAAGCCACATGGAGTAAGGGAAAGATCTGGGTTTGAATCCTAATCCTGCCACCTGCTGGCAGGTTTGGTCCTTTGCTCATAAACTAACCTTGTGGTTTTGGGGAAGCTCTTACAATGCCTGGTAGAAGGTACTTAATAAACAGTAACTGGTTTTTCTTTTCTTCACAGGCAAACTTTTTAAAAAGGGGGATCCATATATGCTCACACTCACTCACTCCCCTGCAATTCTGCTTTTACCCAGTCACTCTCCTGTACAAACAGCTCTCAAACAGAACCAGTCACTTCTTCACTGCCAAATCTAGTATCTTCTCATTTGCCATGCTACTTGATTTTCTCATCATTGAATACCATTGACCTCTCCTCCTTCTTAAAGATCGTTTCTTTTTTTGACTTTTCCTCCTAGCTCTCCAACTGCCCCTACTAAGTCTGCTGTGTCTTCTGGCTGCCCTATCAGAGCAACTGTTCTGACTTCCTGGGAGGATGGTGGTAAGCCTGGTAGGTAGGGATGGGTGGGGATGGCAAGATAAGTAGGTGGGTGTGAGCTGTACCAGGAGGGAGGTTTGGAAGGGCCCCTCTGGCCTATGTTGTTTACAATGCAATTCCCAAGTGAATAATTTTAGGCATTCCTTCCTTGCTGGGAGCTCCTGCTCACTCCCCCTTTATTTTATGACTTTTTAGGGCCTGCCTAATTTGATAGCTAAATGAGCTAGAGCTCCTTTGTCCTCAAATTTCTATTGAAATAATTTTTAAAGCTGTAAATAAGGGCAGACTGTATTTTCACAGGACGTCCAGGATGGGCATTAAATTAGAAACCAGGAGAAACTTTTGCTAACAACAGAACTAAAGGACCTGACTCAAAAGGCCATTGAAAGTTTCATGACTCTCCCTAATGAGAGAGAGAGCACTTGATCTGGGAAGACTCCACTGCCTGTCAGAACCCTGCTACCTCTAACTCGGAGAGAACGGAGTTCTGGCAGGAAGAGGTTGCGGGTGGGCTGAAGAGCTAGTTAGAAATCCCATCACATAGGCCCTTCTTGTTTTTGTGGACCTTTGGCATTGCGTCTCTGCTGTTAGTGTGAAGAAGACCTGATGTCTTCTGTTATCTGAAATGGGCATATGAAGCAGAGATTTGGATACAGTATGGAGGAAGAGTTCTTTCCAAGACAATACATCCATCAAAACTCAGCGATTAAGCACCTGGGCTGTTGGCTGTCATCTGGTCATTCCCAGATATACAGTCTCTCTGCTTCCAGTGTAAGTTTTCTGGCTTCCATCTGACAGACCTTTTTCTTGCCTCTCCTGGTTTTCCAACTTCTATTAGGCTTTACACTTTGGCTTATTGATAAGTTTTTGTTTCTCATACTCAGTCACCATTCTCCACTGGACACTTTTAATAACTCTTCTCACATCCCTATACACCACTCAGCTCTCCTTGCCCATCCAGTTTGAAACCAGTTGTATATATAACTTTGAATCTGGCAAACTGGTACAAGTACAATACCCATTGACCAGTTCATTTTATGTCATCATTAAAGTAAAACCCTTGACCCCTTGAAAAGATTCTGGTCACTTCTGCCTTGAGGCCCTCACCCTTTACTCCGGCCATCATCTGGTTCTGGGTCAACTCCTTTCCTTTCTTTTAGTTCTTACATCAAGCTAGAACAGTAGATTCACCCAAAACCACAAGGTCAACAGTCACTGGAGATAGATTTTTAAAAGAACACTGTCCTAAGATTTCCACTCTAATTGAGAAATGATAGTACCCCAGGCCCTAGGAGTTTCCATAACTCAGTGTCCCTTAATTAGGAGAGTTTCCACATCTTGTGGATAGTCATTGAGAAAATGCATGCACACTCTTGCTGCAAGGTCTGACCTATAGTGCCCTCCAATGTAATGTTCAGCTAGGATGACCTACCGTTCTTAACCTAATCTTTCTCTCTCTGTCACTTGAAGCTGCAGGCAGTAAGCATATAAGTGAGAGGGTATTGTTAGTCCATAGCTGGAAAGCCTTTCATGCACATACTGGGAGAACTTAACAGTGAGCACATACTTTACAACATGTTATGGGCAAGGTATGAAGTTTTGCCATCTATCAGCTAGATTTCTTCTCAGTTCAGCTTCCTGATATAACATGATACTAACTCTCCAACTACCATTATATAAAGTAAAGAGCTTGGTAGTATTAGTAAGATCCTGGGCCAAGCAGGATACCAGGATCATGAACACCTGCTCACATGCCTCTGTGCACTGCTTCTCAATTGGTCTAAAAGGGTGAGAAGTCTTTGTTTTTGTTTTTTCTTTTCACTTGGAAGGCCCCTTATTGTTTTTGTTTTTTTAAATTTTATTTATATTTTAAACCAGAGGTTCAGTTCCAAATTGCTATTCTAGGATCCAGTAGTTAATGAGTTTTGCAGAAGTGATCCTAATGATTTCTGGCAGTACCCAGTAAACTTTAGTTCACAGGAAGTGGTCAAATCTGATTACAAGGTGATGGCAGACACCTTTTCTAGGCATGCGATTTATATTTACTCTTGAACTAGTGCATACACACTCATTTTGCAGTGGCCTTGCTGAACTGGCATTTGAGTGGGTACACATAATTTTATATCAGTTTGGTTTCCAATAGGAAATAGATGGTATACTTAAGTTAGGATAATTAGAAAGGTGTTTATTTACAAAGAAACCATTACAAAGATGTATGCAAGATACAGTGGAACCACAGAGAAGGACAGTGCTAGCAGCAGTGAGCTGTTAATATTCCTAGGCCAGAAGGGACAGGATGTAAGAGATCCTAGGATGGTCAGGTAATGAAGACCTCCTAAATATGCTGACCTTAGACTTTTCTTACACTCTGATACCTTGCTGGGTTCCTCTGGTGGAACCCAACTAGATAAGCCAGAGGGCATAGGAGTAGTCCACAGGTAAGACCCCTTGGGCACAGAGCAAGGTGGAGAGTGGATCTGGGGGAGCAAATCAAATATATCTGGCACTAACAGGAAATAGAGGGTTAAAACTCAATTAGTTCTTTGATGTGCTTTGAGAATGATGTTCCAAAGATAATGATGTTCTTTTGGTGCACTGACACCCCTAAGGAATTCTTTTTACTCACTACATTCTCTTGTAAGCATGGAAAGGTAGCAGAGTTCTCGATCCTAAGGTACCCTCTTGAATTGATTCAGTTAGGGGATGATAAAGATTGTTTTTGCCTTTCTCAGATTACCTATATCTGATAATACATATTCTACTCTGCTAACACAGGGCTGGGCTTCCTGCAGAAAGGGAAATAAGGAAAAGGAGGAGGTGGAGGAGTGGAAAGGAAGACTATAAGGAAGAGGGAACATGTTAAATGGGAAAGGCAGCAATGGAGAAAGAGTATGGAAATTAGTGAGGCAAGGTCCCAAGGCATTTGGAGTTAGTGGCTGGTTACAGCCCTGGCTAAGCTGTCCTGCTTCAGCATGATGGACTTTCTTGTGGGACTCACTGTCTTTGAAGCTTTAAGAGTTTAGAAATTAGAGCTCATGTGACTGCAGGATACTAGGAATGGCAGAGACAGGTGAGCCCGGGGGCTAGGTAAAATGCAGCATAGGATGATGGTGAAGAGCTCAGATTGTGAAGCCAGACTGCCTGCATTTATTGTCTTTACTCCTATAGTTTCCACGACCTTGGGAAAGTTACTTAATGTCTATTTTCCAGTTTCCACATCTATAAAATGGGAATGATAATAGTAACCACCTCAAGAATTTTTAGGAGGAGTCAATAAATGACTGTTGGTAAAGTTCTTAGAAAGTGCTCAACACACAGCACTACATAAATGTTTCTTAAACCAAACTTGAATAGTCCTACCTGCTGGACATCTTCTCTCAGGCCCTGTCCACGCAGGGATTCTTGATGTTTTCCTTCTGGTCTGTCAATGTATAGCTGATTGACTGTTCAGAGTTACGGGATTGTGTGGTGTTTAGGAAGGTGTGGTCAAGGCTGCCTCTCAGAAGAAAAAGCCCTTTTCTGAATCTGGAAGCTGAGCAATGCCTTGTCCCTGGGGAACAGGAAAGGAGTAGGTCCCAGGAGTCTCCCTGATGTGACCAGAATCTACCTCTGTGATAGGAGATTACCAAGGATTTTGCCAGTCTAGGTTGGGTGGGGTTATTCTGATCTGCTGCCCATTGGCATGGTTCCATCTGGCATTTTTGGCATTGCGGGAACACTACCTAATGTCCCCCTGGCTGAATAATTTTCTTATTGATTAAGAGAAAATTCTTCCTTAGGCCAGGTAATCTAAGTTCTGGGATTGATACAAATGGGATGGAATAAATTTTGTATTTTAATTTTTGGGTTCTCATCAGGAGGAGCCTACAACCTTTCACGAGGGTGAGAAGTTTCTACAAAACACATGTCAGCTTGTTCAAGAAGATCCTGCTGTGCCTCTTGTGTTTGGGTGAGGTGTTGAGAATTCCTGGATGTGAGAGACACAGTTGTTTCAGGAATGTGACCTTGTGTCAAGACATTTCTAGATGGGACGCAACTTCATTCAAAAACGGATCCAAAGGGCTACTTGATGTATAGATTGTAATACTGGCTTTATAGTTGACCTATATTTATTGAGTTGCATTTCCAGGATAAATAAAATCTGAGCATAAACTATTTTTCAAAACTATTTGATAGACTTAAATATTTCAGAGAATCTGGGCTTGTCTCTATTTTGGTGTCTTGATTCAATACAGGGTTTTTGTAGTCTTTACAAGAGAATCCTGTAGTATACATTACTTATTTGCTGGTTTTCTAGTAAGATCAATAATATAAAATATTTTTCAATACAGCAATTCTCTATTTAAAATATACTGTCTGTGATATATGGGACTTTGATGTCAATATCAGAGGCAGCTGGGATGATGGGAACAAAAATTTTATTTGGGGGTCAGTCAAGGAACCATGGGGTGAGGACTATATGGCTGTATAGTAAGCCCTCACTTAACATTGTCAATAGGTTCTGTAACTTTAAGTGGAATGCGATACAATGAATCAATTTTACCAGAGCCTAATTGATATAAACAAGAGTTAAGTTCCTGTGGCATCTCATCAACATTATAATGGATGATATAGTTAGAAGACTTGCTATGCTTCCTAGTAGTAGCCTTTTTTATGTGGTTTTGCTCAAGAGCAAAGATTAAAATGACTGGGGTTATAAAGTTTTAGAAAAGATGACTTTTTGGAGTGTCTAATGGTGGATACTGATCAAATCTACTCCAAGGCAAAAATTTTTTTATCAGAGTAACTTTGAGGGAGTTCATTGAAGACAGTGGAAACATGCAGTGTTCAAAGTAAGCTTGGGTATTCTCAAGAAGGAGATCGCCATCTATCCTGGCCTTGAGAACTGCAGCTCAGTTGGGGGCTGGGTGGCAAAGTAGCTGGAGGGTTTTTCTTGCTTTAAGTCCCAGACATTCCGGACTAGAGCTCCATTTGCCTCTGAAGAGCTCTGACTGGCTGATCCTTAATCTTCACCTTCTCCTTTTAGCTTATGCTGCCTACTTCCTGGCAGCCTGCATCTTGGATTTCCAGAGGGCATTGGCCCTGTTCGTCCTCACTTGTTTGGTGCTCTTGTTCTTGGTTCATCGGTTTCTGAAAAGGTTCTTTAGTCAAAAATTAACAAGATGTTTGGAACCTTTGGAAAATTCCTGCCTGAAGTGTTGGATGAAATGGTGAGTTAAAAGAAGAATCTCAATACCCCTGGTCCCTAAACTTGTCCCAAACCCCAGTCTGCTTCCTTTTTTCTCCTGTGACAGTTCCTGAGCTATCTCTCAGACCCTCACTTATGCTTTTCAAAATCAATGCTCAGAGAGCAAATAGCTGCAGGCCTCTGAGACCTGGACTTCATTTTCTTGTAGCCTCATGTATCAACATTGCTAGGGGGCAAGAGCGGTTAAGTTTCAGAGAAGAGTTTCAGTCTTTTTATTGTCAGGGTTTGGAACAGAAATAAGGAAAACCATACCCTTCTGCAATGAAGGAATCAAAACAAAGAGACTTACATCTGCATTAAGCTATCAAATTGATTTGGTGGTCATATGTGTCTCCCTTAGTTCCCTGATACTTTTTAGGCTGATTTTCTTCTAATCCCCCAGACCTCCTGCACCCATTGGTACCTTTTTACAATTCCTTAGAGTGTAACCAGCAAGCTTACTGTTCACTGAATACTGAACCGGGTTCTACAGAAGCCACAGCTTACCTAAGTAGCTATAAGCATGCACGTGTCCTTTGAGCACAGGCCTGGAGTGACAGAATAACTTTCAGACTCTCTATAGAGTTCCTCTTTTCTGCTTGTTCTCCAACAAATGCAAAGAAAATAGGTGTTAAGAATGTTTGCAACAGTGTTTATTTGGAGAAATGCAGGAGACTACAACCTAAATTTTGGATCATTGATTTATTTGACACTGAGGAAACAAAGCTAAAATGACACTATTTATTAGCAGGATAGATTCTGAGAGCCAGATTTTATTCACTTTAAGCGAGAAGAGTTCACAGTAAGAACAGCTTCAAAATTCAGCCCTGCCATGTAATGCATTTTGTCATCATTGTTGTTCCTGAGGCATCTCAATGGACAATGTGCTCTTTTTGTTTTACTTTCTCTTCATGTGTGCTCTCCCTACTAATTCTTTTTAAATGAATCCACACTCAGACATGAAGAATCCAATCTGTGTATTTATCAATCATGTTTGGTACATCAAGGGACCATAAGACCCATGGAGGTTGATTTGTGGTTTAGCCTTTACTCTTGCCCTTACAATGGTTGGAAATTGGGTGAGGATTGATGGGGACCATGCATACGTTTCCTTCTTTTTAAAAATACTGTGGTTATTCATTAGTCTAAGCTGAAAGAATGAGTCTTTATATCACATCTTACTGATATGGAAGCTTGAGGAAGGGAGGTCATGTGATTCGCATCCTCATGTTGGACTTTTTTCAACTGCATCCTGTGAGTAAAAGAATTGAAGAGAGAGTTGCTAGATAGGAAACTACCAGATGAATGTTTCTCAAGATATGTCTCTGTGTCTAATCCTTTGAGTTATTTCACTTACCTGTGGGGTTAACTTCTATTTTTTAAGGTAAGGTTAATTATTTGTTATTTATTTACTGAGTTGATGACATGGTATTGGCGTTCTCTCTTCAGGGTGTTCACTGGAGTCTGCTTGGTTGGCCTTATCCTGTGGCTGGCTCTAGACACAGCCCAAAGGCCAGAGCAGCTGATGTCCTTTGCAGGAATCTGCATGTTCATCCTCATCCTCTTCGCTTGCTCCAAACACCACAGAGCAGTGAGTTTGGGGTATGCAGGGTGGGCCAAGGGCCATGTATTACTGATTACAAAGTGAATGTGTCAAGTATCAATTACAAGGGCATAAAATTAAGTTCTTTACAATTTCTGGAATTTGCTTTTTTGATGCTTTTACTCCTAAGAGAAGTTCTAAAGTTCATGAGGGCTCTAGATCACTTATTTTCATATGATTAGTTATAATCCATTAGTGAGCCTTGATATTAAATTTATGGATCTAGGCCAGTAGAAAAGAGAGAACAAAAGAAAAAAAAAAAGGATAGAAAGAAATAGAATACAATAGAGAACCAGATTGCATTGCACATAGTGATATTAAAGCATTGCTTTATGATGCTGTTATTTGTATATATGTATGTATGTGTGTCATCTAATCTGTAGACACAGTTTTAAAAACCATATGGACATATGTGGCTCTTTACATATTACTGCCCTGTTTTCTCCTATTCCCTACTCCATCTTACCCCATATTTCCTGTTAACATCCTTGGTTAGTTTCACCCAGAGTGCATGTATCCATGTTTAAAACTCCAACCAGGTAATGGACAAGTAGGGTTTAGAACTCACATTGGAATAATGTTCTTATTGGTCCCAGGTGTCCTGGAGGGCAGTGCTTTGGGGCCTGGGTCTTCAGTTTGTCTTTGGAATCTTGGTCATCAGAACTGATCCCGGATTTAATGCATTTCAATGGCTGGGAAACCAGATTCAGGTATGAGAAGTTGAATGTGAGGGCTCTGCTCTTTTAGAACCTTAGAGGAAGGAGAGTTGGGGGAAGCATGCAGAGATTGGACTATGTCTTAATGATGATGGTGGCAGATCTGGTGGAAAAGGAAAGAGTATACTGGGATATCACTATTCATATAAATAAAGAGAACTGAACTGCTGAGTCCTCTGTCATTCAGTGAGCAGTTCTTGGGGATATGGCCCACCCCTAGGTTGTCAAAGGGAGGCCATGCCTGAGACTGAGCACATTATTCCTCTGTATCCTCCTTGGCTTCACTCTTGTTTACTCTCTCTCTCTCTCTCTTTTCTTTCAGATTTTCCTGAACTACACTGTGGCTGGCTCCAGTTTTGTCTTTGGGGATATGCTGGTCAAGGATGTCTTTGCTTTTCAGGTCATATCTGTTTTGTAGGCAGGAATGAGGGTCAGTGTGGGGAGAGGTATAAAGCAGAGGATGAAAATGTATATCCAAGAGATCAGCCAGTCCATACACCAATTTGAGCCCAGGAAGAGGATTTGATCCCATCAGTAGAAGGAACAGCAACAATCTCTCACCCTTTCATCATTTCCATACTGAAATAGAAATAAAATAGGAATTGGGGAGAAAGGCTCAGAAAAACATCTCCTGGTGGCTTAATACTAATGAGATAATAGATATGTAATACTATTAAAATTTATCCTTAAAATAGCTTGTGTTAAAATATCCACTGAGTATCTACACTGTATGAGCTGCTCTTGGAAAGCTGAGAGCTTAACTTAGAGACTGAAGTGCAGTCTATTTATGGCACACATTCATACAGCTGTCCTCCCTTACCTGCAAGGGATACATTCCAAGACCCCCAGTGGGTGCCTGAAACAACAGGTAGTACCGAATCCTATATACGCATACTATGTTTTTTTGATATACATATATTCATTTGATAAAGTTTAATTTATAAATTAGGCAATTTCTCAGATGGAAGATTCATTCTTATCTTAGATATGAGAAACCTCAGCATACAATTTTTTCCTTTTCTTATCAAGTTGAGAATGCTCACTTTCTCTGTTAAAGGAAGCACTTTACAGGTTCTCTCTGGCATATTCAAATTGTCAACACCACTACTCTCATGCTTTGGGACCATTAAGTAAAATAAGAGTCACTTGAACACAAACACTGAGATACTATGATGGTCTTCCTGATACCCTAAGTGGCTACTAAGTGACTAATGGGCTGGTGGGTAGGGTATAGACTAAACAAAGGGATTGTTCATGTTCTAGGCAGGACAGAGCAGGACAGCACAAGATTCCATTATGCTAGTTATTAGTGGTGCACAATTTAAAACCTATGAATCGTTTACTTCTGCCATGTTCTATTACATATTTTCTAACTGTGGTTTACTGTAACTGAAACCACAGAAAGTGAAACCATGGATAAGAGGACTACTATAATATCTCATTAGTTGCCTGTCATTGTCATTACAGGCCTTACCGATCATCATTTTCTTTGGATGCGTGATGTCCATTCTCTACTATCTGGGCCTTGTACAGTGGGTAGTTCAGAAGGTGAGTCATTCTCCTGCACCAATCAGGAGGTGAGCCTTCATCTTGTGATCTGTAAAGAAGCATGAAAATGACACTTAATTTGGAAAAATGCTCCTATGTAGGATCTAGATGTTAGAACCAATGCAAAAAGGCAAACTTTCAAGCATGCCTGATATCAGGTGCTCAGGCCCAGGCTCTAGGCTGGCTGAAGGGCAGAGCAAGAAGAGAAAATGGGCTGGACTGCCATTTCATACTGACTTTTAATCTACAAATTCTGGAAGCCAAGAGTCCTGAGTTCTAATCCAGGCTCTGTCGCTTGCTCTGTGGTCTTGGGCTTGTCACTCCACTTCTCTAGGCCTTAGTTTCCTTACCAGTAAAATGGAGAAGGGCATGGGGTTGGGGGGTTTGCCAGATACTCCTCATGATTCCTGCTAATGTTAATGGTTTAGGTTTTGTATCCCTTTAGATCGCCTGGTTTTTGCAAATCACCATAGGCACCACAGCCACAGAGACTCTGTCTGTGGCAGGAAACATCTTTGTGGGTATGGTAAGTTCCCTGAAGCTATCTGTTTTTTTTTTCCTGAAGAACAAATAGTGTTGAGAAACAGATTGAGAAAATATGTTTTCCTTCTGAAAAGTCAAATAAATGAACTGTATGGGCAGCCAATCAGTGATGAAAGAAAACTCAGAAGTTCAAAGGAAACTCAGTTCATTGCTTTTACCCTTCATGGGTAAGAATATTTACCTAGGCCTACCTAGTATGGACATTCTTAACCACGAATCCAACTTTTTTTCTTCAATTTTTAAAGTTGATCTGAGACAGAGAGAGAGAGAGAGAGAGAAAGAGATAGAGAGAGAGGGAGAGTGATAGAGAGATTGGGATTTGTTATTCCACTTATTTATGCACTCATTGGTTGATACTTGTATGTGTCCTGACTGGGGACTGAACCCACATCCTTGGTGTATCAGAATGATGCTTTAACCAACTGAGCTACCTGGCCAGGGCCAATCCAATTACTTAACACAGGAATTTAGGGAAATATCCTGGTCCAAATCTTATCTGCCTTCAGTGTCTATGAAGGATATTTGCTCTATGGTTCTGGTTTCTTCCATGATCCTTGTTTTCCAGAGTCTCTAAGGAACTAACAGCTTGCCTTGCTCAGTGCTAATACCAAGGCTGTTCCCTATAATACATTGTTTAATACATTTATATGGAATAGATGCTCAGTATGTGCTATTGACTGATTAGTTCAATGTTAGGGACAGTGGCTTGTCAAACTGACAAGAAATTAGTATTGAGTTCTTTCTCTCTCAATGCCCTAGTCTGATGAACTGTTTCTGAAATGTTTTCAGAGTACTTCTTCATACTTCCACCATAGTACTCCACATTTTACTGAAATCATCCATAATCATCTTAGTTTTTAATGCTAGACTATAAGCTCCTAAGAGTAGAAACTGTGCCTTATTTATATTAATACCCCTAGTACAGGACTAGGCATGTAGTTCTTACTCATTAAGTGACAAATAACATTATCTTAGGTTGATGCTAAATACAGATTTAGGTCTTCATAATTTCATCAAATTTTCACAAACATTATTTCTTTTGATTCTTTTAACATTGGGCTTTAATAATCTATTTGCAATTAATTTAATGAGTATTTTTAAAGCAACTAGTATGTACTCAGGAAGTACTCGGTACTTCATATGGTCATTCATTAAGTACAGCAGGTCCTTGAATAATGTCTGGACAAAAAGTATTTCATTTAACTTTGTTTTGTTGTAAAGTTGATGGGATGTCACAGGAACTTAGCTCTTGTTTATATCAATTAATTTATGGTAAAACTGGTTTCATTTTACATTGTTTTGCTTGAAGTTGCAGAACCTATCAAAGTTAAGTGAAGAATTATGTTGTATGATTTTAGACATGGAGAACACACCAAAAAATATATACCATTTCCCTTCCATAGAATTTTAAAATATAAATAAATGAAACAAACATGTATGAAAACAGATGAGAACAATGCCAGCAGGGCTATGATTAGGTGACAGAGAGAGTGAGGCGGACACTAGAAGGGCCTAAAAGCAGAGCTCTGTGCTGGAAGGGCACTCACATTAGAGGGATGTGTCACTGGGACCAGGGTGGGCACTTTGGGGTAGGAAGTCTCACCTCTTGAATCTGACTCGCTTCTCCTTGTTCACAGACAGAGGCACCTCTGCTCATTCGTCCTTACCTTGCAGACATGACACTCTCTGAAATCCATGCAGTGATGACTGGAGGGTTTGCTACCATCTCAGGCACTGTGTTGGGAGTCTTCATATCCTTTGGGGTAGGGCATAGTCTGATGACTCCTGGGTGAGCCCACATTTGAGTTCTGCAGATGCCAATTCCTAAGTCTGGCCTTACAGATTGAAGCGTCATCCTTGATTTCTGCATCTGTGATGGCTGCCCCTTCTGCTCTCGCCTTGTCAAAGCTGGTATATCCAGAAGTGGAGGAATCCAAGTTCAAGAATAAGGAGGGTGTAAAATTACCCCGAGGGTGAGTCCAATGAGGCGTATAATTGCATAGACGGTGAGATCAGGTTCAGAGTCAAGAGCAGTGTTGTGGTGGCAGAGGCTTCAAGTCTCCTGAGAAGGAAAAATCTGATCCAAATCCCCTCCTGTCTACATCTGCTTCTAGGCAATTGTGTTGATTTTGTGTGTTTCACCCTCCACCTGCCTCTATCTTCTGCATACTAGTATCCTCTGATTAAATCTGATAGTGCTTCAGTGTAATTTCTACCAAAAGGGTCACTAAAGAACCCCATCACCTCTCAAGCTGGCTTAACACACTTCTCCTGCACTCCTGCACACAAGGAAAGTGGGATTTTTCTTTTGTGAGAGGCTGAGATTAATCCAGACACCATATTCTGTGTCCAACAACCACAGGAAAGAGAAGAATGTCCTGGAAGCTGCCAGCAATGGAGCCACAGATGCCATAAGCCTTGCTGCTAATGTAGTAGCCAACCTGATTGCCTTTTTGGCTGTGCTGGCCTTCATCAATGCTGCCCTCACCTGGCTAGGGGAATTGGTAGACATACAAGGGCTCACTTTCCAGGTAAAAAACTACATTTGTTGGGCCATCCCTCTAGGGTATAGTGAAATAGTCCTTGAACTGTGCATGCCCTCCTGACCCAGAGTGAGCTAAAAGAGAGTGTGGATAGAAGAGTGGAAGAGACTGAGTTAAGGCTTCAGAGAAAGCCTTGTGTCCTGACCTGCATTATTTGTTTGTTCTTTTTCTGGGGTATCTCTTTCTTTTCACCTAGGTGATTTGCTCCTACATCCTAAGGCCCATGGTTTTCATGATGGGTGTAGAGTGGGCAGATTGTCCAATGGTGGCTGAGATGGTGGGGATCAAGTTCTTCACAAATGAGTTTTTGGCCTACCAGCAACTATCTCAATACAAGAACAAGCGTCTCTCTGGAATGGAAGAGTGGATTGAGGGCGAGAAACAGTGGATTTCTGTAGGTGACAATCCAGAAAAGCATAAATCATCTATGGTCAGAGAGGAAATGTTACACAAAAGTTTGTTTCACACCTTTCTAGTGTCCCAGGCCTAACCACAAAGCAAGTGTAACAGTATGCTTATCTCCAGTACCCCAGCTGCCCTTAGGTCTGTGTGTGCTATTCCTCCCCTGCACTCCGACCCAACTTCTATCTATAATGTAATTGTTGTGTATTTACAGTTGGGGAAGTCCAGGGTGGACACTGTTTTTGATGGTCTAAGGTCCCCTTCTTCATTTATAAGTTTAAATTGCTTTAAGTTGATCTCCTTTGCTTTATTCCTCTATCTCTTCCTTCTCAATCATCCTCATTGCTAGACCTTCTCCTTATTCATGGACTTCAACAAGAAGAGTGTTGGGCAAAGAGGCCAATAGTGGTTTTCATATCATTATTCCTGTAATAACTCAGAAAATGATTATTTTCTGAGCATCTTTTTCATGTGCCATAGGGTAGTGTGGACAAAATTGGAGGTTCTATGATCTGTCATGATTATATAACTGCACATATGCAACTGAGTTTATTTACTTATTTATTTATTTTTTCTAGGTGAGAGCTGAAATCATTACAACATTTTCACTCTGTGGATTTGCCAATCTTAGTTCCATAGGAATCACACTGGGGGGCTTGAGTGAGTTAATTTATTTTCCAGCTACCCAATAAGCCAGCCAATTCTAGCTTCTGTAGTAGGCAGTCCTGGTGCTTCAGTACAAGTTGAGACAAGACAGAGAAGCTGAAGTGAAATGAGCCCTCTCAGGTGCAGATAATTTGGAGTTCATGCAACCATGCTACCTGGATATGCATGGAGCCCAGGCTGGGTTTACAATCTCAATTTCTGTTACTTTTTTTCCTTTTGATTGGAGGCCCAAAAACCTATTTTATTTTTATTTTTCCTTTGAGGAAGATTATAATATTATTTTTCCTTGGCCATTAAATGGGCATAATGCATATATAAGTAAAGATATTTTGTTTTTTATACAGTAGCGAAGGTACTTTCTGAAATTAGGCTGCTCACTAGTAGTCTTCATAGAAGTTGCACGAGGAACCAAAAGATAGATAAAATCATCAGACACATAAGGCAGAAATATAGTAAGAACAAGTGGTGTCCAGTGTTGGACTAAAAGCTACAACTCACCGGGTGTGGGAGAAGTGAGTACTTGAAGCAGACACAGATACATTTAGATTGCTGAAGATATTGCTGACTGTGGGTGATGATTGGATGAAAATACATGAAGAAAGTGGAGCTGTCCTTGAGGGCAGGGGAAGGGCAAATGACTAGCAGATTCCAGGAGTTTGGAAGATCCAAGTTAGAAATACAGTATAAGAAGAAATATAGCTCAGTGCATCCATTTATTATGTTACTCCTATTCTGTAGTAGAATCATTCAGCTGATTTATTTGGTAGCTGATTGAACAATTTATTTTATTTTATTTTTGATTAAACAATTTAAAGGTGAAACATTTCCTGTTGGCTTAATTTTCCCTGTTGTTAAATATCTGTTTGTATTGTTCTAATCTGATGCCCTATTACTGTCTGCCTGTGAGATTGCCACCTAGCAGCGGGATGTGACTAAGGCTTAGGTGAATGTTGCCCTCCTTATCCCTCTGGTTCAAAACAGTCCCTCTAATTCTGGTCCCAGCTTATGAGTGCAGATCTCAACTAGTGAACACCCAGGCATGTGTGCCTGTCTGGAGCAAACTGGAGTTTTCCTTGACCCAGATATGTCTTGGGAATGTTCTTGGAACCACTGAAGTTAGGGTCAAACATTCCTTGACCTGGGGAATGTCTGAGTTAGTGAACCCTCAGGATTAATGTAGTATACACACTTCTTAGGGTATTGCTGGCAAACCTCTGGTTATTAGTGGTAAAAAAAAAAAAAAGAAAAAAAGAAAAAAAAACCTATTCACCTCCATTTGCTCTTCTGCATTATTCAGTTGGGGCTCATGGGAAATCCTGGATTGACTGGCAAGAAAGAGATCAAGTTATTTTGTTTTGTTGTCTACAGCATCAATGGTACCCCACCGGAAGAGTGACTTGTCCAAGGTTGTGCTCAGTGCCCTCTTCACAGGAGCCTGCGTATCCCTTATCAGTGCTTGTGTGGCAGGTAAGTACCTCAGCCTAGTCTCTTGGTAGAAATCACATACCTAGATCCGGACAAGATCTCTCTCAGAATATTGGTTTAACAGTCCATCTCATGGATGAATAGAAAAGGCACCCAATCTACAATGTTCTCCAGTTTACACCCAAATTATTAAGAGCCTTCAGGAATGCACGTAAATCTTCTCCTTAGTATCTCTGTCTCCTTTATCTAGGAATCCTCTATGTTCCCAGGGGAGCTGAAACTGACTGTGTCTCCTTTCTAAACACAAGTTTCACCAATAGAACCTATGAGACCTATGTGTGCTGCAGAGGGCTCTTTCAGAGGTGAGTGAGCACCAGGATCCCAGCTCCCTCCTCTTATATGCTATCCTCCACTCAGGAATCTTCTGAGAATAGGGAGAAATAAGGTCTGAGAGCAATTATGTGAGAGCTGAATAGAGCATTTAAAAGGAAGATGGGTATTTGTGGTGGTCTAGATTTATGTTCTTTTCTCTTACCTTTAGTATTTACTCTCTCCAGTATGGACAAGTGACAGACTTTACCTGTTTTGTGGGATACTGAGAAGTGGAAGGGCAGGGGAAGAAGAAAGGACATGTGGTTTCCCTGACAAGAAGTTACTGTATTTATTGTGACTGGAATACTGTAGGTGAAGACTTGGCAATGTTCCTAAGTGGCTAAAAAATTATGGCCTTCTTCAGACAGAAAGGATGACTGAAAGAGGATAAAGTTGAATTAATAAAATCATAATGCATTCAGGTAGTGTAAAAATGTATCTGTTTGCCAATTTTTAGGACATTATATGAGTAGTTTTCCAGTTCTCATGTAAGAAGCATGGAAGTCACCACTCCATTCTAACAAGTTAAAAAAATAAACAATCTGAATAAGCAATAATTCTTAGACTCATATGAGAGGTGAGGACACAGCACAAACCACTGCCCCCAGTACTGGGCAGATAGGTTAACAGGGAGTCATGGTTACTGGAGCAGAGACTCATGAGTGGGAAGCACTGGAGAAATCTATGCAGTGGAAGAAAAACCTGAAAAAGTAATTGCTGGAGGCATAGTGAGGATAAATCTGAATGTTAAGGGCTTGGGAGAAGGGCAAGTCATAGGGGATACCCCACACTTTTGTGAGTTTTACATGCAGGAGATAAACCAGGTTCAAAATGGTTCCTTTTCCCCTTCCCTTGTGCTTCCAGCTGGGTGAAGGCATAAAGGGAATAATTTAAAATATTCCAAAACATACTGTTTTTTTTTTTTTTTTTTTTTTTTTTGGTGCACCTGTGTGTGTGTGTTAAGTATTTATTTTTGATTATGCTATTACAGTTGTCCCAATTTATTTCCCATTTGCTCCAGTCTTCCCAGTACCTCCCTTCCCTGCAACAACCCCCTCACCTTAGTTCATGTCCATGGGTCATGCATGTAAGTTCTTTGGCTTCTCCATTTACTTTACTATTCTTAACATCCTCCAGTCTATTTTGCTTCAAATCCCTGTACCTTTTACCTAATTCTTCCCCTTCCACACTGATAACCCTCCATAGGATCTCCATATCTATGGTTCTGTTCCTGTTCTAGTTGTTTGCTTAGTTTGTTTTTGTTTTATTTTTAGATACATTTGTTGATAGTTGTGAGTTTTTGTCATTTTAATGTTCACAGTTTTGCTCATTTTTTTCTTAAATGTGTCCCTTTAACATTTCATATAATAATGGCTTGGTAATGATGAACTCCTTTAGCTTTACCTTGTCTGGGAAGCACTTTATTTGCCCTTCCATTCTAAATGATAGCTTTGCTGGATAGAGTAATCTTGGTTGTAGGTCCTTGCTTTTTGTCACTTGGAATACTTCTTGTCAGTCCCTTCTTGCCTTCGGTTTCTTTTCAGAAATCAGCTGATAGTCTTACAGGAACCCTGTTGTAGGTAAATCTCTTCTTTACTCTTACTGCTTTTAAGATTCTCTCTTTATCTTTAAATTTTAGCATATTAATCATGATGTCTCTTGGTGTGGTCCTCTTTGCGTCTAGCTTGTTTGGGACTCTGTGCTTCCTGGACTTGTATGTCTATTTCCTTCACCAAATTTGGGAAGTTTTCCTTCATTTTTTTAAAAATAAGTTTTCAACTTCTTGCTCTTCCTTTTCTCCTTCTGGCACCACTATGATTCAGATGTTGGTATGTTTAAAGTTGTCCTAGAGGTTCTCCTCATTTTTTTTTTTTAATTCTTGTTTCTTCATTCTGTACTGGTTGACTATTTATTTATTTTGTATATTCCAAGCCATTGATTTGAACCCCGGCTTCCTTCCCTTCACTATTGATTTTGTGTGGATTTTTCTTTATTTCACTTAGTATAGCTTTTACTTCTTCCCTTATACATTTGCTGTACTCAATGATTTCTGTGAGCATCATTATCACCAGTGTTTTGAACTCTGTGTCTGTTAGGGTGGCTGTCTCCTCCTTGCTTAGTTCTCCTTGTGGAGCCTCGATCTGCTTCTTCTTTTGGGCCATACTTTTATATCTCCTCGTCTTGATAGCTTCCTGTGTTTGCCTCTGTGTATTAGGTAAAGCTGTCATACCTGTTATGTCATAAAGGGCAGAGCCTTAGGTATTCATCACTGCTGGGAGACCTGGTTCACTGCTGTATGGGGCTGTATATGGGGGAGTGGTCAGAGAGGGAACAATGCTGCTTGCTCAGCACTCTCCCCTTTTCCAGTCACTTCACCTGCTTCTCGTAAGCGACTGGCACCCCTCTATCTGTTGTCCTGGTGATGGTTCCCAAAGTGGGTGGGTTTGTGTATGTTCTAGAACTGCGGAGCTCCTATAGTAGTCCTGTATGATGAAATGTATGCCATTAGGAAGTTGATCCATAGAGCAGTAGAACTGTATGGTGAAATAGAATCACTTTATCAGGTGCTCCATTTGAGTCTTAGTTTTCTATGAGTTCTTTTTTTTTTTTTTTTTACTTTAATTTCTCTATTACAGTTGCCATACAAAGTTATATTATTTTCAGGTGTACAACCCAGTGATTAGACATTGTATAATTTACTAAGAGATCATCCTGATAAATCTTGCACCCATCTGACACTATACAATTATAATATTGTCTGTATTCCCTATGCTATATTTTACATCCCTGTGGCTATTCTGTAACTACCAACTTGTATTTCTTAATCCCCTCAACTTTTTCACCCATCACCCCAACCTCCCTCCGATCTGGCAACTGTCAAAATGTTTTTTTGTATCTAAGAGTCTGTTTCTGTTCTGCTTGTTTATTTTGGTTTAGATTCAACTGTTGGTAAGTATATATTTATTGCCATTTCATTATTCATATTTTAATATTTTTTCTTCTTAAAGAAGACCCTTTAACATCTCATATAATACTTGTTTGGTGGTGATGAACTCCTTTAGCTTTACCTTGTCTGGGAAGCACTTTATCTTCCCTTCCATTCTAAATAATAGCTTTTCTGGGTAGAGTAATCTTGGTTGCAGGTTCTTGCTTTTCATCTCTTTGAATATTTCCCACCAATCCTTTCTGGCCTGTGTAATTTCTGTTGAAGAATCAGCTGACTTCTTATGGGAGCTCCCTTGTAAGTAACTAACTGCTTTTCTCTTGCTGCTTTTAAGATTCTCTCTTTGTCTTTAACCACTGGCATTTTAATTATGTTGCTTCTTGGTGTGAATCTTTTTTGGGTTCATTTTGTTTGGGACTCAGTGCTTCCTGAACTAGTATGTCTATTTCCTTCACCAGGTTAGGGAAGTTTTCTGTCATTATTTTTTCATGTAGGTGTTCAATTCCTTGCTCTCTCACTTCTTCTGGCATCCCCATGATGCAAATATTGATACACTTGAAGTTGCCCCAGAAGTTTTTTATGCTATCCTCATTTTCTTGGATTCTTTTTTCTTTTTACTGTTCTAATTGGGTGTGTCTGCTTCATTATCTTCCAAAACTCTGATTTGATCCTCTGCTTCATCTACTCCACTATTGATCCCTTGTAATGCATTCTTTAATTCAGTTAATGGACTCCTCATTTCTGAGTGATTCTTTTTACATTTTCTAGTTCCATTTTCATATTTTCTATCTCTTTGTTGAAGTTTCACTAAGTTCATCTACTCTTCCTTGAAGTTCATTGAGCATTTTTATAACCAATGTTTTGAGCACAGCATTTAGTAGATTGCTTGTCTCCATTTTGTTTCGATCTTTTTCTAGAGTTTTGTTCTTTTTTTTCAATTGAGACATGTTTATTTGTATCTTCATTTTGTCATCTCCCCCCCAACCCCTGTGTTTGTTTCTATGTATTAGGTAGAGCTGCAAGTCTTCTGAGCTTTGTAGAGGGGCCTTATGTAGTAGGTGTCCTGTAGAGTCCAGTGGCACAGCCTCCCTGTTTACCAGAGCTGGTGCAACTCCTGCCAGTCCTTGTGTGGGCTGTGTACACCTTCATGTTGTAGTTGAGCCTTTATTGCTGTTGGCACATCAATTGGAGGAATTTACCACCAGGCTATTGGCTGCAAGAACTGGAGAATCATCTGTGCAGGGGCCCACTTCATGGACCAGTACTTATTTAAGCAGGGCTTTGGCGACTGCTGAGTTCACCTCTTGAGTGCCCCACTTGTGTTGGTGTTTGGGTGGTGCTTCAACATGGTCTGAAGCTGTTCATGGTTGTGCTGGTTCTGGGGACTCTGGGAGGTGCAGGCCAAGGTCAGACACTGCCTGTGTTCTGCCTGGGGCCACCCACCATGAGCTACAAAGAAAACTGAAGATGGCTTTTACTTTTGCTGGACTTGGAGATGCCCAGGAGGGGCCAAACTGCAAACTAAGTTCAGCTGACACTAGTGCTGACCCGGGGGTCACTTAATGAGAGGTACAGGGCATGCTGAAGCCAGATGCTGCTTGTTTGAGAGAATTTAAGAAAATCTGAAGCATGGGCCAAGACAAGCCATTTGTATGGAAAAGCCACTGGAAACAGCTTGGATGGGCCTGAAAGTTGGGTGAGGCCGGGCCTCAAGGAATCTCGGGTGGGGCAAACAGTGATAGCCAGGTTGATGGAGGCTCATATATGGTACCCATTTGCTGGCTCTGTGGCTGTGTTGGGGGAGGAATCACAAAAAGAACAATGGCTTCTGTCAGAACTTCTGTCGAGGAAAAATGTGCCCCCAGCTTTTGCCCTTATGATAGACAATTTAGTTCTTCCCCATATATCTCTTATGCCTTTCTTCCTTTTTAAAATTTTTTAAATTTAATCTTTATTGTATTTTTTCCCCATTACCATTTAGTCTCCTTAACCTATCCCACCTCCCAACAATCACCACACTTTTGTCCATGGTGGCTGTACCTATTTACATTCTCACCAGCAATGTGTGAGGGTTCCTTTTTTCCCCATATTCTCTTCACCACTTATTTGCTTTTTTTTTAAGTATATTTTATTGATTATCTTGTAACAGTAGTTCCAATGGTTTTTTCCCCTTAGCTCCCCTCTTCCCAGTACCCGCCTTCCCTCCAGCAATCCCACCCCCCTTAGTTCACATCCATGGATTGTGTATATAAGTAAGTTCTTTGGCTTCACCCTTCCCTATATTATTCATAACTTCCCTATGTCTATTTTGTACCAACCAATTATGCTTCTTAATCCCTGCACCATTTCCCCATTCCTCCCCCTTCCCCATCCCAGCTGATAACCCTCCAAATGATCCCCATACCTATGATTCTGTTCCTATTCTGGTTTGCTTAGTTGGATTTTGTTTTTATTTTTTAGATTCAGTTATTGATAGTTGTGAGTTTGTTGTAATTTTACTGTTCATAATTTTGACCTTCTTTTTCTTAAGTAAGTCCCTTTCACATTTCATTTAATAATAGTTTGGTGATGGTGAACTCTTTTAGCTTTACTTTGTCTGGGAAGCACTTTATCTGCCCTTCCATTCTAAATGTTAGCTTTGCTGGATAGACTAATCTTGGTTGTAAGTCCTTGCTTTTCATCACCTTGAATACAGCTTGCCAGTCCCTTCTTGCCTGCAAAATGTCTTTTGAGAAATCAACTGAAAGTCTTACAGGCACCCCTTTGTTTGTAGCTCTCTGCATTTCTCTTGCTGGTTTTAAGATTCTCTCTTTATCTTTAACCTTTCACATTTTAATGATGATGTGTCTTGGTGTGGTCCTTTTTGGGTCTAGCTTGTTTGGGACTCTCTGTGCTTCCTTGACTTCTATGTCTATTTCCTTTGTCAAATTTGGGGAGTTTTCCTTCATTATTTTCTCACATAAGCTTTCAATTTCTTGCTCTTCCTCTTCTCCTTCTGGCACCCCTATGATTTGGATGTTGGCACGTTTAAAGTTGTTCCAGAGGTTCCTAAGCCTCTCCTCATTATTTTCAATTCTTTTTTCCTTATTCTGTACTGGTTGACTGTTTTTTCCTTTCGTATGTTCCAAATCATTGATTTGAACCCCAGTTTCCTTCCCTTCATCACTCGTTTTGTGTGCAATTTCCTTTGTTTCATTTAGGATAGCTTTCACTTCTTCTCTTATGCGTTTGTCATACTTAAAGATATCTGTCAAGTCTGTGAGTATCTTTATCACCGGTTTTTGAACTCTGCATCTGTTAGATTGGCTATCTCCTTGTTTGTTAGGTTGGCTATCTCCTCATCATTTAGCTCTCCCACTGGAACCTTGATCCATTCCCCATTTTGGGCCATAGTTTTCTGTCTCCTCAACTTCACAGGCTCCTGTGTTTGTTTGCCTCTGTGTCTTAGGCAGAGCTGTTGCACCTCTTGCATAGTAAGGGGCAGAGCCTTAGGTATTGGTCAGTACAGGGTGACCCATTTCACCACATGTGGCACTGTATGTGGGGGAGGGGTCTGAGAGGGAACAATGCTGCTTGCTCAGCACTCACCCCCTTTCCAGGCACTTCTCCCACTTTCCTATGGGACTGGCATCTCTCTAACTATTGTCCTGGCCATTGTTCCCAGAGTGGGTGGGTCTGCGGATGTTCTAGGACCACGGGGGCCCTTTAAACAAGCGGACTCTGCTGAGAGAAGGGCAGTTTCTTCCTCCTCCCCAACCACCACTGGTTTGCACAGTCAGAAGCAATGAGGCTTGATTTTCCCTGGCACTGGGACCTTGAGCTGTGCGATCTGGCCAGGAGCTGGGAATGCTCTCCAGGTGTCTTTCCTGACTTTTTTAAATGAGTGACTGCGCTTTCCACCAGCCTGCTGCTGCTGCCACACCATGTCCCCTCTGCCCAGCTCCACAACTCCTACCCGTCTGGATGAATATTTCTTCTTTATATATATTTTTTGTTAGACTTCCATGCAGTTTGATTTTTTAGAACTTCTGGTTGTTTCTAGTTTTGAGGTAGTTGTATTCCTTCTTAGTTGTGGAGGGAGATGCAGCATGTCTCTCTATGCCTCCATCTTGGCTGGAAGTCTTCTTTCTTCCTTTTTTAGAAGATCTTTTAAATTTATTATTTTTGAGAGAGGGAAGGAGGGAGGGAGAAAGAGAGAGAAGCACCAAGTTTGAGAGAAACTTCAATCAGTTTCCTCTCACATGTCCCCAACCAGGGACCCAGCCTGCAACCCAGGCATGTACTCTGAACCTGAATTGAACTAGTGACTTTTTGGTTCACAGGCCAGCACTCAAACCACTAAGCCACAACAGCGAGGGCATGTTCTGATGCCTTTCAATCTTATGCCCTCAAACTGGAGCTCAGAGGAAGTGAGTCCAAATAAGTCTGCAGTGCAGGCTCTTTAAGAGGAACTGCCTGGATTTCCAGAAGTTTCTGCCTTTCACAGCCTCAATCCCACTTTTTTACAGCCAGAATTTATGGAGACTTATCTTCCTGGCACTGGAAGCATGGGCTGGGGGCCTGGTGTGGGGCTGGGACCCCTCATTCCTGACATACCCCTTCTGATTTTTATCTACCACACCTGGGTGTGGGAACCAGCCCATTTCATGTCTCCTCCCCTCCTACCAGTCTTAATGTGGTTTCTTCTTTAATTCGGTCATTATGGGACTTTCATTTAGCTTGATTTCTGACAGTTCTGAATGATGTTTGTTCTATAGTTTAGTTGTAATTTGATGTGGTTGTGCAAGGAGGTGAGCCATGTTTCCCTATGTCACCATCTTGACCGGAATGGGTACCAACTTTTATGGCTGCCACCTGAGGGACAGGGTTCCCAAACACCTATCTGTGAAAGCATATGGGGCTTCGATTCTGGAGTCTCACAGAACTGTAGCAAACAAAGAGCAGTACTTAACAGGCAGTAGACACTGGCTGTAACTATCTTGCAAGGCTCAGAGCAGCAGGAACAGGCAAATTGCTTTCTGCCAGTCTTTCTCAGGAAAGGGTTTGACAGCATACTTTCCAAATTGCTGCCCAGGCTTCTGACTTCTAATTATCACGCATCTAAGTGTTGACTACAATCCACCTGCTGCTCCCGAGCCAAAAGAAGCCTATGGGCAATTCCCCCACCTTCTCCCTCAGGTTCAGTTCAATGATAAAACCAGGTCATCAGCATTTCTCTGGAAAGAGCTTGTACACATGTCTGGTGCCACAGTTTTCGTGGTGATGCCCAAGGGACAAGCCCCGAGATCACCAGCTCTGATAGCCAATGTGGCTTGCATTCATGAGTCCCACAGGACTGTAGCAGATAAAAAGAAGCTGTTGTTAATGGGTGTGAGTGAAAAAGCACTCTCCATGGCTACCTCCCCCCCCCAGGCCCCCACCAGGGCCCAGTGCAGAGGAAAAAGGCAAAAACATCCCTCTCCTAGTCTTTCCTGGAAGGAGACTGACTGCACTTTACAAGCCACTGCCTGAGGGTCCAGCTTCTAAGTGGCATTTATCTAGGGGATGATTGTGATCCTCCTTGGAACCCACTTTATCCCTCTAGCTCATTCCAACAATAAAAGCAAGTTGCTGCTTGTTGGCTGCTACCAAAGAGAAAAGCCCCAAAGCACCTAGCTCTGATAGTAATCTGGGCTTGCATTCAGAAAACCAACAAGAAAGATAGCAAACAAAGATACAGTTTTTAAACAAGCACAGAAGCATCCCCCAGTAGCTATACACCCAGGTTCAGCACAGAGGGAGCAGGCAAAAATGCCTATTTCCCAGTTTCTCCCTAAAAGGAATTTGACTGCATATTTTCCCAGCTGGTACCTGAGGATGCAGCCTTTAATCACCCTGCATTTAGGTGCTAGTCAGCAAACCTCCCTTTTGGGACACTAATGAGACCTACACAGATATACATAATTAAATTATCAAAAGTTGAAAACAAGTGAATCTTAAAAGCAGCATGAGAAAATTAACTTGTCATGTACAAGGGAACCCCCATAAGAATATCAGCAGATTTTTCAGCAGAAACCTTGCAGTTCGGAAGTGAGTGGGATGATATATTCAAAAGAAAAGAATGCCAACCAAGAATACTTCACTGGACAGAGTTGCCTTTCAGATGTGGAAATACAGTGTTTTCCAGAAAATCAAAAGCTGAAGGAATTCATCATCACTAGACCAGCCTTATAAGAAATAGATAGCAGTATAATAATAGTAGGAGACTTTAATAATCCCCTTTAATAATACATAGATCATATAGAAAGAAAATCAATAAGGAAACATTGGATTTAAATTACCTGTTATACCAGATAGACCTACTGTACACTTACAGAACAATCCACCCAACACCAGAATACATATTCTTCTCAAGTACACATGAAAATGATCTGATAGATCATATGTTAGGCAACAAAGTAAGTCAATAATTTACAAAGATTGAAACCATATCAAGCATCTTTTCCAACCACAATGGTATGAACTAGAAATCAATTACAAGAAAAAAACTGGTGAATTCACAATCTGTGGAGATTAAACAACATGCTCCTAAACAATGAATCTAAAAATAAATCAAAAGAGAAATTTAAAAATATCTTGACAAAGAAAAACATTGTAACTACATGAGGTGATGGATGTTAGCTAAACTTACTTTGGTAATCACTTCATAATAGAGACATATCAAATCATTATGACATTTTATACAATGTTATATGCCAGAGAAGCAAACTCTGACTCCAAAAAACCTCCGCTGCCTTGCGGCATACCTCTTCAGGGGAAAGGCTAAGGGAGTAAACCCCGACAGAAAATCCGGAGCCGGAGTCCCTAAGGTGGTTTGACGTTGTAGTCAACACCGGCAACTCCTGCGGCGCACCTGAAGCCAAGCTGTATTGACTCCGTCTTTCCCTTGGATCCTTCAGCTGCGAAGAGAGGGGGGGTCTGCTGCATGGGCAACAGCAGACCCTCCATATCACCCTGCCCAGGCTCTGTAGCTTCAGCTTCACTGGAGAGGACACTCCAGCGTCATCGTAAGATGTCGATTCAACACAGGAGGAGACAGATACCGTGTCACTCCCGAGTCGGACCGCACAGCCATTCTTGGCGGTGCAGATAGACTCTTAAGAAGCTACATCATCGTCTCTCGAGACGGACGGCTGCCGCCGCCGACGATATGCCAATTATATCTCAATAAAACTAGAGAAAATCTTGAAAAAAGATCTTGAGATAAATGAAAAACTGGAAACACAACATACTAAAACTTATGATATTCAGCAAAAGCTGTTCTATTAGGCAGGTTACAGTGATCAACACCTACATTAAGAAAAAAATGATCTCAAATAAACAACCCAATTTAACACCTCAAGGAACTAGAAAAAACTAAGCTTGAAGTTAGTAGGAAGCAGGACATAATAATGACCAGAGCAGAAGTCAATAAAGTAGAGAGAAAAAAGACAACAGAAAAAAATCTATGAAACTAGGAACTGTTTATTTTATTTTATTTTATTTTTATTTTTCACTTTTTTAAGAAAACAAACCTTTAGATAAAATAAGAGAAAGAGAGAAGACTCAAATAAAACCAGAAATGAAAAAAAAAAAAGATATTACAACTGAACACAGAAATACTAAGAGTCATAAGAAACCACAGTTGACTCAGATAACATGATGTGAATTGTTTGGGTCCACTTACACATAAATTTTTTTCAATTGACTGAAACTCAATTGACCTAGGCAGTTCAAACCCAAGTTTTTCAAGGGCCAAAGACATAACAGGCACACAAATCAGAAAAAAAAAAAACCCAAAACTGTCTCTGCAGATGATCTTACATATAAAAACCCTGACGACTTCACCAAAAAACTGCTAGAACTAATTTAAAAATTCAGTAAGTTGCAAGGTACAAAATCAATATACAAAATCAGTCGTGTTTCTATACATTAACAATGAACTATTGGAAAGAGAAATGAAGTAAATGATCCCATTTACAATATCATCAAAAAATAAAACAGGAAAAAAATTAACCAAGGAGATGAAAGATTTGTATACTGAAAAGTGTAAAACATTGATGAAAGAAATTGGAGACAAATAAATGGAAAGATGTCTCATGTTCATGGATTATAAGAATTAATATTATTAAAAGGCCCTTGCTACCCAATGCAATCTACAGAGTCAATACAATCAATACCAAAATCCCAATGGCATTTTCCATTGAAATAGAAAAAACAATCCTAAAATTTATATGGAACCACAAAAGACCCTGAATAGCCAAAGTAATCTTGAGAAAGAAGAAACAAAGCTGGAGGCATCATACTTTCTGATTTCAAGCTATATTACAAATCTATAGTGATCAAAACAGTATCATATTGGCATAAAAACAAACACATACATCAATGGAACAGAAGACAGCCCATAAATAAACCCATGGATAAATGGGCAATTAGTTTTCAATTAAGGAGCCAAGGTTATACAATAGGGAAAAGATAGTCTCTTCAATAAATAATGATGGGGGAACTCTATATCCACATGCAAGAGAATAAAATTGGTTGGATCTCTGTCTTATACCATACACAAAACTCAACTCAAAATGGATTAAAGACTTGAATGTAAGACTTGAGAAGAGAATAAGAAGACTCTGGGACATCTCCAAAAGTCCCAACATCTGAATCATAGGGATGCCAGAAGGAGAAGAGGAAGAGCAAGAAATTAAAAACTTATTTGAAGAGATAATGAAAGAAAACTTTCCAAATTTGGTGAAGGAAATAGACATACAAATCCAGGAAGCACAGAGTCTCAAACAAGTTGGACCCAAAGAGGACCACACCAAGGCACATTATAATTAAAATGTCAAAGGTTAAAGATAAACAGAGAATCTTAAAAACAGCAAGAGAAAAGCAGAGCTACCTACAATGGAGTTCCCGTAAGACTTTCAGCTGATTTCTCATAAGAAACTTTGCATACGAGAAGGGACTGGCAAGAAGTATTCAAGGTGATGAAAAGCAAAGACCTACAACCTAGATTACTCTATCCAGCAAAACTAACATTTAGAATGGAAGGGCAGATGAAGTGCTTTCCAGACAAGGTAAAGCTAAAGGATTTTATTATCATCAAGCCATTATTATATGAAATGTCAAAGGGACTTAACTTAAGAAAAAGAAGAAGATCAAAACTATGAACATTAAAATGACAACAAGCTCACAACTATCAACAACTGAATCTAAAAAGCAAAAACAAGAACAAACTAAGCAAACAACTAGAACAGGAACAGAATCATAGGTATGGAGATCATTTGGAGGGTTATCAGCTGGAAGGAGGAAGGAAGGATGGGGGGGAGGTACAAAGATTTGAAGCATAATTGGTAGGCACAGAATAGACAGAGGCATGTTAAGAGTAGCATAGGAAATGGAGAAGCCAAAGAACTTACATGCACAACCCATGGACATGAACTAAGGTGGGGAGATTGCTGGAGGGAAGGGGGGGTACCAGGCAGAGGGGGGCAAAGAGGGAAAATTGGGACAACTGTAATAGTATAATCAGTAACATATACTTAAAAAGAAGAAAATATTTGCACACCACATATCCAATAAAGGGTTAATATCCAAACTATACAAAGAACTTATAGACCTTATACAATTAAGTAGCAAAAATATAAAATTAAAAATTAAAAAATAATCCAGTTTAAAAAATGGGCAGAGGAACTGAATAGAAACTTTTCCAAAGAAATTCAAATAGTCAATAGGTATATGAAAATGTGCTTAACATCACTAATTAGCAGGCAAGTGCAAATCAAAATCATAATTATATATCACCTTACACCTGTCAGGATGGCTATTATCAAAAAGACAAGAGATAAATACTGGCAAGGATGTGGAGAAAGATCCTTATCCACAGTTGGTGGGAATGTAAAATAGTACAGACACTATGCAAAATAGTATAGAGGTTCCTGAAGAAATTAAAAATAGAACTACCACATGACCCAGCAATCCCACTTCTGGGTATATATCCAAAGGAAATGAAATCACTACCTGTACTCCCATGTTCATTGCAGCACTATTCACAGTTGCCATGGAATGCAAACAACCTATGAGTCTACTCTCAGATGAATGGATAAAGAAAATGTGATATATATAATTTATCCTTATAAAAGAAGAATATCCTGGTATTTGCAACAACATTAAGCAAAGTGAAATAAGACTGACAAAGACAAAAACTGCATGATATCACTTATATGTAGAATTGAAAAAAAATTTAAATGTCAAACTCATAGAAACAGAGTGGAATGGTGGTTGACTAATATTGGGTGGAGGGGTGGAACTAGAGAAAGGCGAGTATGGAGGTATTGTTTTGGGCACAGATGAGAAAATACATTTAATTTTGTTCTGTTTAATTGGTCATTGTGATTGGATCCATTTACATGTCTTTATTTTTGTTTTCCTTCTTTAGTTGCTTGGTAGAACTTATTGATACTTCTTGTTGCATTTTATTTTTATCTGACGACTGTACCTCTTGGCTTTTCATTTCAGTACTTCTCTGAATGGCACCAATACTCCTTCTTTTTCCGGTCCATGGGAAAACAAAGAGTTCAGTGCCACAGCACTTGCCAACTGCTGTGAATTCTACACCAGTCCTGTGTGTGCCTGAGGCTGGTCCATTTTCAATACAGTCTTGATCTTGGCAGATTTTTTTTATGGTAAAACTATTTATGTACTCAAAAATTTTCACTCTACAACTAACTTACCAAGATCTTTAACAGTAAATGTAAAGATTTCATTTTGGTTTACTGTATATCAATAATGAAAATCAGAATTTGTCTTTCCATTATTTGGCTAAACCAAATAGGAAATTCTTTCTGGGCTCTGAGTTTATATGTAAAATAATAAATATTACTATATAAAAGAAAAATCTTGCAACTCTTCTAGTTGCCGTCTTAAAAATTACATGGTGCAGTCTGCTATAAATGTGATTTTGTATTTAATGTGTATTATGGTGGAGAACTGTATTTTCTTGGAGTTCTGTGGATGAGCTAGGTTTATGGTACTAAAGGTACAAATGAAAGTTGCAAGAATATTTAATAGTAATACATTTTTTTCTGGTTGTCACAGTGCAAATTCCTTAACATTACATAGTAAACAGAAAGTATTTCTTGTATGCAAATTTGAAAGGAACGTCCATTTCTTAAAGGCCCTTACTTTGTTTTTGTTTTCTGCTTTAGGGCCATATTTGCTTTCTGTTTACAGGAAATCCTTTAAAACTGTGGTTTTTCAGGGGGAAGTAGGTCAATTTTGCTTCCCAGGGGACATTTGGCAATGTTTTGAGACATTATTAGTTGTCACAAATCGGGGGAGCTACTGACATCTGCTGGGTAAAGGCCAGGATTACTGCTAAACATTGTGCAATGCATAGGTCAGCCCCACAACAAAGAATTCTCTGGCCCCAAATGTTAACAGTGCAAAGACTGAGATATTCTGATTTAAAATGTTTAATATATTTCTTATTACCTAATGTTATATATAATACTAATAATATTACAGCCTTAAGAAAGAGTTTCAAAAGGTTGTATGAGTGTCTTCTTTACATTAATTCATTAGAACTAACAAAATATGGGTTTTTTTTTGTTGTTGTTATTTTTTCCAATGTCCAATAGTTTTATTGGCACCCCACCATGCCTATTTGTTTACCTACAGTCTATGGCTACTTTTGGGCATAGTGAAGTCGCTACAATAGAGACTACGCAAAGCTGCCAACATTTACTACCTGGCCCTTTACAGGAAACCCTGCCATAAAGGATGAAGCTCTGGATACTAAAATGAAGCCTTAGCTCCCATAGCCACTGTCCGAGCCTCCTTCTAGCCACCCCGTTCTACTGGCTCTCCCCACCTGGCTCTTTCCTTTGGCTACAAGCTCCTGACTATTTTGGCTGTCACACATCTCACATCCAGGAGAATTTGTCTCCTTTGGTTCTCACAGAACTTTTTGTGGTAGGTATGATGACATCACTGCTCTCCACCATTTTAAGGACAAGGAAATTCAGGTAGAGAGGTTAAGTATACTTGCTTTTGGTTATAGAGCTAACAAGGACCTAAGCCAACCTACTGTAGTGAAAAGGACATGGTTTAATAAGGCTTTCCATTATCTGGGTGAATTCTAGCTTTCCTATCTGTTTCTCACCACTGTCTCATGCCACCCATCCATGTATGTAATTACCACACAGAACTACTGACTTTCCCTAAGAAATCTATACCTAAGTGATTTTGAAAAAGACACCTAACCTCTTGGAACTTCTGTTTGCACAGTTATACAAATTAAGATAATAACGGCTTCATCAAAGGTTTGTGGAGATTAAATGTCTTAATATTAAAGCACTTGGGACAAAGAGATGTTTAAGGAATGTTCTCTCTCCTTGGTTCCCTGGCTATCTTTGTTTTTCATATATCCCAACTTACAGCCCAATACTTTCTGCATAACTCTACCATATATTTCTTTGCAACTTTGATGGTGCCTGGCTCCATGTCCTGTCCACGTCCCTCTCCTCTCCTGGGACCAAAGGTAGTCTCAGAAGGGTGGGGCTAGGAGCTGGAATAGGTCTGGCTGGTAGTTGTGGGGGGTGGCCTGAGGCATCTAGACAGGTGCCCCATGCCATATTAAGGTACAAGTCCAAAGGTCAGAACTGAAAAATCCAAATCAGTATTCAGGAAATGGTGATATAGATCTGGGAACAGGGGCAACTAGGTCATCAAATGGTTTTAATGCAAAGATCAGACTCATGATAAACATTTGTCATCAACAAGAAAAGTATGATTTCAGAAATTTAATAGAAATCATTACATTTTTCATTAGATTGAATAACTTCTACCAGTTTTATTTTTAAAAACTTAACTCTTGCTCCCAGAAAAGCAAAACGCATATTTTGAAAGCCCCAAATTCACTTTTTCCATGGTCTCAAGGCTCCTGTCTATTACATCATTTATCAGTACATAGACGTACCTTGACTATAAAAATCCTTTCCATATATTTTAATCAGGAATCAAAACAGAATATTAAAGCTGTTTTTTGTCATATAGAACAGCAGTTTCTTGGCTGAAATCATATTTCCACTTGTCAAGAGCTGTTGTTCCCTTGAGGGAGGTAAACATTATGTTTGTAGCACTGAGTGCCTCAGAAAGAAAAAAAGGAGAATGGAGCCCTCTTTTCCATGGTGACAAGACTAAGATTTGAATTATTCATTAAATGAAGGATATTTATTTATGGTTAACCTAACTCAGAGGATGGTGTAGCATATTTCCCAAAGAAAATATTATCCTTCAGATATTTGACATTTGATAGCTCATGTATTTATGGTTTCAGAAGCAAATCTATGGCTCTGTGAATAGGAAAATCATCCCTCAACTACATAGCTACAATTTATAGAACAAAAAACAATATTAATTTATTTCCTTAGTGGATTTCAGAGACAAGTTAAATGTTTAAAAGACTATTTTAAGGTGTCTAGGCAATGGAAGGCATTATCACAAGTCATATTTTTATAAAAGCAAAATATTCAGCCTCATTGCATAGCTGTATGCTGCCCACTGGTGGCCACACTATTGTGAATTTGTTGCAAAACCATTTGGCTGCCTGACTGGGCCCTTGCTGCTATGGGTGGACCACAGCTCATAGCATCGTTGAATCACTGAGATGTGTTTGGCTCTGTATCAGAGTGTGACTGTGTCTAGTAGTGCTTAACAAAGCCTTGGAAGGGGTGGAGAAAATGCTTCTAACAGCCATGTCACATAATAATCACACAAAATTTCACTCAATTACTGTTACTAATAATAGCTAACATTTGCTGAGTACTTACTATCCCAGGCACTGTGAGGTATCCTATAGTCAGTCATAAAGCCACAGCCTCTGCTGCCATATGGCCGCCACAAACTGAGGGGCCTCATATGTAGTACTGACCAGGAGGAAGGACTGAAGCACCTGAAAATTAGCCAGAATGGAATACAGAGGCACTGACTTCCCAAGAAGCTACGTGGAGGGACTAGGTAATATAATCTACAAGTGTGGAGCAATTAATATCTGGGGCAGGTGTAAGCCTTAAGCAATGAGAGATGGAGACAGAAAGGAGCCAGGATTGATCACTCCTCCTCCTTTGTGATAGACAGTTCTGAGAGGCAGTAGCTTCTTAAGTACTTTCTGGAGATGAGTACTTAAGAAGGTCAGGCAACCATCTTTGTCTGCAATGAAGCTATGGTCATCTTGGTAACACATCTCTCATGTTTGTTTTCATTTTCTTCCTGCCTCACTTCCTTTTTCTCTCACACTTTCTTTCCTGAATTTTACCCATCAATCAACCATTAGTACATAATCTTTCACTTCAATCTTTCACTTAGGACTCTCAATTAAAAAATACTGGTACCAGGGGTGGTATTTAATACTATATCCTTGCCCTGGCTGGTGTGACTCAGTGGATTGAGCACCAGCCTGTGAACCAAAGGGTCACTGGTTCAATTCCCAGTCAGGGCACATGCCTGGGCTGCGGGCCAGGTCCCCAGTTGGGGCACATGAGAGACAACCATACATTGATGTTTCTCTTCCTCTCTTCCCCTCTCTCTAAAAATAAATAAATAAAATCTTAAAAAAAAAAAAAAAAAGAGAGAGAGTATACTCTTGCCCTGACCAGGTAGCTCAGTTGGTTAGAGTGTCATTCCAATATGCCAGGGTTGAGGGTTCAACCCCAAGTCAGGGCACATACAAGTATCAACCAATGAATGCATAAATAAGTGGAACAACAAATCAATGTTTCTCTCTCTTTCTCAAAAAGCAAAGCAAAAAAACAAAACAAAAAAACAAAAAAGCCAATAATAAAAAAAGAGTAGATCCTCAAAATAGGGTTTCGGAGTTAGATAACCCACTTATCTGAAGGCAAAGGAAAAGTTTTCCTCATGGTAAGCAGGGTAATACATAATCCCTGCTCACTCTGCAGTGGCGTGCATCACAGTTACTAAAGCTTAGTTAATTGGCATGAGGTGCAGGTGGAAGATAAGACAGTGGGATACTGTACTTTATTGGTATGGAAGAAATGGTAATAATAGAATTGGGAAATAGACTGGTTGCTTTTGACAGCATTGTAAGCCTTGCAAGAAAAAACAAAACAAAACAATAGTCTGAAGCAGCTAATTGCCGATTTAGGAACACTATGAAAGTTATTAGATTTCTATGGAAGCCATAAAGAAGACTCCTATCTCTTGTAGCAGTAAATTAGATACTGTTGAGAATTAGGTTCTGGACCCAGAGTGGCAGAGCTGCAAAGGAGATTGAATGCATAGCTTTAGCGGGTCCTCCTTGTCAATGTCTTTTTCAGATAGGAAAAATGTGAGACCTTAAGACCTGGGCAAGAAAATATTTGGGTGCATGAGCCTGAGAACCTTGAGCTCACAATTGTCCCTAAATCTTCTTGGCCAGAAAAAGCTGTTCCTTTCCTCTTGACAGAGGAAGACAGCCTTCCCTTGCCTGGAAACCATATATGAACACACCTGAAGTAGATCCATTAAAAGATAACTCTTGTTTTCCTTAAGACATACTTCCATCACCCTTTTTTGGCTACAGTCTGATAACCAATGACAGAGCTCTGCACAGCCTGAGCAGGGAAGTATAGGTCCATCTCCAAAAGGAATTAGCCTACAAAAGAACTGTACGACCTGAGAACATGTGGGAATCAGAATAATGTAAGAAGGAGCTTGAGAAAAGTCAAGCAGAGAGAGTCAAATTTGAAGAGACTTTGGTTCCAAAAATAATGTCTGATATTACATTCTCTTGAAGTTGTAGGCTGTAGGAAAATAACGCAGGAGTGAATCTCACAACTAAAGTGCATTTAAACTTGTAATATTTCACTAATTCAATAATTCCATAGAAGGGTGTCTTAACTGACCTCGAAATGTATTCACAAATTGGAATTTTAGAGAACCAATGGGAACAGGACCACTTTGATAAGCCACATGCATGTATTGCTATCCTTGAGAACCATCATTTTGACTAATGAACTGATACCCACAAGGGTTCTCATTGTTTTGGTAGGAGTTTGGGACAGGTGCACCAGTGATGGAGAGTGAGAGAAAAAGGAGATAACAAAAATGGGAGACAGAATGGGACTTATCCATCAGCTAGAACCAATGATCTTTTTATGGTTTCTTTGGATAGAAGATTTAGTTTTAGAAAAATAAAAGGCCCTATATTTACAAAATAAACAAACAAAAAAACAAACCCTTTGAGACTCTGGGATTATTCACTATATTCTAAAAGTCTAGGGAAAAAAATATAGCCACAGAGATGGGGAACAGGCCATTTTTTCTCTCCCCTTCTGTTCTGCCTCTGTGTAGCCTTGGGACCCCAAGGGTTCCAGATGACCACCATCATAACTCTAAGTGACTATTGTGTCTAGAGTGACAATCTCACAGAGGGCACTGGTAGTAGAAGTAATATCCAAACCTCTCAACCAGGTAGCTGGAACCAGAGAACTCAAGACCCTTGGGAACACTCACCAGAAATTGGATGACTTTGGTATTAGATGCTGAGGTCCCAAGGTATGATAAACCAAATAATGGTCCTCCAAAAATGTCTATGTTTTAATCCCTGGGATTTACTTTGTACAGCAGAAGGGACTTTGCAGTTGTGATTAAAGATAAGAACCCTGGAAGGGAGAGATTATCCTGGATTATCCCAGTGGGCCCAATGTAATCAAATCAGTCCTTAAAAGTGGACCTTTCCTGGCTGTGGTCAGAAACTAAGGATAAAACAACAGAGAAGTCAAAGAGCTAGTTTTGTAGATGGATGAAGAGGGCATGAAGAAAGAAATTAGGTCTAGAAGCTGGAAAAGGTAAGAAAAGGGGTTTTCTCCTAGAGAGACGAGAAAAGAACATAGCCCTGCTGACACCTGGGTATTAGTCCAGTTAGACTTGTGTTGTACTTCTGACCTACAGATTTGTAAGATAATCAGTTGTGTTGTCTTAAGCTACTAAATTTGTGGTATTTTATTATGGCAGCAAAAGAAAATAATACACAAGACCATTAATGTAGTAGATAAATGGTCTCATAATTTGGGATTAATGTGAATTTGATGGAAGGCATGAATCCCTAGGTCCTGAGTAGGATAATACAAAATAAATGTATAGCTAGACACACTGTAGTGAAACTTCTGATCTCCAAATACAAAGAACACATTTTCAATGGAAGAAAGAAATGACAAATTAACCACGAAGACACAACAAATAGACTGACAATAAACTTATCAGCATAGAGATCAAAATATAATGGAAAATAATGGTCAATCTAGAATTGTGTCCCTAGCTAAGCTGAAGGAGAGCTAAAGATATTTTCAGGTGAAAGGAGACTGATAAATTTTCCATTTATATACCCCTGAAAGAACGAATAAAAGGTATACCTTGGGAAGCTGATAATTCTGCGTCATTTACTAATGCTCTTTTATGGATGGTGTTTCACTTGGGAGAGATCAAAAGAAAGGCTGAGGAGTCAGCTGACATGGCTTATGAGCACAGAAAAGCATTCAATTTTATAATAGGAAATATGCTTCTTCCACATTCAGTACATACTGTTGAAAAATGTTTTAATTACTGGCTTGGAGGATGACAAATTATTAGCCAGTCCAGGAAGGTGCTATTAGAACCCTGTTCATGAGGATGCAGAATGTAAATGTCATGTATTAGAGATTATAAAAATTGACCTTTTGGGAATTCTCAGAGAGATATTGAAAAAAAAGGAGGATCTGGAAGGTGAATGATCTTTTTTTTCTGACTTTCCTCTCCATTTTGTTTACTTTTTATTTTCAAAAATGATTTTCAAAAATTAAATGCATAAGAGACTCCATTTTAACTGATCTGAGGAATGTCCTCCCACAGTAAAAATTAGAAAGCTGGACAAAATATGTGAAATAACTGTTTTCAGACATTACATAATAGTCAGTGAAGGACTGTGACCCCTGAGATAATGGAAGCAAGAAAATGGGCCCTAAATCAATCTTCTCTTAATATTGTGCTACCCAGAAGAGTCATATCCTTCATAGCCAACCTTCTTGCTGAAGTAGAGCTCACTTGCTGTTTCTACTTCCTCACCTTCCATTCACCCATTAATTAAGTGCATTTTAATTGTCATCACAACTACTAATAAAGTGGTTTTAATAATTTAATAAAATGCTTTCGCTAAAATGATCAATGAAAGCCTAATTTTTAGATACAATGTATGCACACTTACCAGTCCTTATTTCATTTGGCAGAAGACCCTTTAAACAACTTCTTTTTTTAAGTGTATAGTACAGTAGTGTTAATTTTATGCACACTGTTAAAAAGTTCTCCAGAACGTTTTCATTTTATAAAACTAAAACCCTACTATAATTGAATAACAACTCTTCTTCCTCCCTTCCCCCAACTTCTGGCAATTACAATTCTACTTTCTGTTTCTATGAGTTTAACTATTTTAAATACTTCATATAAGTAGAATCATACAGTATTTGCCCTTCTGTGACTGGCTTACTGCACTTAGCATAATGTCCTAGAAGTCCATCCATGCTGTAGCATAAAACAGATTTCCTTCTTTTTTTAGGCCATTAAAATTATATTTCACTGTATGTATTTACCACATTTTCTTAATTCACCCATCCATCCATAGACACATAGGTTGCTTCCACCTGGCTATTATGAATAACGCTGCAATGAACATGGGTGTGCAAGCCCCTTCTTTCTTGAAATTCTTACCTTTGTTTCCATTACACCAAACTTTCTCCTCCTACCTCTCTGGCTGCCTGTTCTCTGCGTGCTTCAGTAACTTTTGTTTCTCCACTTCTTCTTTATATGCTGAGTATTTTCAAGGATTTTGTCCTGGCTTTTTCCCCTCTGTCTCCTATTTATGTCTTAATTAACAAACCTAATTTACAGGCTTAAATTGTTCCTCTAACTACTAGACCTACATTTCTAACAATTTACTAAACATTCCCATCTAAATATCTCCAAAATCAAACTCAAGTCAACATGCATTTAGAATGTGTCTACTCTGTCAGCTCTAAGTTATGTTACAGGTATACATAAAAGAGAGCAACTTCACACAGACATGGATTTAATGGTGGGTGCACCGGGCGTGTGCCCTGGGCCCCGACTTCTGAAGGGCCCTGCAAGCCCCCAACTTTATACTTTTTTCTAATGACACCAAGTTTGGTTTCATTACTACGCTGCATAAAATATGGTTAACATGTATTTCTATTTTCCCTGTCTCTCTCTTTTTTTCAAGGGGCCTAATATTTTCTTCTGTGCCTGGGGCCTCAACACACCTTAACCTGCCTCTGACTTCACACTTCCTTCCTAAACGTGCTCCTCTTTCTGCATTCCCTATTTTGTAAATATCACCATTCCCAGTCACTCTGAAAAAGTCCTCTTTGTCACTCCATATTTCTTCTCTGCTTATATCCTGTTGATTCTATCAAACATCTATTTCCTCTTCTCATTCGCTCCTGGATCATCACAGCTGCTTCCTAACTGGCCTTCAGTCCTTCTCCCACACCGCTGACACCAGCATGATCTTTCTAAAACAAAATCTGCCCATGTTGTTAATTTCTTGCTTAAAATGCTTAAAACTCTTCATGACTATCCTGCCTATAGGATAGTTTCAGTCTTCTGGACATGGCATACAAGGCTTCATGACATGGTGTCTGTATATATTTCCAGTATTTCCTTTCACCATCCCGTTTTCTAGAAACATCACATTATGCTGCTGTTTTCAGAGTGCTTGGTTCACTCAAGCTTCCTCACCCACGCTGTTCTCCCTGCCAGAGAGAGGAATTCCAAAGCTCGCTCTGATCCTCCTCCTCCATGTCCTCTTGGGAAATTTTTCCTCCATTTCAGCTCCCTCTTCCTCAATTCTCAGCAGCCACAGCTTGAGCCACAACTTCTCTGGAGTTCTGTTTCTATTTTCTAATCAAAGGCAGCGTGAAGTAGTGGAAATAAACCCACTTAAGTCAGGTGGCCTGGGACTTTAAATCCTGACTGTGCCACCTAGCTGTGAGGATGAGGAGTAACATCCCATTTCTGCAGTACCTGGGAAAAGATGCTGAAGAGAGGGCAACAACTATTGTTCCTGTTGTGAAATTCACTTAGACATACAGGCATCATCTCCAAGTCAATTTTCCTTTCCTTCCAAAGCAGTTCCTCCTCCAGACATGTCTCTTTCCATCAGTAGTTCTGTCATCCTTTCAGCCATCCAGGCTGCAAACCTGTCATGCTAGATTTCTTGTCATTCTTCATCTGCCCATATTGAACCAGCTACTAGATCCTGCCCTTTTTCTTTCCATCATCCACCGTCTAGTCTTATTTTTCACAATTTCATACCTGGACAACTGTCATTGTCTTTTGACTGGTCTCAAATACCACTTTATCAATGTCACTCCTTTGTGCCAATGCATCCTTAGCTATGGAATAAAGTCTGAACTTCTCAGCATGTAATAAAGCTTTCCACAGTTTGGCCCTAAGGTTGCCAGATTTAGCAAATAAAATTACAGGGTTCCCAGTTAATTTTGAATTTTATTTTATTTTATTTTATTTTTTAAATAATTTATTTATTTGTTTGTTTATTTATTTTATTTTTAGAGAGAGGGGAAAGGAGAAAGAGAGCAACTGTGTGGTTGCTTCTCACTTGCGCCCCCAACTGGGGACCTGACCTGCAACCTAGTCATGTGCCCTGACTGGGAATCGAACCAGTGACACTTGGCTCACAGGCCGACGCTCAATCCACTGAGCCACAGCAGCCAGGGCGCTAATTTTGAATTTTAGATACACAAAATTTTTTGTATGTCACATGCAAAATGTACTCATACTAATAGATTATTCTCTGTTCATCTGAAATTAAAATTTAACTGTGCACCCTGTATTTTTCAAATCCTTTGTCCTAACTTCTCTATCTAGTCCTATAACTCAATACTCTTCCTACTTCTCTGTCTCTTCCTTCTAAGTCTCTTCTTCCCACCCTTTCTATATGTCTCTTCGGAGCAAGATGGTGGAAGAGTCTGGAAACCTAGGGACTCCCTCCCAAAAGCCCACTGAAATAACTGACAGAATATAGATATAGGGGAAATAACATCATTACCGAAAACTGAGGTGGGAATCATCTATTCTGAAAACCTGGAGAAATTTCTTCTAGCCATAATGATGGGCTTGAATTGAAAAGAGTAATGAGGGCTGAGTTGGTGGGGCGGAGGTGGGGTGGGGTTGTGGGGAACTTACCTAGAAAGCAAGCGGCAAAACTCTCTGGCTGACTCCACTGCCGTTCCCTAACTTGGAGAGAGGCAAGGACATTGCTGTTCTGGCAGAAGGGGGGTGAACTGGGCTGAGGGACCGCGAGAAGTACCTTCTGGCCTTTGTGGACCTCTGACACTGTACCCCACTGCTAGCCTGCAAGGACTGAAGTCTGCTACAGTCTGACAAGCATTAAGCAGAGAGGGGAATGCTGTGAGTGTCCCAGGGGCCCTTCCCCAGAGCATCTCAGACATGCACAAAGTTCTTGGCTGCAGCTTAGGCTTCCTCCTCACTCGCAGCTCTAGCTGGTGACCTCCGTACTCATCACTTCCAGCTGCACCAGCCTCCCCTCCAGATTTAGTCCAGACAGGCTGCTGTTGGTGCATACCCACTCCCTACTGCTCCCCTCTGCCATCCCTGGTTTTCCAGCTCCAGTTTGGCCTTTTGACCAGCCCAATCCTGTCTATCAGGAATGTTGCTTCAGCTCAAATAAACACTTAGAAAATTTTATGTCTAAAGAGGCAGGACTATGGGCTGATTTTTAAATACCCACTTCCTTTTTACTTTCCTTGGGAGGTAGCCCACAAAACTCTTCGACATAATGTGGGTTCAAACAAAAATCCCTCAGGAGAATGTGATACCACACCAAAGTAATCCCAATAATTTGCTTACTTCAAGATATTTGCTCAAGGGATGTCCCAGGTCATCAGGACATAATTTGGCTAGTATTATAGTTTGATGAGGATAGATAGTACTTTTTGAGCAGGATGAAGAATTTTAGACTGTTTGAATTTCAGTTTGTGAAAATGCAACAGGTCTCTCTAGAGAGCAGCTAAATATAAAATACACACATCTTTGTTTCCTGGGAAACTAAACTCCATTGTCAAATTTTGCAAGCAGTGGAGAGAGGGCGTCAATAAAAAACACTCTTCTTCCCTGCCCAAGTTAAGGATCAGCTGAAAGACAAAGAGGCTGGTTAGACAGATATTCTTAAAATGTAATAAAATCTTAATTAGAAATCTGGGTAAGGGGAATATAGATGTTCTTTGTACTGCATCTGCAACTTTTCTAAAGATTTTAAAATAAATTTAAATTTACTTTTAATAAATAAAATAAAGTTTATTATTTCAAAGAAATTTTAATAATTAATTTTAAAAGTGTCAACTTCTTTCTCTCTGTCTCTGTCTCTGTCTCTGTCTCTCTCTCTCCTTCTCCTTCTTCTCCTTCTCCTTCTTCTTCTTTAATGATGAAAGCTAGAGCTGAAGAAAGTGCAGCATTTTTCCACCCAGGACAAATAGACAAGAACAACTTCAGGCCTCGCCCTACAGGAATAGTCTCTTTACTATACACACTAAAATAGTTGTATCCTGAGACAGGCCCGGTTCAAAGAGGAGGAAGTTAGAAGCTGAGCCCTATATACCCTGCTTTCTCCCAAACTCAACACTCACATGAGTCTCCTCCCAGCACATCCCAAATACAGTACCCAAGGAGGAGCGAGGGAGGAAATCTCTTTATAACTGAAGTCGTTCTACTGGAAACACAAAGATTGAACATAAGTGTTATTCCTCAACAGCCTAATTTTGAGAAGCCTCCTGTTTCTCAGGTGTTGGTGGGTTGCTCCAGGGGCTCCTCAGTTGTTGGGGGTGGGAGCATTGAGCCACGCAGTTGCCTGGGAGTTTCTCTGCTCCAGTCTTTCCACCCACTAAGACCAAATGTGTTGTTCTCACCATGGTTGTGAATACTCTTGCAGTTGCGGCTGCTTCGCTGCTACCTCCACATGCTGTCAACTCTCAGGCAAGCAACTTTGCACCAAGTATGGAATCCAAACCACTGGGCATCTCTCCCAACCCAATTCCCACCCTGCAGCGCCAACTTCTTTTCTATTTTTTGGCTCACACGGGAAAATTCTCCTGGGAAGTTAATCTGCTTGGGCAATAGCTGAGCCTTAGTCTGCTGCAGCTCCTGAGTCATTTTTGGGTATTCCAGCCTGACCAGGGAGTCAGTTCCATCTTCCTTCTTCCATTCGCCATGCTAGACCACCAAGAGCTGGGAGGGGAGTCCTTCCAGAACCAAGCCAGCTCTTCCCCTTCCTTTGACTTGGTCTTCTTCTCTTTCCCTTCTGCCAGCCTTCTCCCCACCAGCATTGAGTCAGCACATTTTAACTTTATTTTTTTTTAAGTTTTCATAGTGTTCTCATTTTACAAATGATGGAAGTGGTGCTCAGTGAGGTTAAGATGCTTACCTAAGATCACGCAGCTAGGATGTGTAGAGCCAGGGCTCACACACTCTCTGACTCAACAGGTAAGTGCCCTACATCTCAATCAGTGAGGCAGTCAGGGCACCACACTCTGGCTTCCAGTCTCTTCTCCCACCACCTCCCTCTGTCCTCCTGAGACTGCTAGTTAGTGCTCTGACTCACTAGTGCTTTCCTTCTCCCACCTTTGTTCATGCTATTTCCTAAGTGTGGAAGGACATTTTCTCATTTCTCAGCTATAGAAATCTTACTCAGTGTTTAAAGCTTACTCAGTTCAAGTATAACGATATTAGTTAGAATTGCAGAAAGACTCAGGAGGAAAAATATTGAAGTTAATAAAATCATGAGTGAACATGGATTTGCTTACCAAATTCTACAATATTAAAAGAAGGGAATATGTCATGGAGCTTCAGGAAGAGAGTTTTGGGGCACATAGGGAAGATCACATAAAACAGTGAGCAGTAAACTAATGGAACTTCGTATTCAAGGGGTGATAAAGCTGGAAGATCACCAACCAACATTTATTGAGCATGGACTCCAAGCCAGCCTCAGGAGACAAAGTGAGGTGCATGCTGTTTAATTGGAGAAAGGTGGGCTTAAGTACACAATTATGATGCAATGTGACATGCATTGTAATTTGTTACTATGAAAGCATTGGGCTAGTCCAGCTAAAGAAATCAGGGAAAGCTTTATAAGTGATGCTGCACTTTCTATTGAAGAAGAAACAGGAATTTCTTAGATAAGTGGTAGCAGGGAGTGAGAAAAATATTCTGAGCAGGTGGAGCAGCAGTGTATAAAAGCATGGCAACATGAGAGGGTATGAAGTCTGAGTTTGCTATTACTACAGCTAAGGTGAGTGTGTGTATAAGTCATGCACGTATACGTGTGTGAGTGTGAGACAGTTATGAAGTGTAGGTGGGTGAAGAGAGTTATAGGAAATAAGTCTAGGAAGGTGGTAAAAGGTCTTATCATGAAAGGTTGATGAGTAATGTTAAGGAGTTTAGTTTTTTGCTCTATAATTTTGAGAGATGCATTATCAGATTTTCTTTTTGGAAAGATCATTTGGTTGTGGTGTAGCTGGTGAATTAGAGACAACTGAGTCTAGAGGTAGGCATTCCAACAAGAAGTCTGCTGCACTGCAATAGTTCAACTGAGAGGTGATGAGGGCTGATATGGTAGACACTGTGATGCTCTTCCCAGATCTTTCACCAGGCTGCAGCCCCCATCCCCAGCTGTGACTGTGGATGCTTCTAATGGCTCACAATTGCCCTTCTGTTCAGAAATTACCCACCATTGACTGTAGCCACCCAGCCCAGGAAATTATGACTGCACTCAGTCAATACCTGTTGGTGGAGGATTACTACAAAAGATTGGCCCCCTTGCCAATCTTCAAGTGGGGATAATTCTGCTATGTGGTTAATGCTTCAGATTCCTTACCTGTGGACCGGGCCAGACTAGACTTTACCTGAGACCACAGTAGGCACTTTTCCTTTCCCTAGTCTGCTTCTCTCCCTCCCTTAAAGGTTTCTCTTGAAACTCACTCCCTGAATAGGTCATTCGCACCCCAGATCCTCTTTAGACTCTGGTTCTAGGGAACCTGACCTAAGACAATCAATAGTAACTGTTTATAAGGATGGAAATGCCCAATACACTGACCAAAGTATAATCAATACAACTGACTACTAATTAGATGAGTGAGAAAGGAGAATAAAGGGAGAGAGGAATTTGGAGTGTTCTCTAATTCTGGCTTGAGTCTGAAAGGGCACTCACTATTCAGTTGACGAAATATGGAGGAATATTTCTGGGATGGGTATGAGGAAGGAGATAAGTTAATTCAGTTTTGGACATGCTGGGTTGGAGATACCTGTGGGAAATCCAGAACATCCAGGTAGAGATGAAGAAAGCAGTTGGAATTTAGAGTTTGGAATGAAAGTCAGAACTGGAAATCTAGATTTAAGAGTCAACAGCAAATAAATGGCAGTCACAACAGAGTGTTACATTCACAACCCTGATTCCATACAGGGAGAGAGTTACAGGATGCTGTCCTGTTGAATTCACAGGTTAACATCAGGGAAGGCAATCCAGTTCTCCAAACGAGTCTTTTGGATCCACTGTTAGAATTCTGAGCTGGATAATCTTGACCTGGCCTTTAAAAATAAATAAATAAATAAATAAATAAATAAATAAATAAATAAATAAATAAATAAATAAAACAACTTCGTTTCTATTGTGGGTCTGTGTCATCACTAGGGCCAAAGGTATTAAGAGAATAATATAAAAGTAACTAATTTTTGTTCACAATAAGCTGTTGTCATAACACTGATGTATATTATGCCCAAATGAACAAAACACAAGTGTTTCATACGCACTTCTTTCAGAGCCAGAATTAACTGTCTAAGGCACCACAATGAAGGCCATTAGCATCCAGTATCTGAAGAAAAGGCTATTTTTACCCAATCAATTAATACCAGACATTAAGCCTGGGTCTCTCTGCCCTCCCCTTCAAAAGTAAAGAGAGCTTTGGATACCTAACTGAACTTTTAGGATGGAGACCCACCAAAAACAAAAATTACTTGGCAATACATGAGCAAAATTGCAACAGAGTCTGGGAAGTGAGTTCCCTGCAGGTGCAGAGTTAACTATGAAGTATGAGAGAAGAAAGAAAGGAACTAACTCACTAACAATTCTTACAAAGTTCCTTACTGGTATAATTTGAAGTATGAAAGGAAAAATACATTTTTAGTCACTTACTCATTGCTGAAGGCTTCACCGCCACCTACTTAGCATAACATATTGATAGTCTTGTTGCTCTGTATTAATTGGAACCACTATGTATTCCTTTGCCTTTTCACTTCAGCACTTCTCTAAAGGGCAGCATTATTTTCCAGCATCTTAATGGGAAAGTTCAGTGTTCATGTAGACCATTCTGTGCAAGAAAGATGGGTTCACTTCCTTACCATTTCTTATTCAAACTGCCTCTTTGTTGGCAAAGCTAGTTGAATTCCTGCTCTACAATCAACTCCCCAAATTTTTAAACAGAAAATGTTTAGTCTAGTTCACTGTATCCTAATAATACCGTAACCCCCTCAAACAATACTGGAAATTGCCCATGGACCTTATCCAAACTTAGATTTGAAATAATAAATATTACCATATCAAATAAATTCTTAACATTTTGTTTCTGGTAGTCGTTCTATAAATCATATGATGTAAGGTGGTGTATGGTACTTGTGGAGAAAAGTTCTATTTCTGGAACTTTTGAGCTGAGATTTATGTGATTAGTCAATCATTTGAAAGTTGTATTTGCCTTGCTGCTACACATCTCTTTAAATATTAATACAGAAACAAGATACATTCTACTTACAAACTTCTAAGGGATATCCTGTTCCTTAAAGGTCTTTACTATGTTTTAGTATTGAAGAGCCATGTTTTCCCCATTTTGATAAGGGATCATTTAATAGTTTTTCCCTTAATATTTAAAAAAGTTAGCTTAAAAGAATAATTTTTAAAGGATACCCACATACTGTATGTACACTTAATGAACTCAGCAAGCTCAGAGAATACAGCGCCAAAGCAAAGAATCTTATGGTCTTTTCCCCCATCCTTACCCTTCTTCCTCCATGTCTTCTACTCAGAGGAAGAGATTAATCTGCTTCTTGAATTGTGCATTTATCCTAGGCTCCTAGAGGCAGTGGCTATAGTGGGTTTGGAATATGCCTCAGAGAAGTCCCAACACCTGGGTTCTAATCCTAACTGCCACTTAATAGCTGTTTTAACAGCTGACAGCAAGGTACTTAACCTTCTGTAACTTAGTTTCCTCATCTGTAAAATGGGGATGAAATACATCTATCTTACAGAGAAATTAGCTAATTTTTATAAAGGGTATATAATAGCGTTAGCTACTATTATTACTATCTTGGAGCTCGGTTCATGGCTAAGAATCAGTTTGTTGGACTTCTTTAAAAGTTTGGCTAGCACATGTGAGCAAGGAGAAAATTTGTGGAGAGGAAGGGCCGGCTTTCTCATTCTGACTCAGTCTCCTATTTAGAGCAAATCTGGGCACAGCCCTCCTCGCAAGGAGCAACACGACCCTAAAACCACAGCTTGCTGAACAGACTGAAAGGGGGAGGGGAGAAGCAAAGCGGGCGGGGACAAAACCAGGATAAGACTACGTCAGGCACTAGACAGCCACTCACGCCGGGCCCTTCCAGGAGAGGGGCGGGAGTCGGCTGGACACGTCTGAATTGGGTGGAAAGGGCTGTCAGTCCTGGGAGCCGTACCATAGGGACCAATCGCTTTCTGACTCCGCCTTCAGAGGGCGGGAGAATTGGGGCGTCCTTAAGGTAAGCGGGAATTCTGTGCTGCTTGAATCCGGCTGGTGTGGACTGACCTCTGTTCCCTAGAGCTGGGTGAGCGCTAGAAAGAAGTTTGGAAGGAGCCAGGGAAGGGGGTAGAAACAGGCGGAAGTGGGATATACGACCGTCGGAGCTGAGAAATAGGAAGCCCTGGGGAAGAAAGGTAGGGTGGGAGCATAGGAGGGTCTGGAGATATGAGAAGAGGGAAGGAGGGAGGGTGTGGGAGGAGCGGCGCGGTGACCAGACCAAGGGGACAAGGAAAGGAGAGTGCAGGTGGGGCACTGAAGAGGAGAGTGACCCACTGGAATATAGGATGCCCCAGGGGTTCGTCCCAAGTGGGGAAGTAACGCAAAACCTGGGAGATTCGGGAGTCAGAGCTGTCGCCTGGGCCCGTCTGATCACTAACTGAGCCGCCTTTTTGCATCAGTTGGCATGCAAAATTAACCCGATGAGTGTAGAGGTGGTGCCTGGCTCTTTAAGACGAGACTGAAAAAAGGAGTTGCCCTTGGTCCCTCTGAGTGAGAATGTCATTCTTCTCAAAAGACTGGACCTAAACAGCCATTTCAGCAGATTAAACCTCTAAATTACTGCCTTTACAGGATGCTATGGCTTCTCGGACACATTCTCTGACATAAACTCCTTAAAGGCACTTTCTACTGATTTACTGCCACCTTTCTGATGAATTTTTTTTCATTGACTTTCATGTTAGACTATTTTCTGTAGTAGTACATCCTCCCATCCCACCTCCGCATGTCCATGTGCCATTGACTTATAGACAGGTAAAGCAGTATGGGGTTTTGAGGCACCTAGTAGGGAACCTTCATTTTTAGGTTAATAAAAACACACTTAGACAGGTGAAAGTAACATGTACTGAGATCTTGGTAAGCACCAAAGGTTATCCTTGTCCATTTCTAATCGAGCACTAGCATTGGAAGACTTGCCTTAGACCTGACTTCAAGACCTCATAAATATCTCAACTTTGCCCTTCACCCTCCAAGAGGCTACTGAGGCTGTCCAAAGTTAGTGATCTCCCTTACTCAGAATAAACTCAGCTTTGTTTTTATCAATAGGAGGCTTTGGTAACATTGTGCTGAAGCCAAAGGAATCACCTCTCAAAAAGTTGTGCAAAGTAAAACCAGGAAGGGAGAAAAAGGATAAGAACACTAAAAGATCAATTCAGGAGTTGTACCATACAAATTATAGGAATTACAAAAAGAACAGTGAACACTTCAAAGACATAACTCAAAAAAATTTCCTAGAATGGATGGACATATATTTCCAGAAGGAATACATGATGGATCAAGGAGACATATCAAGGTTAAGGTAGTAAAATTTCAGAAAAATTGAGACAATCCACAGAGGGAGTTTTGGTTGCCTGCGGATTAGGATTATTACCACCAGATGGCAGTAATGTCTCAAAGGCTCTATTTCTGAGAGAGACAGACAAACAGAGACAGAGCTTCCATAAAATTTCTTCATATCTTTCCAAAGCATTAAAAAGGAGTAGAGTCAGTTTGGATACATTCCATCTAGTCATGCTTTATCCAAGCACTCTGATGTTTTCTTAAGAGGCCCTGCTAAAAGATCACCATACAACAATTAGCCTGAAGGAAGGAAAAAGACTCATTTCTCATTGAGGAACTGGCTTCTGTGGCTCCGAGGGAGAAAAAAGACTTAAGAGAATAAACCAGAGCTCTAATTGTCTGTCATGGACATGACTTCTGTCATGCACATGACTTCTGTCATGCAAGAATTCTACAAACCATTTATTCTCACAACAAATTTTGTTGAGGCCTATTATATGCCAGATACTGTGTGAGGCAACAGGAACACCCCAGTTAAGAAAAAGAAAATCAGACATGGTCTTTGTCTTTATGAAGTTTACATTCTGGGGGGAGAAATATCCAATAAACAAGTTAAATGAAATATATCTAAGGAATTTGATAGAATTCAAGGTGCAAGTAAGCAAACCAATTAGGAAGCTATTGCAGATGTCCAGGTGGGAGAAACTGATGAGATGGATTAGGGTGATGGTAGGGGATAAAGAAGTAGGTGAATTTAAGATACACAGGGTGAAGCTGTGGCCGGGTACTACTCATTTGGTTAGTGTCGTCCTCATGCACCATGTTCACCAAGGTCGTGTCTCCTCTCAGGGCATATACAAAAAACAACCAATGAATGCATAAATAACTGGAACAACCAAGGGTTTTCTCTCTCTCTCTCTGTCTTTCCCCTTCCTCTAAAATCAATCAATAAAAAATTTTTTTTGAGATTTGCTCTTTCTTTCACATTTGGTTGGAGTTCGGGATTTTCTAGCGGTTTCTGGGCTATAGGGTTCTTTCTGAGCTACTTTGTAGCAATTCGAGAGGTTTGAGTATCGCCTTCTACTGAACCCTTTGGAGAATCTAGGCGTTTCAGGCTGTGGCTAGACATCCAATGGACTCCCCAAAGAAGCTTAACCCAACCTGGACCCCCGAGTCTCTTCAGATGCCCCGTGAAGAATATTCGGCTGACACTCAAGCTGTCTCAGAACTACTAGCAAAGAACCTTGGTAACTTGACACTCAACCCTAGTACCAAACTCCCTTCCCTTCTACCAGAACATTCACCCCAACAGCAGGGCGGAGAAAAACCCTTACAGGGGCTGGGCCTGGGGCTGAGTCAAGGCATGCTCTACCAGAGGAGACGTGGAGTGAGGACATTGGCGACTGCTCGGAAAGAAAGGATGCGAAGGATGCTGCAAGTTATTAGGTACCGCACCCTGTCTCTGCTTCAAAAAGACCCACAAGAGAGGAAACTTGAGATTGAATCAAGATCCAGAAAATTTAGATGTGGCTGTCGTTACTGCCTATATCATGGAGATCCTTCTGATACCATTGACATGGAGAATAATTATGACATGGAGTCAATTTAGCCATAAACCTTATTCTTGTACCTTTTGTTTATTGCTGGTAATGTTAAGGCCATTATGTAGCAGCTTGGGAAAGTGACTATTCTAGGATAGACTGTAGACCAATATTTTGATTACCTATGATAGCAGTTCTGTGATGTCTTTTTTTTTTTTTTTTTTTTTTTTGCATCTTTTTCTTATCTGCATTGATGCTAGTGACTTATAGGGAATCTACATAGCCTGCATTTGAATGACTTCAGTTCCTTTTTTTATTTGACCCAAAGAAGTCCTAATAGGTCTTGAGTGTTATTGTTGTATTGTAGAAACCTGGTTGGTAATATGAAACTGAACATCAAGAATTTGAAGCAAGTAACTTGTGCAGAAAGAATGTAAAAAAAAACATTGGGTGGTTTGGTGAGCATGATTAGTCCTGGGTTTATTAACTAGATTCTCTGGTTTTCAAAAATTTGAATTATAACAAATTTTTTCACGTGCTATTTCAATTTTCAGTATCTTATTAAAATTTGAAACCTTTTAAAAATAAAAAAAATAAAATAAAAAAAATTTTTTTTAAATATATACAGGGTAAGGCAAAAGTAGGTTTATAGTTGTATGGAAAATAATAATTAATAATACAAGAATAAGTAATAATACAAGAATAAACAGTTTCATATACTCACAACTATAAACCTACTTTTGCCCCACCCTGTATTGAAGGTTAAATTAACAGGACTTGGTCATTGTCTGGACCTAGGAGGTCAGAGCATTAGCCTTTCTGGATTGAGCAAATGGCTGGGTGGATGGGTTGCCATTTTCTCAGGTGTAGGAGGTGTGGAGAGAAAGGTTTTGTAGAAGGGGATGGTGGATAAATCGAATTCATTAAAGAACATCAATTAAATTGTTCTTTCTCCCCACGGGTATGAGTTCTGGTGGATGTCACTGATCCAGGCTAGGATGGGGCTTGTACTTGGCTTGGTTTGACAGGTTTGGTTTAAACTGTCTCACATTTGGCATTAGGTTAAAAATTGCTGTTAATTCAGTCCCCTACAGAGCAGTAGCAAAATCAGCGTAAATTTGCAGTTGTTTTTCTTCCTGAGGTGTTTTTCAGTGTTTTCATTTGTAACCTAGAGGTTGAGTAATTCTGTACTGTGCCATAATCAACAGTTACCTCAGTCACCTTCAACTATCTTTACTCGTAGAAGGAGCATTAACAAGAATTAGGTGAAAAGTAATGCACTTGGAGACTTTCTGTGTCTTAGAAGGGCTGAGTGGAGTTTTAAGAGGCAGGGAAGAGAGTCTGAAGAAAGATTCGTAGGGGGAAATTGTGGTGAATTCAGACTCTGTTCATCATCCTAGAGACTTGACCATTGTCTCCTTTCCATTTCCTTATCTGGCTTTGGGAGCATCAGTGATATTTTTGGGAAGGCCTATAAACTGATTTTAATTAAATGCCAATTTTGAATTGAAATATAACAGGAAACAGGTTTTTCTGATTCAGATATCTCATTTAGAGGAATAGTTAGCTCCATGACTTTCCTTCACTCTCTAGAATGCTTGCTGCAGACTCATAATTTATTCTCATAGGTGTTGAGAAAATAAAGCGGTTTGGTTTTCATTATAATAGGAGGTAAATATATTAATTTAGAAAAAACTAATTCAGCTTACGTGGTTAGATTTTTTAAAGTTTCTATGATGAGACAGTTAAGTTTATAAATGACCTCAGAGCGATCAGCTGAAGTGGAAAATTAAGTTAACTCTGTATGTTAATAGCAATGAATCAATTTTCTGGAGCTTATTCAAGCAGCCATCTCTGCACTGGGGAATCTTAGGGAGGACATGGGATGGAATCCCATATAAAGTAAATTCCAGGGGGACTGACGGAAGCTAAAGTAAAATCACTGCCCAGATCAGTAAAGTGACCCACATTGTATCAGTGTATAGTTCTGGGGATTCATTTAAGTAGAAAGAAGAATACATTTTTATTGTGTTTGTTTTTCCATCTTGCTTGCAGACTACTTTGGGCACAGTAGCCACAGAAACTCAGAGTGTAGCAAGGAACATTTTCTGGGGGTATGGTAAGTAGTATATGTCTTTTTCACTAAGTAACCTCAGGTTGTCCCATAAGCACATCTCAGAGTCCCCCAAGCTTTGCTGGGTATAGAAAGTTTTCAATACTTTTCTCATAAGAACTTTACACAATGATATATAAAAAGTCATCCATGCTGTTCATTTCACTTGAGGCCTTCCTGATGATTGACTACCTAATTCTCCAAATGTAGGTTCCCACACCAAAATAACTTGTTACTTCCACTTCTAGGGTTATTTCATGAGCAGAGTAGTGAGTGTTTTTTAACTTTTGGCTGCCCATATCAAGATTCTATTTATCTTTCTTGTTTGTAGACAGAGACACTTATACTAACTCATCCATACATTGTAGACTATTGCTAACATTCACGCTTAATGACTGGAGACATTGCAAGAAGTGTGATGTGGCTCTATACATGTCTTCTGTAAGCCTTTGGGAAATGCCAGAGCACCAGATACTGATCCACTGAGAAAACGTAAGCTTCTAATATTGCATATTAGGCAATTTCTCGTCTCTATTTTAGAGTCTCAGTACCTCTAGAACCCACACCCTCAAAAATGTATGCTAATAAAATGGCTCTGTGAGTTATAAAAAGGTAAGTTCTGAATAAATATTATTAGATTTCTATGAGAAAGAAAGTTGTCGTGTAATATTTTCAGGTTCTTGAGATAGAAAATTATGATAGTTGCATCATTCTGTTTACAGGTCAAGTTATCAGTGTCATATGATCTGGTCATAATCTGGTCAGCGTCTTTAAGAGCATCTGTGAAAATCTCACATTTCTTTTACATTGAAGAAGGGTGACTGATGGTGTTTCCTATTTTACTAAAGCTGTAATGTTCACTACATTTAAATGAATCAAGAATTTCTAATGACACAGCCCTCATGCTTTTTATTTAATTCTCTATATTTTTATTATAGTAATTTTATTGATGTACAGGAAAAAATAAAGTTTTGCTTTGCAATTGTTTTCAGAAATTGTTCAGACAAACAAACCAAAAGCTATTTAATAAGACAACTGAGTGAGACTTTATCATCAAGATGAACAACTTAGACTACCCAGATTTTTGTCCTTTGTTGTCACATCTCTTTTCCTGCCCCACCTCATATTTTGCACCAAATCCTAAATATATTATTTTATCCATAAATCTTTTCAGTATACCAAAACATCTGACTAAGGGCAATTATGTCAGGAAATTAAATTGATTTGTAGAAACCAATGCCTTTGGGTACAATCCAAGTAATAACAATGATTTATGATGTGACAATCTATTCCGTGAGAGATATAAATATCTATTGTACAATAGTTATTTTAGCCTGCTTGGATTCACTGCTAAGTCACATGTTTTAGTTTGTCTACTCTAGTCAAAGCACAAACCATGTGGGCTACAGATATCCACAAAACTTGGTTTTACCTCATGTAGTATCTTGCATTCACTGAAAAGAGCTTCCAGAGTTAATATCAATGGGTTTCCCAATTACACTGAAAAAAAGAGTTTTCAATAATTTCTACACGTAAAAAATTTCTACTCTTGACATCGGAATGAAATCTAAATTGTAGCGTAGCCATTGCTGAGAACCACCTGAAGACTAGCTGAACAGAAGGTCCTCTACAGCTACAAAGAAGGAGCCATGTTGAGACAGGCTGATACCATCATGCATCCTTGGGTAGCCTTCATGGGCCTCATACTACTTTGGACAGACGCGGTAGTTTCTCAGGCCCGAGTTAACGGAGTGGGGGGTCAGTCTGTCACGCTGCCCTGCACCTACTCAACAGCTCGTGAGACCACAACCATGTGCTGGGGCCGAGGGGCATGTCCTTCATCTCAGTGCTCAGATCAGCTCATCTGGACGGACGGACACCGAGTCACCTTTCAGAAGGACAAGCGTTATAACCTAAAAGGAATGATTTCGAAAGGGAATGTGTCTCTAACCATAGAGGACGCAGCCCCGTCTGATAGCGGCACGTACTGCTGCCGTGTGGAGCACACAGGGTGGTTTAATGACATGAAAATCAACGTATTATTGGATGTAAAGCCAGCTCCACCTAAGGACACCAGTGCCCCAACAACACCTAGAGTCTTCACCTCTGCTCCTACAATGCCATCACCCACGCAGAACCTCAAGATAGCTCCACCCAAAATTACCAGTGTTCCAGCATCACCCAGGGTCTCTACCTCTGCTCCTACAACTCCAGCACCCACACCAATACCAAAACTTAACACAGCTCCTCCTCCGGTCACCAAGGTTGGAACATCACCTGGAGTCTCTACCCCTGCTCCTACAACTGCAGCACCCACGCAGAAACTCAGGACAGCTCCTCCGGTCACCAGTGCCCCATCACCTAGGATCTTCACCTCTGCTCCTACAACTGCAGCACAAACAGCGGACCTTCTGACAGCTCCTCCTCCGGTCACCAGTGTTGCCACATCAGCTGGGGTCTCTACCTCTGCTCCTACAACTTCAGAACCAACACCAACTCCAAAACTTAACACAGTTCCACCCAAGGTCACCAGTGCACCATCAACTAGGGTCTTCACCTCTGCTCCTACAGCTACAGCACCCATGCAGGATCTTATGACAGAAACTACTTCATCTTCTCCGAAGCAGGCAACAGAAACCCAGCCTATCACACCACAGGAAACAAACACGACCGGCTCATCATCGAGCTCTTGCCCGACAGCTGGGAACAGCACTGTGATGCAGCCTTCAGATGGCCATGGGCAGAGCAGCAGAAACCACGTGAGCCTGAAACAAAATCCACGGACGAGCAGCAACAAGGCCCTGTACATGGGACTCGCCACGGCGGCCCTCATAGCGCTCATTGTTGTGGCTGCCGTGGTCACCAAAAAATATTTGTGTGTGAGAAGAAAGGTGTTGCATATAAGCAAGCCTTCATCCATAGAGCTTCTGACTGGAACTTCGCAGAATGAAACTGCTGCGCACTACCAAGCAAATGAGAACGTCTGCTTTGAGGACAGTCCTTACAAGCTGCATTAAGACTCAGTGGCTATCCAAGGCTTTACGCCCTTGACTGCAGAAGATGATGACCAGATCTCACCTGCAAAGCCCTTTTAAGCTCCAGGATGCTTTTTCTGTCAATTTCTCACCATATTCCAACATGTCGGTGATGCTGGTTAGAGTGTCTCTAGCTCATCTGTGTGTGGTCAGCCTTATTGGTAATAGGCCCTGAATCTTTATGTGAAACCTTACTTAGTCCTTCTGATCATAGCAGAACTGACTCCCAAGTATCAAATGAACACTTTAGAATCGTATGTTCTCATTAGACCTTATGAATCCTGTGCCCAGCAACAATCCTCACTGGGTAAACAGGAAAAGAACAACCTTGGTCACATAGGGCTTCAAATCAGCAAATCTGACTTGGTACTTAGATGACTTCACTTGGAAGCATTCTATGATTACCTTGTTTTTTATCTTGTTAGCTCCAAACGTTACATTTCTTAAGTCACCCAAGAGTTTCAGATCATGGAGGTATATTGGTTTTTATTTCCTTCATGGGAAAATTAATTCAGTGTGATTTTGCCTTAGATCTTTTTTCATGGTTCTGAATATACAAAGTTTTAAGTGTTTTCCCTGGGATCAGAATGGAGTTTCTAATAGAAGAAACTAGAGTGGTTTTGTGGACAAAGTAGGTCAGAGGAAGAGGATTGATTGCCCTCTGATTTAACCCATGTACACTATTTGTTATATCTGTGCCATAGCTCCTGGCAATTATGTCAGCCACTGTCAGGGAATCTGAACTAATTTTTACAATGACGCAGGGCAGAGATTAAAAAAAAAAAGAAAAAGGAAAAAGGAAAGGGAGAAATTAGGGAAAAAGTCTTGCTGCCTTCGAAAAGTATAATAGTGTTTTTTGAGAGTATTACTAGTTTCAACTGAAATTCTAAATTGTCCCTGATCACTTTGATTATTAAAATTATTTTGGAAGGGTGAAGGTTTTATTTCATTTCAATGCTATTCCTTTTTCACTACTGAATTAAAATTTTGGTTTTGCCAAGTGAGTTAAACAAGGAAAAAATAAGGATATTCCTTCTTAGTTGTGGAGAGAGAAGCAGCGTGTCTATCTAGGTCTCCATCTTGGCCAGACTCCATCACTTATTTTTTTAGATTTTTTTAAAGTTAATTTTGCTATCATTTAAAACTGTCGAAAATAATTGTCAATAACTGAGAGGAGGAATGGGAGGTATTTTGTTTCTGTAAATTTATTAATCTCAGAGACTTATGATGGAGTTTTATTTTTGATCCTTTGAAACAGTTGAGATTTCATTTTCTAAAATCTGTTTTGGGACATTAGGACGGAGTATAGTTAGGACCATATACTTAAACTTAGGAAATGTTGCACATCTTTAAGAAGCAGCAGAACCAATCTTCCACTGATGGCAGTGAAGATAATTTTGTGACTACGTGAAAGTGAGGGTCTCATATTTTCATTGTATGAACAATCACCAATAAATGTGCTTTTTGTTTTCATTTTGAAAAAAAAAAAATTTCTACTCTTTAATATGCATTCTAGAAAAATATAAGTTTGACATGAAAAAGCTGAATTTTGCTGATTTTATTTGCACATGTGTCACAAAACCCTTTTAAGGGGCAAAAATTTTAAACAGTTTTTCTCCAAATCCTTGAATGAAACTGACACTCTGAAAATGTGCCATAGTTACTCTAGTGCTTTGAGAACCACAGTTATAATGCTACAATGATGGTGTATCTAATTATAATACATAATCCCCAGCAAGAATAGTATACCCCTGCTTGAGAACAAAACAAATCTGAATCTGTGTGTATGGGCGAGAGAAGGAAAGGTGAAAAATGTTCTAGGGCTATGATATGTATAAGACCTCAAGTTGATCCTTCTCTATGTCAGCAGGTATTATAGGGCATTAATTTCTTGGCTTGGAGAGTGCAATAGATAATGATCTTGGTTCTCTCCATCCTCCTCCTTTCTCTATTTTGTTTTTCATTCTTTAACTCAGCTACTAAATTCATCACTCTTTTTCTATCTTTCCCTCCAGCTTTGTGTATTGGAGCAAGGGGAAAAGAGAGGTTTGGGAATAAAGAGCCCTTCTAGTGATTTTTCTTAGAGTCTCTCTTCCCCAGCTCTTGAATAATTGTTGATATTTTTATTCATTTTTTAGGTGCTGGTCAAAGCATAATTATCAGCAATTGTTATGAAAAAAGTAAGCCCACCTCATGCAGCTCTATGGCTGGCAATGCTATTTATCAAGATAAAGTTATGACAATCCTTAATTTCTCTTTCAATAATTGTTACATATCTCTGGAGTGCCTACTCAGTATTAGGTGACAAGGAAGACTCAGAAATTAATAGTCCCTGACCTCAAGAAGTTTACAAAGGAGGTAATACTTATACATAAAAATTATAATACAAATTGGAATGTGTTATGTTCTATGCCAGTACAGTAGTCCCTCTCTATATCGCGGTTCACTTATGGCCTCACTGTATCGCGGAATTTTAAAAAATATTACATATAATTATTTATCGCGGATTTTTGCTATGTCACGGGACTTTGTGGTATTATATACGTATTTATATGCGTAGTATTTATGATTTTAATGATTTTTGCCTAAAATTTTTCAAAAAATATATAATAAATGATTCTAACATTAAAAGAACACTAAATTGAAATAAAATACTGCACACTGTTTACAGTATTTTTTTTTTTTTTTTGCAGACAAACACATACATTACACTGAAAAGAAGATGTACACTCAAGCTCATTTGCCTACATGAGATTGTACATGGCACATGATTGGCTGATTGATGGAAGGCGACCGACCAGAGCATTGTCTTGTGTATCCTGGGTGCTAATTGGCTCAGTAACCATAGCATCAGTCTGCTAGCCCACACTGTGCACCTACGTTCAGCATCTCGCCTTGTCCACTTCACTCCTACCTCTGATCGCTGTGCGTAGTTTTGCTCTGGGGTGTTGTGTTTTGTGAAATTTTCCTTAAAGATTGAATTTATTGCAAACCCTACAATGCCACCCAAATGTTCTGCATCTTTTAAGGATTCTGGCAGTGAGCCCAAGTGCCAGAGGAAGATGCTTACCATCAAAGAGAAGGTGGAATTTCTTGACACGTTGAAGGAAGGGAGAAGCTATGCATCTGTTGGCCGCCATTATGGGATCAATGAGTCTGTGGTTCAATATATAAAGAAGGACGAGAAGAATATCAGGTCTATGGCATCAGTGACTTTCAACAAAACAGCAAAGATGGTGGTTACTTCCCGCAGTAAGATCATTGTGAAGATGGAGTCTGCGTTAGCTGTGTCGATAAACGATTGCAGAAAAAAGAATATCTCACTGGATACAAACACCATCTGGACAAAGACCAAGCAACTGTATGATCATTTAGCAGCAAAAAGGGATGATCACGACGGTGATGAGAATGAAGAAGAGGATGATGATGAAGACGCTGAAGCAGGACCTTCGAGTGCTTTTCCAAACAGACCAACCCCATTCAGTGCCATCAACGGCTGGTTTGACAAATTTCAGAAATGCTTTGGACTCAAGAGCGTTTCTCTGCATAGAAAGGCTGCCTCTGTGGATAAAGCCAGAGCTGGGGAGTACGTGAACAACATGTTCAAAGACATCATCGAGGAAGGAGGCTATAAGCCTGAACAAGTTTTCAACATGGATGAAACAGGCTTATTCTGGAAACGGATGCCATCTCGCACTTTCATTATGAAGGAAGAAGCAAAAGCCCCTGGTTTCAAGGCCCAAAAAGATAGGGTAACTTTAATCATGTGTGGGAATGCTGCAGGCTTTATGATAAAGTCAGGGCCTATTTATAAGTCCAAGAACCCAAGGGCCCTAAAAATCAAAAATAAGAATGTGTTGCCTGTGTACTGGATGCACAACCCTAAGGCTTGGATCACAAAACTCCTCACGACTGATTGGTTTCATCAATGTTTTATCCCGGAGGTTAAGGTTTATCTGGCAGAGAAAGGCCTTGATTTCAAAGTGCTTCTGATAATGGGCAATGCTGGAGGCCATGCTGTGGACCTGACGAATGATGGTGTCCAGATAGACTTCTTGCTGCCGAACACCATATGGCTCATTCAGCCAATGGATCAAGGCATTATTCATGCTTTTAAGGTGCTCTATACCTGAAACGCCCTGCAAAACCTCTTGAAGCTATGGACTCAGGTGAAGACTTCTTGCTAAAGGCGTACTGGCATGAGTACACAATTGCATCGCATCTCCAAAATATTCAAAAGGCCATAAAAGAGATGAAGAGTGAGACTTAGAATGCCAGCTGGAAAAAACTGTGGCCAGAAGTGGTCCATGATTACAAGGGATTCTCTCCTGTTGAAATCCATCACTCTGCAGTGGATAAGGCCGTGAAGCTGGCAAAAATACTGGGAGGAAAGGGCTCCAGTGACATGACTACTGAAGACGTAAATACCCTGATCAATGTGCACTCTCAACCGTTGATGGACGAAGACCTGGAGGAGCTGACTAAGTCAGCAAGTGCAGAAGAGGATGAAGGACAAGACGAACAATGGGTTGAAGAAGAGGAGGAGGTTGGCCTAACACTTGATCGTCTTGCAACCTTAGTCAGAATGGCCAAAGAACTTCAATGAGTGGCTGAAGGATGAGACCCTCATATGGTTTGTTTGTTGCAGTTTGCAAATTCAATCGACAGTGCCATGTCAGTTTACAAAAACATTCTCAATCAGGAGAAGAAGCAGTGCCAGCAACTCCCCATAACTATGTTCATCACTCAAACAAAGGGGTCGGTTATGCCTACGCCTTTAGCGGAAGTAGAAGTTATGGACGAGGCTGAAGATACTACTGTACCACCTGAAGAAGCGCCTGATGAAGTGGTGCCTTTAGAAGAGCTGTAATGTTCTTCTTTGCTGTGCAGTACATTCATCTCATCTTCATCACCTTCATTGTCATCAGTCGTCGTCGGCAGCCGTCTGTCTCGAGAGACGATGGTGTAGCTTCTTAAGAGTCTATCTGCACCGCCGAGAATGGCTGTGCAGTCCGACTCGGGAGTGACACGGTATCTGTCTCCTCTCGTGTTGAATCGACATCTTGCGATGACGCTGGAGTGTCCTCTCCAGTGAAGCTGAAGCTACAGAGCCTGGGCAGGGTGATATGGAGGGTCTGCTGTTGCCCATGCAGCAGACCCCCCCTCTCTTCGCAGCTGAAGGGTCCAAGGGAAAGACGGAGTCAATACAGCTTGGCTTCAGGTGCGCCGCAGGAGTTGCCGGTGTTGACTACAACGTCAAACCGCCTTAGGGACTCCGGCTCCGGATTTTCTGTCGGGGTTTACTCCCCTAGCCTTTCCCCTAAAGAGGTATGCCGCAAGGCAGCGGAGGTTTTTTGGAGTCAGAGTTTTCCTTCTCTGATGTACCCTGACTGGAAGATCGAACCAGCGACACTTAGCTCGCAGGCCGACGCTCAATCCACTGAGCCAAACCAGCCAGGGTGACATTGTCATCAGTACTGCACAGCTAATTCATCATCTTCATCATTCAAGTTGTAGTATATTTCACTGGTGAGTACCCATATAAAATTTTACAGTACTGTGTATGTATGTTGTTAAAGTTACGTAGGTTTAAGAGTGCAGAATATGTTTAAGAACATAAGCAGTGTTTATAAAAGTATGGAAAAGGTTAATAAGGGAGTGGAAAAGGTTAATAAGGGACTGGGAATGGTTTATAAGTGTGTGGAAAGGGTTTATAAAGCTTTAAAATATATATAAATACTAAAATAAATGTAAGGTTCCTACTTCGTGGATTTTCACCTGTCGTGGGGGGGCGGTGGTGTCAGAATGTAATACCCATGATAAATGAGGGAATACTGTACTTCTGATGCCACCTACTAAATCAGAATCTCTGGTTGTAGGAATCAAGAATTTTCATTTTAGCAAGATTTCTGGGTGGTTCTCATGACTATTAAAGTATTTTATATGTTTAAACATTTTCCCATGGTGAACATAAGAATAAAAGGATCAATTCCAGCATAAAGGAATCAGAAGAAAATAATAGAGTAGAAAGTCAGGAAAATGTTATAACTTTTTTCAGTAATGATTAAGTAACCAGGAAGAGAGAAAGTACTATTAGATTCCTCTTCATAGCTTACTTGTAGCATGTCATTGCATTGCAGATTAATCATTTTAAATTGAAGATTAGGTAAAAACTCATAAACTGCACAGTTAAATGAACTTTGAAATATGGAAATTCCTTGTACTTGTATTAAGTTTCAAAAAACTGCTAGAATTGCAATTCAAGCTCAGAAAATGTATCTGCATATAAAGCAACTTGATGTGACTTATGATTGAAACAGCATTAGCTGTCATCAAAATTTACCATATTATATACGTTTTGCAGACGAGCACTGTTTTGCCTTGTAATTTTAGGTTGAATTTATTGAACATATACAATTCTTTAGTCATTTTAAACTCAGTATTGATTCCACAAGTACTCAGCAACTAAATAGTATCCATAACATCTGTTGACCCACCAAGAGCTAAGGAAAACCACTCAAAATCATTTGACTTCTTTTTAAATTGCTTATTGATTTTGCTCCCAATGTCCTTAACTTTTCACACTAAATGGTTATAGCTTTAAACAAGTTTTTTTTTTTTTTTTCTGGACACATTTCTTCAGCTGCAGCAATTAAATATGGTATGATTTACTCACCATCAGTAAACGGCTTTCCTTGCTTTACTAATAAATGAACCAACAGAAAACTAAACTTACTTTATTTGCAGTCTTGTTTTCATTTTTAATTTCGGTGAAAAAGTTTTGCTCTGATGAGATATCCCATTTTAAATTTTCTAATTTTTCTGACCATTTCTCTCTTGCATGTTGGAAATAATGTGATCAGTGCTTATTTTGGTAATGTTAACATATACAGGTATCCCCCAAATAACACTGTACTTCTATAACATGGTTTCGCTCTAACACGGTTAGAGAATTGGGGAAAACTCCCGTATATCATGAAATTAGGGAAATCTCCATACAATGCTGAATGTGATCAAAACTTTTAAGAGCAAAATATAACTCATTTAAAAATTTTTATTCAAGTGTGTACGCCATATCAGGTTTGCCTGTAGAATTTTAAAATTAATCAGAATTATAAACCCATTTTGTTCATGGAGTATTAATTATACTTTAAAACTTTAATTGTGTTTTTCTTTTTGCTACATTACTCATACATATATTAAAATTTTTCAGGTGAGTAATATCCAACCTTTTAAAAAGAAATGGTAATTATGTTTTTATTTTTGTGAATTACTATGTCTGGCAGAAATTTAAAAATACCTCTTAAAAGACATTTCATTGCACTGGAACAAAAATTGCAGATTTTGAATCAGCTCAAAAAGGCTGAAAAAGTATCATATGTTGCAAAAACCTTGAATTTAAATGAAGCAACAATCTGGACTATACAGAAAAATGAACATAAAATTAGAGCTTCTGTTGCTGCTGGTTGTTCTGTCTCCACAAAAATGACATCTCATCCTAGAGAAGTAATAATTGAGAAGATGGAAAAAGCCCTTAGTATCTGGATTGATGATTGTTCAAAAAAATGGATTCCAATGGACACCAATATTATTAAACATAAGGCCTTAAAAATTTACTATTACTTAAAGGAAAACGGGGAATCTGCTACAAACCCTGATTTTGTTACTAGTAAAGGGTAGTGTGACTGTTTGAGAAAACATTTATCACTACAAAGCGTAAACATACAAGGAGAAAGAGCATCAGCTGATGAAGAAGCAGCAAAAATTTATCCAATGGAATTGCAAAATGTTATTGAACAGAGTGGGTATTCAATACATCAGGTTTTTATTGCCAACAAAACCAGTCTTTGGTGAAATAAAAATGCCCAAGAGAACATTTATTTCAAAAAATGAAAAAATTGCACCAGGTTTTAAGGCATCAAAATACCGTGTAACATTACTTATGTGCAGTAGTTCTTCAGGTGATCATGTGGTAAAACCTATGCTGGTCTGTAAATCTCTCAATCCTTGTGCAATGAAAAACCTAAATAAGAGCACTGATGAAAACGAAGAAGTTAAATAGTTTACTCTAAAAAACATAAAGAAAGGCCTAGATTTAGCCGAATAGTTAGTCATATTTCTAAAATGAAAATATTTGCACTGAGGGGAACACCAAAGGAGAGAACTTCAAAAGTGCTTAGCATCATATGACGAAATTTATAAAGAGTTCTCAACTAAAAGCAAGCAATCTAAAATAAGATTTTTTTTTGCAAAAAGTAGAGCATAGAAATCAATATAGTGCTGAAGAAAGTTCAGAGGATAAGGATATCTTGTCAAGAAGAAAATGCATTCGGTTAGTGGAGCTTAGCAGTGATGACAAAGAAAACATTACTTAATTCATATTAATATGTAATACTTTTGATGAAAATTGCTTTAATAAAGATATTTATCTTAATTATAAAAATACAATAATATATATTTTTTAATTTTTGGAACCTAGCCCCCTTTTTGTACTAATTCTATGTTTCATATAATACGGATTCACATAACACAGCATTTGTTAGAAACCTAACAACCATATTATATGGAGGTTACCTGTATTGTATTATTTTAGCACAGTTATCATGTCATTGTATAATAAACACAATGCTTTGACATCTCATTTGATCAAAATAATCCACATTCTTTGCCTTAGAAACATGACATTTGAAGTCCACTTTTTCTTTTTTGACATGATGAGTATACCCTGGCAATAAAAAAATAATATATATCACAGATACAGTGATACATAGGGCACTTGAAACACTGTGGAGTTATAACTGCCAGTGTGATTCATAGTGGCAAGCAGCAGTGTGAAGCAATGATACCACCACATAAGGTCTGTGTCACAACTACTCAACTCTCCCACTGTGGCACAAATACAATCATAGACAATATGTAAGTGAATAAATGTGTCTGTGTCCCAATAGAACCTTACTTATGGACACTGAAATGTAAATCCCATGTACTCTTCATGTGTCATGAAATATTTTTCTTTTGATTTTTTCAACTGTTAAAGAATGCAAAAATAAAAAGCAACATTGCTAGCTCACAGGATGTTAAAAATAAGTGGCAGTCCAGATTTGGCCACAGTTTGCTGAACTCTGCTCTAGAGGTGAACCAAGGAAAAAGTGTTTTAAGAGGAAGTATAGAAAGTGGCCACTGGGACTCAGCGTTCTTTGTTGAACTCAGAGGAAGCAGTTTCTGACAATGTTGGGGCAAACTTCAGATATAAGTGGACTGAAGTAGATGGTAAGAAACTAGAAATGGGAAATACAAGCAACCTTTCATGAACTTTCACTTTGAAACTGGGGATTGAGGGAGTGAAAAATGAGAAGTAGCTGAGGAATTATGTGATTTAAGAGAAATTTTTGGTAAAATAAGAGAGATTTGAACATGAGCACTTAAACTTTGTCTCTTTTTTAGCAAGGAAAATAATACATATCTTGAAGTTTGTTGGAAAGTTCAAATGAGATAAAGTACGTTTTATGCTTAGGATGATGCCTAGTGTTTGGTAGGTTCTCCATAATAGGTATTAATACATTCACTTTTTTTTTTGTAAAAGTGACAGTTTATGCTTCCTGTTTTACTTTATTAGGTTTTTAAGCTATCTTATTTAAAATCAAGATTGTACTCTAATTGAGGTGTTTTGAAAATTATTAAACAAGTTGAACGTTAATTAATTGGTAAAGTTTAGCAACTTTAATCATTTTGATTTTGTAATTTCCTTAGCGTTCTCCTTTTAGACTGAATTCTAATCTCTTTATCTTCGCATGTGAGCTACTTCTCTTAATTTTTTCATTGTCTTTTTAAACTATAATATGCGATCATACAAATGATTGTACAAATGACTCATATAAATCTCACACTGATTTGGTATATTAGTGGGTTTATTTTTATTCATTTTTTAACAGAATTTTTTTATCTGTAAGTCATACATGGAATTGCCATATGACCCAGCAAAAAATTCCACTCCAGTATCTAAGAGTAATGAAAACTTACACCCACACAAAAACTTGTACCCAAATGTTCATAGCAACATTTTACATGATTGTGAAAAAGTGGAAATAACCCACATGTCCATTCATCAACTGGAAATAACCAAATAACCCACTAATAAAATGTGGACTATCCATACGATGGAATTTTGTTCAGCCATTAAAAGGAATGAAGTCCAGAGAAGAGCTAGAAAATAAATGAAACTTGAAAACGTTTTGCTCAGTGAAAGAAGCCCATAATAAAAGACCACATATTGTATACTTCCATTTCTGTGAAATGTCCAGAATAGACAAATCTATAAAGACAGAACATAGATTAGTGAGGGCCTAGGGCCTGAAAGAGAAATGGGGAGTGACTGCTAATGGGTTATTGGGTTTCTCTGTGGGATGACAGTTTATGGTCTGTGTCTGATAATCCAATAACCGGGTTCCTGTGGACATGTTTCTTTTGAATGTTATTTTGCTGAAGGAGTCTTTTCTCTTCTTGTATCTGTCAATCTTCGGCTGTGTGGGGTACTTTGTATATAACATTTTATTTTTGGAAATAATTTGAAGCCTAGATGGATGTTATCTTTCTTTTTTTAAAAAAGAATTATTTCAGGGAGGGAGAAAGAGAGGGAAAGAAACATTGACTGGTTGTCTTTTGCACACCCCCAACTGGGGAACCAGCCCACAACCCAGGCATGTGCCCTGACCAGGAATCAAACCAGCAACTCTTTGGTTCGCAGGCCAGTGCTCAATCCACTGAGCCACACCAGCCTGGGCTATTGTCTTTCTTTAAAGAATAATTTTGATTGCTTTCTTTTAGGCACCTAGTAGTGCCAGCAGTCAGGTATCATCTTAATCCAAATCCAGGCTAGAGATTTTACTGGACAACCCAGATTATTTGAATCTGGGCTGCAGACAATGCAAAGTCTGGTTTCATTTCACTACATCTTAATTCCTAGTGTGCAACTAGTGTCGTACACAACCACCTTTGAGCCTGAGACCAAAGAAATGTCCATATCACTGACCCTGTCTTTATTTTAAAATTTGATATTTTGTTCATCATGGATTATTTATTTAATTAATTTTAATCGATAATACTGCCTTGAAGTATTATTTACCTGGATTAATGAGTTTTTGGCCCCCCCTAAATTTTGTGCCCAAGGTAAGTACTTCACTTACCTAGGTCCGCTCCTAGCCTTGCTATTTTTACATCCTGGGAGTTTGAAGAGACAAAGTTGTGGGTTCTCCAACTTCCTGTAAAATCCCATAGTGATTTTGGGGCACTCTCCTTTATCATGCTATTTAGAATTAACTGTCTAAAGACTTCCACACAACTAGAGACTGAAGTGGATTAAACATAAACATTTATCTTCACTTTCCCCTGAAACTGCCCTAAATTGATAGTAGCAGAATAACAAGGTAAAAACCTACAAGGACTAAGTGAAGGGAAAAGAGGAAACAGTAAATGAGAGCTGTCTACAAGTTTTCAGAAGACAGGAAGCTGATGGAAGAGTGTTATCTGATGTAAATATCAAGGAACAGGGAGCAGAGACCTACTACCTCCAGGGACAGTTAATGAGAAGTGAGCCGGTTCACCCCACAGAATCCTACAGGAAATGTGTTGTTCTCATTATCAGTTGTCAGGGAGAGGCAGCGCCAATTTGCATTCATGTGTTATGGTCTATAAGACACATTTACTGTATCACCTTAAAGATTATTTGAACTCTCCCATGTCACAGTCTGGTCAGGTGGGACTTAGATCTTGTACAACTGGACAGTGTTCTAATAGACTATATTGATTAGCTCAGAAACTGAGGATCAAGCTAAAAGTAACCTTAATGCAACCATAAATCATATAACTGGTTAGGATGATTGATTAACTCCAAAAAAATCCAGGGCCTTGCACAGACTGTAAAATGTGGGGCAACTGCATGAGCTGAAAGGATAACAAAGCGGAGCTTGTGCTTGACTGCCTGGGACCCTATGCTGTGAGGTGGCCTTTGTGACCCATATCCTTACTTTAACACTGTTGCTGTACTGTGTCCTTTTCCTGCAATGAACTGTAGGTTTATAAGCACTGTCAGTTTGGGTCCTATGAGCCTTTAGCAATCAAACCTCACTTACCTGTTACTGTTAGTGAACTAAGTGATGGGAACCTGAGTACTTTTGCATTATTCTAATGTCTCAAATGAACCCATGCATCCAAAAAGTTGACCCCCAAAAATCTGATGTAGTGTCCTTTTGCATTCTCCTTAACTGTTGGGTGGTATTCCTATGTAGCTATGGGTTAACACATTATAGTGGTTGGATCCATGACCTTTATATATTTTTATTTTTATTTTTAAAAGATTTTATTCTTTTTTAGAGAGAGGGGAAGGGAGGGAGAAAAAGAGGGAGAGATATCTATTTGCGAAAGAAACAATCAGTTGCCTCTTGCACACCCCCAACTGGGGACCTGGCCCACAACGCAGGCATGTGCCCTGACTGGGAATCAAACCAGTGACCTTTGCATGCAGGCTGGCACTCAATCCACTGAGCCACACAAGCCAGGGCATGACCTTTATTTTATTTTATTTATTTATTGTTTTTCTATTACCATTGTCCCATTTTCCCCTTTGATGACCTTTATTTGTAAAGGCTACTCCTGACAGAAATACTATGCTTTTTACTAGGAACTAGATTTTCCCTATGATGTCAAAATTATATATTTTTATTTAAAATTAAGTTTATTTTTAATGATAATGGTTCATCTTAATATGCATAGCTGTTTTGGGACAGGGAGTTACAAAGAGGCTTGGTGTTCCCTAGGAAGAATGATACTCTGAAGCTGTTGGTGTATTATCTGGACACCTTCCAGAAGATGGCAAGCCTTATTCCTGCTCCAGATCACAGAGAAGCCACTGGGTTGCAGGAGTGGTAGATGACAGATAGAAAACTGATAGCAGCTGTGTGGTGGAGACCAAGCTGCTTCTGTTTTCTGTCACAACCCTGACAAAAGAATATACCCAAGAGCAGTGCCATAAGACCCCAAAATAGACTTTATTATATCATTTAATTGAGCTGTATTTGTTGAAATAATTCTTGTTGAGTAACAGTGCAAAGGGCCGATGCAAGGGACAGGATGAGATGAGGAAGAGGGAAGAGTCCAAGATGGCCTGGTGAACAGTCAGTTGTGAGACTGTGATGAGACTGCAGTGCTTTTGCACATCCAGATAATGTACACTGATGTTCAGAACAGGACTTGGAGCTTAGGGTAGGTCAAGAGTAGAAGTCTAGTCTTGGCTCATGTGGCTCAGTGGATTGAGTGCCCACCTGCGAACTCAGGGGTCACTGATTCCATTCCATGGCCAGGCACATGCCTGGCTTGCCTGTTAGGGGCCTGCGAGAGGCAGCCAATTCACACATTGATCTTTCATTCCCTCTCTTTCTCCCTCCCTTCTCTCTCTGAAAATAGATAAATAAAATCTTAAAAAAAAAAAAAAAAAAAAAACAACTAGAAGTCTAGGCATAGGGCTGCCCCTCCCACATGGCCGCTGTGAGTTATTTATGGATATGTGGGAGGGGAAGACCTAGCACAGATGAGACTGCCCAGGAGGATCTAAGAGAAGAGAAAAGGCTCAAAGTCAGGACCCTGTGGACATCCACCTCTTAAGGGTAGGAAGAAGGTAATTTAGAGAAAGAGCTTGAATATCAATAAGAGATGATGGTATCACAGAAACCCAAAAGAGGAGAGGCATTCAAAGTAATGATCAGTAAGGCCTGAATAATATCCACTGGAAATGACACTGAAGAAGTCAGGTCAAAGATACCATCAGTACTTTGCAGTGGTAAGGTAGAAATCAGCAGGAGACTGAGGAATAAATAAAAGATGAAATAGTGGGGATAAGCAGCTGTATTTTTCAGGAAGCTTAGCTCTAAAGGAAAATGAAGTTGCCAGAGGAATAGTTTTTGTTTGAATACTATTTTGAGCATGATTATTTGCTGAGGGAAGACGCGCGCGCGCGCGCACACACACACACACACACACACACACACACACTAGAGTTGTAGAAAATATGCAGCTGAAAGAGAAGAGATTAAAATCAAAGGACAGTTGTATGGATTAGACCTGGTTAGAAGGTTTGCCTCTTTTTTCTGCCACAATGAGAGAAGTGTTTCTTTTAGTAGAGGGTTGAGAAGTAAAGGCAAATGAGATGAAGCCCTGATTTTTCTCTTTAGAAGCTAAGCTAGTAAAGGCAAGGAAAGAAAGAATTTTAACTAAGAACGCAAATGCAAATAATTCTGTATGGGATTGGAACAGAAAAGCTGAGGGAACTGACACATGATGGCCTCCGTTTTCCCTGTGAAAAATGAAATAATACTCGTATGATCAGGTAAAAGAACATACTGAAGGTTTGGATAGACACTAAGGAGCACGTGGAGGGGTGTATAATAGGATCACCAAGTAGTATTTAGGCCTGGGAACATATACCCCAAGTGTGCACTAATCCACACAATTATATAGATTTCTGAAGCAGGATTCAGTCCAAGTGTAGGACTGATAGGTGTTTCTGTAGGGGGATGAAAAAGGACACCAGGATACGTAGGATTTAAAGGTGTTGGCATGGACATGGTTGAAACCAATGACTCACTTCAAAATACATGTCCCCAAACCCCAGATTTTTTATGAGTCAAAATACTTAGCATTTTGAGAACAGAGACTTTTTTCTTTTCCGGGGCCTAAGGATGAGTCCCTTATATTCAGAAGACATTCAGATATTTTTGAGTAAATTAAGAAAAAAAAAATGGCTTTACTAAAAATTTCTGAATATAAGAATTAGGTTTAAATTTCTATCTACTAGGGATAAATATATAGATTATGTCAGAGGATTAGAGTTCTGTTCCAAGAGCTTCATCCTGTAATTTACTATACTCAAAATAATTAGACTGATGCCAAACTCTAATAAAATCCATTCTGTAACACAAAAGTTTATTAGAATAAAAATACACATACAGTATTCAACATTAAAATTATTTCACATCAGATGTAGGTTTTTTCCCTCCATTAGTTTTTTAATGCTATTAAAGCCTGCACTTTAAGTAATTTGCACATCTGTAAACAAATCTTGGATTACCAAAGATGCAATGTATCCATTAGATACTGAATATCAAAATTTAGAGGTGGGAACTTCTAATTACATACTATTGCACTAAATACTTCTGTAAAATTTTAGACAGATAAAAAAGAGATTAAATCACTTGAAATGAAGTAAGTTGTATGAAAAGGTTTTTAGTAGCAACTATTACCAATGTTGAGATGAGAATATTAAAAACATTCATGGAAAATTCTCTTAAATGTTTGCAAGATCTATGCTACTTAAAAAATATATATATATATTAAAAATTACCAAAATTCCTTATTAGGAAAAGAGACAATTATCTGGTTCTACTTAAGATTTGTGAACATTCTAAATCTTTCATTCAGGAAAAAAGTGATACATTCACAAGTGTAGCAAAGAGTTAAAAAACGTTAGGACCAACAGTTTGAGCTGCCTTTGGAAAAAACATTAAAAACAGAGGTAGATGGTTAAATATTAGCGGCCAAGTTACTCAGAAGACTAATTTCTGTCTCGATACACATTCACCAAAATTTTTATGATTGAAGCCAAATAGCAAATAAATTTACGAGTACTAGAGAGTAAGACCTAACACAAGTTACTTTCCTTATAACAAAAGGAATAAAAAATCAACCAGGCTTAAGACCCCTGTTAAGGATATGATTGTTTAAAGCACTACATTTCATGCACTCTTTAAAATAGTAGAATGAACCTTGTCCCTACACTTCCTAGGTTTATTTGAGGCCACACCACAAGCTCCATCATGTGTGGTCAGTCAAAGTAGGACTGCAGGGTACCTCGGCGCCGGACATCGCAGGTCCAGCAGTGGAAGCCTCCTCCCAGGGAATTGGCATGACGAATGTTAACCTTAATGGTACTGATACCTGCATAGAATGAGAGAGATGTGGCCAGTTAGATGGACTCACATGAAGGTTTTCCTATAGAAAGTAAGCCTAAAGACAGGTAGGAATCCTGTGTTTCTAATCCTTAAGTCTGCCCCATCCCAGGAGAATCTTTCGATTTTATTCTCACCAATTATATTTCATCTGATCTATTCCACTGCTAATGTAAAACATTCACCAATGAGTCAGCAGAGATTCTGAAGTCTTTTGTGATATTGACTATTCACAAGTCAATAGGATGAACAGACATACCTGTCAAATGTTCAAAAAATGATCAAATACTAAAATTTCAAGGCCTTTTAAAAGTATGCTTTCACTGTTTTGTTGGACTGTTCCTATTTTTACCATATTAATTTAGTAGGAAAAATATAGTTTACCCAACCTAAAAAGTTGACTTTACTTACATATAAGCAAAGTTCATCTAATATGATTAATCTTACCAGGCCACCTTAAGGAAACAATGGAAGAGAGCTTGTATTTTAATATCTGGGTTGTACAGTCATACAGGTACCAAAGTTTCTCAGACAATTTATTAATTTAATCTGGCACCATTTGATTTGACATGGCTATGATGTGCCCAATCAACCAGCAGTATTTAGGAAGAATCTGTTGTTTGGCATACTGGGGTTTTAAAAAGAAAATCTGGTCTCCTCCTTCAAGAACCCATTATTTTGAGAGGAAAGATAAGCTAGACAGTCACTAAAGGTCTCCCTTGTACAGCCAGGGAGGGAAAGGCAGCATGAGCCACCTGGAAAGAATTTCCTGAGAAAGTGACACTGAGAAGAGCTCTGAAGTGTAAGAATAGGTAGGACAGAGGTAAAGAATGGGCTTGGGATAAAGGGTGGTAGGCTTTTAAATGCAAGCATATGTTTCTTGGTGGATGTATCTATCTTATTCAGATTGCTAGATTTGTATTAATCCTGAAATTGGGGAGAATTCAGTTACTTGAAAAGGTTTGTTTTAACAAGTTCCCTATGTCTTTTAAAGACTTTATTACAAATAAATTGATAAATCAGATTTTTGTTATTCAATAATATTTTAAGTTGAGAAACAATAAAGACTTAGTGGAAAACAAACCAGAATAGGAACAGAATCATAGGTATGGGGATCATTTGGAGGTTTATCAGCTGGGAGGGGAAGGGGGAGAAATGGGGAAATGGTTCAGGGACTAAGAAGCATAATTGGTTGGTACAAAATAGACAGGGGGGTGTTAAGAATAATATAGGAAAGGGTGAAGCCAAAGAACTTATATGTACGACCCATGGACATGAACTAAGAGGGATGGGATTGCTGGGGCAATGGGCATACTGGGCAGAGGGGAGCAAAGGGGAAAAGTATTGGGACTAATGTAACAGCATAATAAAATATACTTTTAAAAAAAGACTTAGTGGATAAAGAAACTTAATGAAAGCCAGAAAAAAAAAGTGGCATAGCATTAAGGGTTAAATCATTAGATTGGGCTCAATCTAACTCTTGACAGGGCAATCCTTTTATACTGATATTACACTAAAGAGGGATGTGCCAAAGGGTCAATTTTTTTTCTGTGTAGTACACCTGAAATAACTCAAAACAAGACTTGATTACAACAAATGTACTTAGTATCTGGCTTTATTTGACACTTAGGTTACATCAAGTATGTTAAAAGTGATTAATATACATACTTCTGTAATCTATAAAATAGCCATATGAAAATCGTTTTTTTCAACACTTTTCTCCATAGTATTAGAATATCTGGTCTAAACTTTGAATATCAGGATAAACAAACTCCCACCCAAATGAAAAACAGTTCTTTTTAGTTCAAAGTTGAATGATTTACTGACATCCTCTATTACATTTCATTATTTTGTTCACTTGTTTATCACACATATAAGTTACTTCTGTATCTGTACCTTTATTAGTCATTTAAAATATGTAATGACAAATGACTTTAAAGTATCCTCAACAATTTCTTATTTGGGGAAGGGCTGAATAATGTATATACTTAACAACAAAGGGATAGTTCTCCACACATGGGCACCAGGAAGTTAGATAAGGCATAGAAGATGGATAAATTTATTGCTAAGGGAATGATTAAGGAGCCTGGAATGCATCTCCAACCTTTTGAGGTTATGATTGTTGAAAACAAAAATATTGTCCATCTACAAAATAATAACTTGGTACCTTCAAAAGAAACAGAAATTAGATAAAGCATACATCAAACGTAGCATGTCATTTCTTCAGTTCATACATGGTGTTTCATATATTGTACATACCCAGTTTTTCAAACATCTTTTGAATTGGAACTTCATTGGCATCCACCATAACTCGCTTTTCATCTAGCATTAAGACATTCATGGAAAGCCATTTGGATGACATCCAGAGTGGGTGATCTAAAAATAGCAACAACTTTAAAATCATGTGTGCTGTCTTTTTTGTTTAAGGCAAGAATTTGAAAGTGAAGAATATTAAAGTGTCAGTTCAATTTTCAGAGTTTACTTTCCCTGAAAAATTTTTATCTTAAGACAATTTATAAATGTTATGAATCAATCTGTACTCATTACACATTTGGACTTCACTTTGTTTCACTTATAAAGTCATTTATTGCTTTATGAGATATTATTTTATATTGATTTTTCCTGTCTTCTCTTTCTCATTTTCTGTGAAAGGAAAGTGGAAACAAGTCCAGCTTTGTTCTAGTATCCATAGTCCCAAACACCAGTTCACTCCTTACTGGAGAAATGTTTTCTCGAGATTGCTAAAAATTTTGGCTGCTGTCTGTAAGTGCAAGATTCTTAGTCATTGGTAATCATTTTAGTCTGTGAGTATCTGAAAGTAAACATACCTACCATCTGGGATGACTGGTATTGGAGGAGTAACTATGGTCCATCCTGCTTTCTTGAAAAGATCAATCTGCAAGACCAAAAACAAAAGCAAAAGAGGCTTAAATCTATATATACTATTCTTATCATTATTGGTCTCTGATAGCACTTATGATTAGTAATTATTTTTTTGAGAAGCTGTCTTCTCAATTGTCAATATAAAGAAATTAAAATTTTAAAGTTAAAAAGTAGCAGAAATGTTAAAGCTTTAAAAAATATTCTTGTGCTTTTCTCAGGTTTTAGAGATTTTTAAATGACCAAAGATACTTTCCTGAAGAAATCCACTTTAAATAAAATTAAAATACTTCCTAACTATTCAGTTATAAGAAAACAAAAAATGTGACTGTGTCAAACCCATTGTCCATCCACTTCATCGATACTTCACTCTGTATCTATGATGATGGTATAAAGACAGTGTTAAGGTTGTACTCCCGAAGAACCCTAACTGTCCTTAGTGACCTATTTATTATAACTCAGCCATCCCTATGTTCATTTACCCTCTTATTGTAGCAATGAATTATATTAAAATCAAATGAATAACTAATCTTCATCATTGGTCTTGATTTATGGGATAAAAATGAAGAGTGACATGGTAAAATAGTGATTTTAAAAACATTTACTACAGCCTAGCAAATAACAAAATCACTCACCACCCAACTGGAAGTAAAGGGAAGCTGGCAAATGTTGGACGTGCAGGTGATGGGGACAGACCAGCTGCAGTGCAGTGGCTCTGCTCCTCCCTCTGGGGTGGGGCTGGCCAAAGGAGGCCTGACCCACTAGACAGGGAAGAAGACACTTACTGCCCATGGGCAGTGGCACTGCCCCAGATATGCAGGGATCATCTTGTTTGCAATGCAGCTGCAATTGGAACCTGGGCTGCAAGTTATGATACATAGTAGCCCCCTGCCTCCGACACCTTATCTGTGGTTTCGCTTTCCATGGTTTCAGTTACTTGCAATCAACCTCAGTCTGATAATATTAAATGGAAAATTCCAGGTATTTTGAGAAAGAGAGACCACATTCACATAACTTTTATTATAGTATATTGTTATAATTGTTCTATTTTATCATTAGTTATTATTGTTAATCTCCTACTGTGCATAATTTATAAATTAAACTATCATAGGTATGTATGTATAGGAAAAACAGCATACATAGGGTTCACTACTATCCATGGTTTTAGGTATCCACAGGGGGCCTTGGAGCATATTCCCTGAAGATAAAGGGGAACTACTGTAATACCACTCTGTTCAATAAAAACATATATACAGGCACAACCTTCAGGCTCTTGCAGTAGCAAGCATCCAAAGTCTGATGACACTATACTGTGTATGTCTGAGTGTTAGACATCTTGTAGTAAATATAACATAAGTAATCCAATTGATTATAATAATGTTGAATGTTGCCGAATTTGCCATTTAGAATCATTAGGAATCATATTAGTGCTTAAAATATAAGTGGCAATTACTTTAATTTCCAGACTCTATTACTTTTCCAGAGTCCTAACAACTTCCTTACCTGGTGACACGGTCGGTCTGGGTTGGAAAGCACAAGACCAGGTCCAATGATATTGAAGGTGGCATCAATATGCATTGGATTGGGATCTTTAAAGGAGATGATATGCACTCTGTAGTCTGGAGCAAGATGCCTACGCATCCATTCAATGCCTAGATAGTTTGTAACCTGAAAACAAAAGGAAGACATAAACATATAAAGATTTGGTCCTATAGTTAGAAAACTAAAAATAGGATGAAAATATTTGAATTTGGAAATAAAAAATACAATAATGTGTGTGAAATTTCATAGGCAGTCTTTATCAACCTGGCTTCTCTGTGCAAAAATATCTCTTCCGGCTCGAATGAAGTCAGCAGCATCAAAGCATGGCTCAAATTCAGTTGTCACAAATTTTCCCTGAGCAGCCAATTTGTGTCTGTCTTCTACAGAATGAATGGGGTAATCCTAATTGGAACAAGAATGAACACACACAGTGCATTGGTTCAGGAGGAAATTATTTATAGAACATTCATTACTAAGAAAGTTAGTCATAATCATTTGCCAAAATAATACTACCTTGTTCTAAACTAAAATATGCATGATGTAGGCCCATGCTAATCAAACGAACAAAACAATTAACAACAAAAAATGGCATGACAGCAATTTCCTGATACTTAGAAGCAAGTGGTCTGGAGGCAGTAATGATTCTGAAAATATTCCATGACACTGATTTATATAGCTACCTACAATATTGAAAGTCAACAGGATGAAGTAATTATGTTCTTTTAGAAAAGGAATTTGGTCCAGAGCCTAACTCTTACCATAAAATTAGATGCTGTGTTTCCCCTGCCAAATTTGATTGGGTGTGGTGAATGAATTCATTATTTATTTGTCTTTAAACCCCTAGAAGAAATTTTGATTTTTTAATTCTTTCTATAAATGATCAAATAGTAAGTGATCTAATAAGAAACATACACTTCCTTTTACTGTGAATTTGGCCTGTAGACCAAATTATTTAACCAATTTTTTTTCTTTTTTTCAAGAAGAGAATGGAATCTAGAGAATTTTCTTTGTCCACCAATGAATAGCTGTGCTCCTCCAGGCAAATTTTCCTCCCTGTCATAGAACGATACTATCCCCTCGGGACTGTAAAGTGTAAATAGGACTGAGGCTGTGAGTAAAGTGCTTAGCTCAACCTGGCACAGGTACGCACCAAATAAGTATTAGCCATTATTACTATTATTATCACAATATCATTTCCTCTTATTTTCATCATGAAGTGAATAACAAATACAAGGTATCAGAGAATCTCCATCTCTCTGTGGATAATTTATAAAAGTTACTAATAAACATAGCTATAATTAGGGACTTACCTGGTCATAAAGCTCATTAGCCATTGTGGGCTTAGGAGCCGTTGTCCACTTGGCGCCACGGCGGAAGTAGTCTTTGATAATTGATCGGTATGCACGGTACTCAAAGAAGCGAGAGCGCCATGCCATGGGAGCCTCGATAATCTCATTTCCCACAACTATCAGAATGTCTCGAGGCATCGCACCATATAAACCTGTCGGACCAAAAAGTTCCACAACGACCTCAGTAATGCTAATTTCCAAGACAGAAAAGTCTATATAGTATGATCCCGTTTTTTGGTTTAAAAATGTCACAGAAAATCTGTATGTGTGAATGTATATAATTATATGCAAATGGAAAGAATATGGAATGATACATACTAGATTGTTAACATGAATTCTGTGTGAGGACAATGAAGCCAAACAAAAGAAGAAAAGAAAAAAAAGAAACAATAAGGTCCTCGTTCAAAGAGGTCTTGAACCACCAAGTTTTCACCTTTTTTAAGTTCCTTCCTTGCTACACAGAAATAGAGTTCTTCGGGGAATATTTGTACCACAAGATAAAAATTAGGCCAAAGCCCTGGCTGGTGTTGCTCAGTAGATTGCGCGCCAGCCGGTGAACTGAAGGGTGGCTGGTTCGATTCCCAGCCAGGGCTCATGCCTGGGTTGCCGTCCAGGTCCCCAGTTGTGGGTGTGCGAGAGGCAACCCACACATTAATGTTTCTCTCCCTCTCTTCTCTCTCTCTTCCCCTCTCTCTAAAAATAAATAAATAAAATCTTAAGAGATTAAATTTAAAATAAAAATAAAAATTAGGCCAAGGAATGCTTCTAGAACTATAAATTAGAAAATTGAACTCAGGCACACAGTCTTGTAGCAGTGTCAGTTAAAAATAAAATGGGAATGTTTCTGTTCCTCTCTTAACTTCTGTTCTTGAGAAAATTAAATAGAATTCACTGTTCTTGTGTAAGAAAATTACCATAAAGTTTAGAAAAACTGATTCTTTTGAGATTTCAAATTCACAATGAAGTTTAGAATATGTATATCTTAATCATATCAAAAAGAACCAAATTGTTCCTAATAATCTTTAAAGTTTTGAAGAATTATTAAAACAAAGGAATCTCTGAGAAATTATCAGAATTATCTCCTTACACATTAAGAAATAAATTAAAAATTACAACACTAGCAGTTTAGGGATTTGACACCACTCACCCGTAGACTCAAAATCAGGAGTTTTATAATTTGTTGACCAGTCAATGGGGTCAGGCCTCCTCACTGTTACTCCTTCCATTTTTAAAATATTGCACATTTCTTCAATTTCAGCAACAGCCTTTTTCAAATGATCTTTGGGAAAATAATGACCTCCATGCTTCTGGTAAAATGGCCAATACTTTTCATATGTGTTAGCCTAGAAGCAGAAAAAAATAAGTAAAATATTTATAGAAGAAAAATATGACTCATGATAAGTTTATAGGTGAATCATGATTTATATAACTTAACAGAATTGAGACTAAGACCATGTCTTGTCCAGTGTTGATCCCCAGCATGGACTACAGTGCCTTTATGGGAAGACACTCAATATTTGCTGAATGAAGAAGTCTAAATCTCCTGGATGTATTGAGACTTCTTGCTTCTTTTGTCTGATACCACTCACAGTGTGTCTGCCCTCACACAGGCTTGGAATCCTCTTGGGCCAGTTTGTACACACTCCATAGACAAAACAGGACATGAGTGGTCCCGTTAGACAGTCTCAAAGAAATTAAATAAGAGAACAAATGAAGTGGCATAAGAAAATAAAAGGACACCTATATGAAGACAAAACCATGGGCCATCCATGCATCCCAGAATTCTGTCTAGAGAATAGCCCTTAAAGATATTTTGTAGGAAAATAGGGAGCTGCCCCCTTAAAGGTTAGGGGCATACTCTCATATGTCCTTTGTTTCTCTTAAAAATTTATTAATGATTTTCTTATCCAACAGAATTACCACTTGGCAAAATTGTGCAGCAGTGCAAGTCTGCCTTTGGTGCTTCACACCCTTCCCTGCCAACATGTCTCACCCCACCACACCTCTCCTCTCCCCAAACTATCCAAGCTCTCATTGCTTCAGGTCCTTTTGCCATAGAAGAAAGCGATCTGATAAATGAATTCACAAGTTTTTAGTAGCTAAAAAAAGAGAAAAGCTTAACATTTAGAAAGTGACCAAGGATTTATATGCACTTTTAAAAGACAACTGAATGAAAAACAGTTGAGTGCTTTTTAAAAGACTCAAGGAGCCCCAGCTGGGTGGCTCAGTTGGTTGGAGTGTTGTTCTGTACACCAAAAGCCTGCATGTTCAATTCCCAGTCAGGGCACATACCTAGGTTGTGGGTTCAATCCCTGTTCAGGGCACATATGAGAAGCAAGAGATCGATGTTTCCCTCTCTCTCTAAAAGCAATAAACATATCATTGGGTAAGGCTTGTTTTCTTAAGGCTCAATTGACTTGCTAAAAATTACTGTTGAATTAGGGTAGGTATAACTGTAATAAATCAATTTTTAGAAAGTATAAAAATCTAGAGGATTCTTCATTGAGATTGTTTTGCATGTGGCTAAGTTCTCGGTCAATTTAAAGAACTATATCAGCAAATGCAGGTGATGCATATGAATGTAATTTATCAAGACAGATGAAGTAGAATTCTATCAGAAGATCCAAATGCTAAGAAAAAGCCTTGGAAGTTTATCAAAAGGTTGGCAAAGCAATGTACATTTATCTAAGTTTTAAAAAGTGTTTAAATGTAAAAAAAACATTTCCATATATCATTGATTAACTGACCAACTACCAGTCCTGACTATGTCAGATAAGAAGGTTTCCATCACAAATCAGATAATTTCAGACAAGAAAACTGAATAATGAAGTACAGTTTGTCTAAATGTTTAGCTCTTTAATGTCAAAGACAATGTCTTTTCCAGATTTTCTGTCTTCATTTCTGTCTTCACCTCAGCCTAATAAATACAAACATATGGAAGCAGACCTGCCTCTTGTTAGTTCAGTACCTAGGTTCACATCAGTTATACTGGAGCTGAGCCAGCTAGAGAGATTAAGAATCTGAAAAACAGGTCTTTTAACAAACAAAGAATGCCAGTGAAGCTCTAAAACTGGTTGGCAAACTAAAGTCCATAGGCTAAATATGCCTTCTGTTTTTGTAAATAAAGTTTTATGGGAACTGTGTCTGTAGTGTTTTGCACTACAATGGCAGAGCTGAGAGTTGAGTAGTTGCAACAGAGACTTATGGTCTGCAAAGTCTGAAATATTTATTATATGGTCCTATATAGAAAATGTTTGCTGACCCCTATTTAAATTATTAGTTGCTTTACTTTTGAAGAACTATAGGCAAACAACAGACTCAATATCTGGTCCATGAAAAATGTTATGAGTATTACAAATGTGAGTAGTTTTTAAGATCAATCCACTCTTTAAAAAAAAAAACCCACAAAAACACTTCACAGTGTTCTACACCTAGGAAGTCCTGTAGCAGCAAACAGAAGGAGAGGATAATAATGACTCTTTATATTCCTCTCAGACACATCCTGGTACTACATCCATTCACCACTTCCTCCTTCTCATGCCAGGCACATCTCTTATAATCCACTGAGAGACAAGAAGCCTTTGAAAATTTAACACTGGGTTATAGCAGATACATAGCTGTGTTGTCTTGACAGGCATATTCCAAAGTATCCTGTGTGACTATTTGTGCAGAGCTAAACTTGCCTAAATATAAAGTAAACTCCTCTGGGAGAAAAAGTTATTTGAACAAGTGTGACTGGTATAGCTCATACTCTGGCTAAGGTCGGACAAAGTCCAAATGATCAGGGTACATTACATTTTCCAAGAGATAGTTGGAAACTATTTACCCTTCCTTTATAACCCTGTTAAATGAGTTAGCAATAATTTACCAAGTGTCTGTCAGATTTTTTAAAAAATGCTTAGCATGTTTTTAATAATGTTGTAGAGACGTGGCTGCATTCCTAGAGACTTTGTAGTCTTACAGAGCCTAAAATCTTTCAGCAGTGTTGCCAAATGGATTTTAAATAAGGTCTTAAGACTGGGAAATCTCAGTAGAAATGTCTTATTTATGCAGCTGCAAATGTATTACATTAACTTTGATTGATTTTGTATTTTATAAAAGGCTCTTTATCAAGGGTTTTATAAAAAAAGACAAAAGCAGAAGGAGAAGGGTCTAGTCAAGGAACTAGTATAAATGACCCATGGACACGGTCAACAAGGCAGGGATTGACTGTGGGAGTGGGGAGCGGGCAAGGCAGGGGAGAGCAATGGGGAGAAAATTGGGACAACTGTAATAGAACAATAAAAAAAAGACAAAAGCAAAACAAGCACATATTTGATGGAAGGTATTCATTATGTTTTATAGAATGAAAAAGCCATATAGTTTTTAAAAATTGTGCTTCCTGACAACTATGCTCCTCACTCCCATAATGTTTCTCTAGCACTAATGTCTTCCCACATGTTGTATGCTGTAATTGCATACAAACAGTTTACTATATTATTTTACCTTTCATTGTTCCTCCAAATTATTAATACATCTGTGTCATTTTCCTCCAACTGGAAGATAAGGCCTTGCCTTCTAGGGGTCGTGCATTTCTTAGATTTACTTTCCTCAATACCTCATTTGAGGGTATGTTTAAAGAGAGGGAGGGAGGGGAGAGAGAGAGAGATGAGAGGAAAACATTGATCGGTTGCCTCCTGACTGGGGATCAAACCCGCAACCTTTTGGTGTACAGATGATACTTCAACCAACTCTGCCACCCTGCCAGGTCAATACCTAGTGTTTAGTATGTGTCATAAAGCAGAAATATCCAGACAAATGAATGAAATCAATGCTGCTAATGCTACTAATATCTACAACAATTATGCCCCAAATGTATTTTTGTAGTGTAATTAGCAAACTGGGCCCATACAACTATAATGAGTTATGGTTTTGCCCTTTAAAATAATTAACATACAACCTTTTACCTTCATATTTAATCTTGTTAGGTAGATAGCAAACTTCTTAATATCATTATTTTACTGAGGCCCAGAAATTTGTGGAATCTTTCACAAGGTCAAACAGCTGATTAACAGACTAGTTATCTAGCTTTATCAAATACCTAATTCCATCTTGATCTCTTGACTTCAGCCTGGTTCACTTCCCACAATCCCATGAAATGACAAAGTCTAAAGTTATAAGTCAAGTGACAAAAAACTCAAAATAATGTCTGAGAATTCTGATTACATAAGATCACATGGTATAAAAGTCTTTAGTTTTAAAGACTGTAGAAGGATAAACTATTACCTGAAGTTAAAATTTTATTTCACCTAATTAAAATGGTTAGGGGATGGGAAATCTTTCCAAGAAAAGACTTAAAAGATCATGCCTTTTAAAACATGTGGATGACATATAAATCAACCTGTTCATCAAATTTCAAATATCAGAATCAAAGGTAGTTTCAGAACAATTAGAAGTTATTACTTTTTCTATTACTCTGTCTTCAAGATCTACCTCAAGGATTTTTTTTTTTTTTTTTTTAAGATTTCCCAATTATTCAGCACCTGGTCATTGCTTTTTCCTTAGCTTTCCTGGCACTTCAGTTAACTGCCTTGCCAGTCAGTTGGCGTAAGATACTTAGTATTAGTCTTTGTTTCTATGTGAACATAGTATCTCTCCAAATACTATGTTATTTTCTGCTAATACCTCTGGAGCCCTGGTATAATGTAGGCAACATTTATGGTGGTGGTGGTGATGATGATGATGATGATGATGATGATGATGATGATAGAGAACTCATTTCATCAATCCACATTACAAATACAAAGTAAATATTCAGGAAGAACTTAAGTACATTGTATCGCATTAATAATGGAAACTTAGGCTGTGTCTACAATGTTGATGGCACTCCCTCAGATATGGGACCCTTATGCAGTATACAACCTGAACACCAAACCATGGCAGTCCTGGCCATAGAATATTATAGATGAAGAACAGTAGGAGGTTTTTTTGCTTGTTATTTTTTTTTAAAGGGAGATATTGCTTGTTACAGAAAAACTCTGTAAGGCTTTGTGGAAGGTGCCATTGGAGTTAAGTGTTAGTAAAAGGGGTAGGTTTAAACTGCAGGAAGAAAGGTGGAAGAGACCTAGGAGGGAGCAAAGGTATGAGGCTTGTTTAGGGGTAGTGAGTAGTCTGCTTTGGCTGTTTATATGGTGATCTTTAAAAGTCTGCTGAAAACCTGGGTTGAATGTTACAGGTGAGAGACACCTGATAGGAATGCACCTCTGCTAACCTGCCATACTAACACATCTCTAAGATGAGCCAGTAAGTGAAATGGGGAGGCCTGGAAAGGCAGACAAGAGCCAAATTGTGAAGGATCTTGAATACCATGAGGACTTTATCCTAAGTATCCTAGAAAGGTAGAATATACCAGGGTAATGAGTAAGGGCAGGATGAGTAACATTATTGAATTTTGATTTAAAAAAAAAAAAATCTCTCTGCTAGAAGGTGGAAGGTGGTTTGGAGAGAAGAGTGAGTGGGGGAGATCAGTTAGGAGTTAACTGCAATAGTCCAAGCAGTAGGTGACAACCTGACTTAAGGCAGTGGCAGAGGGATGGAGGCAAGGTTCATTTTGACAAAAGGCTTATTAGATCTTGGAGAATGGACATGGAAGACGTGACTGCAATAGGAATCAAAGATGATTCTTTGGTGTTTTAGCTTGGGTAAATAGGAATGCCAAAAACTTGAAGGAAAAAATGAAGGGTCCAGTGTAGCAGAGTGACTGGCAGTTGAATTCAAGATGTGCCAAGTTTGAGGTCCTGTGGCAACATCCAGTAAGGAGTTTAATACGTTGATCTGAACAGAGTTCAAGAGAGAAATTTGGACCAAAGTAGAGGTAGGATCTGAAGCTGGAAGAACAGAGCCAAAGATAAAATTCTATTCAACTCCATCACTATAGACAGTAAAGAAAGATGTGAGGAATAGTAAAGGAATTAATATCCCCAGAAAGGAGTCTCTTAGAATCTGAAGGAGGGAGTTATATCATTTGTGTAAACAGTGTCAGTAGACTCTGAAGGAGGGAGTTATATCATTTATGTAAATAGTGTCAAATACTGCAGAGATGCCAATTAAGAGAACTTAAAATCAGCCATGGATTTGGGACTCTGGAGTAAGCTAAAGTGAAAGCAGTTACGGAGGAGAGTGGGAGCCAAAGCCAGCCTGAAGAAGGTGAGGAGTGACCCCGCTTCAGACACAGAACACCCTTGCTTTACCTTCACCTCCACGGTGAATGGTGGAACACAGGCGTTTTCTGCTCTGCCCACTATCACTTCCTCTAAGGGGTCCCATTCATTGTAAGAGGAGACGGGGCAGTCCTTGGGCAGAGGATCAGTGGCCTTGTCATCAGCTGCACAGGAATTCCGGGAGGAAGCCGTAGCTGCCTGGGTGCTCTGGAAAGTTCGCTGCACCCATACTGTTAAGGTTCTTCCAAGCTTCCAAGAACAAAGAAAAGATTATTGTGTAGTCTTATACAGTACTTGGAGGGAGGGGAAGTAGAAGTGGGATGAAAACCAAGGGTAACATCGTGAGACATTTAAAATCCTTTTGGAGAGTGTCAACCAAGGTGTTAGTTTATAGGTGGGTAGTGGTCCCAGGTGAGTTTTACCTTCCTATTTATGTATACATTATCTTCGTATCTGTTATGTTAATTGGCATAACTCCTCAATATTTTGTCCCCAATGACCATACACCCATTTATATCTTAGAATGGTTTTGTGCAATCAAGCTTTAATCAAACTAAGCAACTTGTCTGCAGATGATGGGTCACCCTCTTCCCAGAAAACCACAGAAAGCTGCTCCATGTCAAAACCATCTAGGGGGAGGGAGTTTCCTTTCTTCTTCAGTATCAAAGATGACGGATATGAAACGTTTTTCCCCAAGTGAAAATATGTAAAGGACTTTATCTTTCAGAATAATCATTTTCAAACCAAAATTTTTTCATTGCTGACACACACTTCACATCCTTTAGCACTTCAATTCTGAGCATGACCAAGTGCCATCTATTTATTCCCTTTTACACATGGTCCACAGTCCCCTAGCCAAGATAAGGATTAACCCGGGCACAAATTTAAACAACTAGAAAGGAGATCTAAGAGGTTCAAAAAACCCTTTTGAAAATTCAGGGCCTTTAAAAATCAGAGAGCAGAGTCCCACATCCACAGTGCAGATCTCAAGTCTCCAAATCTCTGTTAAAGCCTTAGGAAGATGGCCGGAGGGTACGCCAGGGGTCGGGACCAAAGCAGGAGAGTGACAGCTGTTCGGGAACCAGTTGCTGGGAAGGGAGGGTGGGGGACAAAGTGCTTTGATATTACAGCTAGGGAGGGTCTGCAGGCCAGTGCTCGCTTGCTAGGGAAGCGGAGGGCGGGACCGGGCAGAAACTCGGTACAAACCAACCTCGCTCCAACGCCTCTCGCGACTCAGGCAGGACTCCATGTTACACTTGTCTCTGTCCGTCCTCAATCCCCACGTTGCCTCTCCTCCCGCCCACCCCACACGCATGCCCAACTCTAAGCCCACCGAAGGTCATGAACCCCGATAATACCTCCCGTTTACTAAGAGGTATTACTTGCCCACATCCCCTCACTCCGGGCCGCAAGCTCTGTGGAGCGAAAGAGGTCCGGCTGTGGAGGGCAGCGTCCCCTGAGCTGACGGCCACCGCGGCCCGAGACGCGCAGCGACCAACCGTACCCATGGGGTGTGGCCCCAACAACTGACCCGTTCCCCGGGGATACCGCCAAGCTCCCGGCAGCCGGCAAAGGCTCTTGAAGCCGAGCTTCCAAGGGGTACCAGAGCGGACCAGATCATGCAACGCTGGCTGGGGAAAAGCGAGGGGACGAAGCGGGCGGTGCACGCACCCGAGACCCAATGTAGTGTACCGCCTCGGCGCCGCGGCTCCCACCGCGCAGACACCGCACCCGCAGCATCGCGCCAGGCCCGCCTGGCCGAAGATCCTAATGGTCCCGGCGCTGGGCCTTGTCCATCCAATGTCCCGAGAGCGCGCCCCAAGCAGGCTGTCCCTGCGCGGCCTGCCGCCTTTTGTAGCCATGCTCCGCCCCGGCCGCCCCCCTCGCGCCCATTGGCTGCGGGAACAGGTGGCCCCGAATTGGGAATGGTAAGGGACTGCCCGGGGCGCAGGGTCAAGTGCCCGGCGCCTGCCCTTTTATAGCTAGTCAGTCCACCCATTGACTTCTGCTGCGCTCGGAGAAGCCCAGCTTGGGTCCGCAGAAGGAAGCCCAGGAGCGTCTCAGGGAAGGCTGGGGACGACACGACTTCTGACGAAGGAAACTTAATAGTATATGCATCTATTGTTTTAAGTTTATCTTTATGGATTTATGTAGGCAAAGCGTGAGTACAATCACACGTTTAAATTAATCTATGTGCACTGACCCAGTGCCCTCACATTACTATGAACGGTTACCGCCTTAAATTTATGTGGTCTCTTCGGGCAACACCGGGAATGAGACCAGCGGACTCAGGCTGGAATTCAGGTCACCCGCTACCCTGGATGCTGTGCTTTCCACGCACTAGCCTGTTAGGTGTTTTTTTGTTTTCTTTCCCCAACCTTTTTTCTTTCTTTCTTTTTTTTTTTTTTTTTTTTTTTTTTTTGAGTACTTGCCAATTCAAATAGTTTTTGGCCATTTGCCCCTGGCTTGAGAAACTCGGTCATGAACACAAAGAGAGATATGTGGAACAGAAGTAAGGGAGAACTACAGACAGTTTTATTCTTTCCATTTCACATATTTAAAATTTTGTTTCAATTTGATTAGGACACATTTGTTGGGAAAGTAGTTCCCTAACTGTGAAAAGTCTTAATTGCTGTGGATTTGTGCAAAACTAGAGAACTCAGTTTGACATGTAAGTTTCTAGCAGATGAGGGGGCAGAGAGATTTGAGTATTTCATTTTTCTACACACAAAATATGTAATTATTTATTTTTAATGAGCTGTCTTTAATTCTGGTGTCTCAAACTTGTTTTCCAAAATTTGTTGATGGAAGGCACCAACCAGAATGGCATGGTGGAAAGATCTGTGCAGAGGCCATTAGGAGAACTGGGTTCTAGTCTTGACTCTGTTATAGTCTACTGTGTGTCCTTGAGTTGCACTATCCTGGAAGGGAGAACAATTGCATTTATTGTCCTTAGCACACAGGGTGATTGAGGGGCCCAAAGGAAACATTGTGCATGCAGAACTTGGTGTGACCCTAGAGTGATATGAATATGATGTGATCTTTACTGGCTCTAACAATAAGGAGGCCTCCAAATGTGATAATAGAGTGAGGAGTTATAAGTGTAGGTTCATATCTTAGCTCTGCTACTGACTTGCTGTCAGACCTGGAACCAGTTTCCCTCACCCTCTAGTGAAGGCTTTGAGAAATTCCTAATATTTCTTGAAATTTACGAAGTGCTTTCTCCCAGCAATCAAATGCAGCCACTTCTAAGGTCTAATTCTCTCAGTGCACTTTGCGTGGCCAGCGATATGCTCCTCAGTAAAGGAATTTTAGAGTACAGTATGCATAACAAATGGTATTGACATTGCTTTATGTCTGAGATCTGAGGACTCCTCATATCACTCTTTAAAGACACATTTTAATTTTACAGATGTAAGAATTGGGAGTGCCTGGAAATCATGAGACCAGGGTGTCATCAAGTTTTACATAAAGAAAAACTCTTAATATAGCCATAGAAAATGTACTTACCTCCTAGAATCCAGGAGATAGCACGTGGATAGAGCCGCCCAAGCTGCTATAAAAACTAATCAAGTCTCTTTCTTTCTGTCTTTCTTTCTTTTTCTCTCTCTCTCTCTCTCTTTTTTATTAATTTTTTGCTCTTGAAAAAATTCTGTAACCATTTTTAGACTGACCTTATCAACTGGAAGCACAATATTCCATACTGGTTCGTTTGTCTAATACTGGACCAACTCTGCAAAGTATGGAGGGTGTTACCTGGGAACTCCCTGGTCTTTAATTACTGCTTCCCCCCACCCCTCGATGAAATGGAATATACTGTGAATTCTTGGCTTCTTCTCCCTCATTGGCAATTTGTGTGGATGCATGTTTTTGTTTCTCATTGATCTATACCTAGGATTGAGATTGCTGCATTGAATGGTAACTCCATGATTAACATTCTAAGGAACTGGCAAACTGCTTTCCCAAATAGCTGCACCAGTTTTACATTCCCCCAAGCAATGTATGAGGGTTCCAATTTTTCCACATCCTCACCAACACTTGTATGTCCATCCTAGTGGGTGTGACATGGTATATCATTGTGGTCTTAATCTGCATTTCCCTAATGACTAATGATGTTGATAATCTGTCCCTGTGCTTGTTGGCCATTTGTACATCTTCCGTGGGCCACCTCAATCTTAGGAGAGGTACAAATTGAAACACCTTTATTTAGGGAGGAACTGATGCCCATTTATAGGAACTAACATCTTTCTTTCACATGAGGCAGAATTAATAGTTGTTTAAAATACAAAGGGAGAATACTTATTTAAGTAGATTGCATAAAATTCTAAGTTAAAATATAACTCTTTATATTTAAAAATTATGAAAGGTAACCCCAGAGTTAAATGATTGAGAGGAAATTTCTCTTTTAGAGTAGATAAATAAGTAGCAAATACAGTTCACTCTTAAAGAATTAAACAATGGGCTTGTAAGAGACAATATCACCAATATTCCTCTTTTGGAGGAGACTTGCTTAGAATTTAGTAGATAATGTAATAAATCCATTGTTTTGAAAAAGGTAAAGTTATAATTTTAATATAAATAAACTCTTATAGAAAAAAACTCAGTTTATAGAAAAAATAAAGTGTACATGTATGTGTTGGGGCAATCTATCACATGACCCTAGTCTTAATGGTGCTCGATCAATATTTGCTGAATTTAATTTATTTTAAAGTTATTTCCGCTCTACTTAACAATAATAACTACTGTTTAGCGAGTGCTTACCATGTGCCAGATAAGAGCTACATATATGTTACCTCATGTATTCATCAATGAAGAAATATTCTTATAATAATTTCATGTAGATGAAGAAACTGAGCCTTAGAGAGGTTAAGTAAATTGTCCAGAGTTAAACAGCTGCCAAGTAGCTGGCAGAGCCAAATCCAAACCCCGGCCTGTGTGCCCTTAATTTCTATACCTCTTGGCTTTCTCACAAATTCTCAGGGAAATATCCATTGCATAACACAAGGTATATATGTAGTCCAACTACTTCTAATATTAGATACTCTTCTGTAAGCTTCATGTTGTGTCACATGCTCTCATTATCCTGCAGGATATTTTTGAGTATTTCTTCCAGGAACTATTTATCAGATAATGGCCCTCCTTATACCTATAAGATTAAGTGGTAATGAATCTTTGACAAATTAAACTTTTATAGGTCAGGCATAGCTGAATCCTGAAGATAAAGACCAGAATATAGTATGAGGCCACTTAACAAGTACAGAAATTACTTAAACACTTTGAGAAATCTACAGAGGCAAGGGATGGTATTTTAACATAGGTGAAGCTATTGCTACAGTCAAAGAAGAGAACATCAGGAAAGGGCAGGATGCTTTAAAGGGTCTATTCCATTGGGATGGTTCTGGAAATAGACTACATATTAATTTCCACTTAAGTCCAACCTTAAACTTGTAGCAGGGGCTAAAGTAGCTCCATGTACCCTGTTGAAAAAGTTGTGCCTCACATAAGTTGGCATTTCCATTTCTTTCCTAACCCAACAGCCACTAGCACAGGTAGTGCTGACCAGCGGTGAGCCACACCCAGTCAGCACCCAAGAGAGAGGAGGGCACATTGGACAGTTCCAGAAATGACGCAGAGGTTAGTGAATCACCATCATGTTACATAATGTCAGTGCCACAAAAATGTCTTTGCCCATAAACAATTCCTGGTTTTGCAGGAAATATCCTTTGGACGCCTTTGTGGTATGAAGGCGACTCTCACTGGACCCTCTTCCTCCTCATTCTTTCAGCCCAAATTCCTCGCTCGGTATTTTTTAAATCTTCTTCTTCAATCTGACCCTCTATGTTCATATCTGGCTTAGATCCTCAAAAACATGCTGTGAAATAAGAAATGACTGAATAACCAACAACTAGAGAATGGTTAAGGAAATTGCAACACATTCAGCATTTGGCTCTTACATGAACAAATGAATTTTTCTTAATGTGTATTTCTTAACAATGAATACATTTAGGATTTAGACTAAGTGAACTTTGTTGTAGGATAAAATATGCAGCCACTCATAAGAATGTCTACAAACTGTTTTAATAACCTAGGACAATTCTTATGTCATGCTATTAAGAGAAAGAGAAAAAAGAACAATATGAAATTGTATATGTATAGCAGTCTTTCAACTATGTTGAATACCTATGTATATTAAATCCTGGAAAGAAATCTACTAAAATTTTAACAGTAACCCATTTGGATAAAGACAGAATGGCTATTTTTTATATCCTTCTTTCTGCTTTTCTGCAACTTGTGTAGTTTTCTCTATGAGCTGTTACTACATTTACAATCAGAAAAAGAAACATAAATTCTTTTTTTTTCTTTTTAGAAATCAAAGGCTTGGTTCTGTGTATACCTACAAAGAACTCTCTTTTGTCACAGATGTTTTCCCTCACAGATATGCCCCAAGAAAACTGTAGACACTGTTCTGGGAGAAAACCTCCCACAGCCACCTGCCTCCTCTCATGTCCATACACGCAGTGTTCTGACAGAATGCGGAGATTAGTGTGGGAATGTACTTCTGCCTTCTCTCTATCCTGCACGTTGCCCAGCTCTCTCAGGTCTGTGCTTGCTATTTGACTTCTACCTGTCCCACTTGTTGCTGGTATGGAATTTTCCAGGATTATCACTCCCAGCAAAAGGCACCTCTCTAGTTGGTAGTTGGTCCCTGGGAAATAGAGAAGTAACATCCAGTTTTCTGCACCCCTCTTCAAGTATTCCTGTTTGGCTTGGGCAACATCCCAGGAGAAAGCACTCATCCTTGCCCCGCCCCGAGATCATTTTAAGTGGTGCCCCACCACCACCACCAGTCATGTTCTCATCACTAAAGAAAGGTCTGCCCAAATAGAATTATTCAGAATTTACAAGTTTGAGGTCAAAGGTGGAGCCAATTTTGAACTTTTGCTTAGGAATCCTAAATTTCCCTTTCTGTCATGCTGTTCAAAATTTAAAAGCAAAACTATATGCTAAGACTGAAGATTGCAAGGCCTAAGCAACACATAATCAGTTGTAAGATGGAAATGGAGTGATCAGAGGGGCATGAATTTTTTTTTTATGAAGGCTTGATTTAGAAATGACAGAATATTACAACAAACACATGGCCTTTTTAGAAATGTTGTTCATGTGACAGTAATTAAGTCACCTCAGAATTTCATGCATATCAACATTTCCAAGAGAGTGAATCAGCAAAATGAGATATTTGTGCTTTTCTGACCCAGCTCTATAGCAACCACATTTCTGACTCAGCAGCTAATTCATAGATGGAAAAATCCAGTAATCACAAATTTTCACACACAGCTAGTTAGAATAAATGTTCACTACTATAGGGCTGATTCTTCACTGACTCCATTTAGATCAAATAGTAATATTTTATGGTCTTCCTAGTTTCTTAGGTCCAAAGCCTTCCCTAGCTTCCACAGGCAGAGTTAAGCAATGCCTCCCTGTACACTAGCACACCTTGTTAATAGCTCTTTTATGGCACTTATCACCTGGCTGTAACAGCTTGTTTACAGATCTGTCTCTTTCACCAGACTGAGCCTCTGAAGGGCAAGCACTTGCACCTAGCATATTGATTGCCATTAATAAATGTTTGTGGAATTAATTACCTGATCAAAATGTTAGTAATTTCTCCTCCAAATTGATACCACACTTTAAAACAATGTTTAAAATATCTGAGAAAGGAATATTTATAGAATTTTAGAATGGGGAGCGACCTCATTTTGTAGATGGGATAACCATGGCTCAGAAAGGCCAAATGACCCATCCATCCAAATACTTCACACATTGCTGAGATCACTTCTCAGTGCAATCCTGTTTTCAAGAGTTAAATGAGCTTTAGAAAAATGCACTTGGATTTTACACTCTGGGAATTCAAACCTGTAAACCTTTAACTTCTAGATTTAGCAAAAATGGTGCTATAGGTCTCAAGAAGAGAATTAAGTGCTGATATTGGGTTGGCCAAAAAATTAGTTTGGTTTTTTCCCCATAATTGGCTCTAGTAGCACTTAGTTGTCCTTAACTTCATTCAAAATTTTTTTTGTTAGATTGTATTGTCACAGCTGTCATATCAGTGTGCATTTAAAAAAAATCAATTTTTGTGTAGCCATTTTAATATTGAATATGGAAGAAAATATGCAACATTTTTGACATATTATGTTTTATTATTTCAAAAAAGGTAAAAATGCAACTGAAATGCAAAAAAAGATTTGTGTAGTGTATGGAGAGGGTGCTGTGACTGATCAAATGTGTCAGAAGTGCTTTGTGAAGTTTCGTGCTGAAGATTTTTCGCTGGACAATACTCCACAGTCAGGTAGACCAGTTGAAGTCGATAGCGATCAAATAGAGACACTAATAGAGAACAATAAATGTTATACCACTCGAGAGTTAGCCAACATATTCAAAATATCCAAATCAATAAAGTTATTGGTGAAAATGAAAAATATGTCTTTTATTTTATGGAAAAAACCATACGGACTTTCTGGCCAACCCAATGTTATAGGTAGGCATTTCACACAAGTCTGCCCTCTAAACTGGTAAAATCTATGTGTCAAGAGAAATCTTAATTTAATATGTTAAAAGTATTTTTATGAGTTTTTGGGGAGTTTTATTTTATTTTCCATTTCAGGTTTTAGATTTACAGAAAATCTATAAAGATAGTACAGAGTTCCTGTATATATGTCTCCCAAATTCAGTTTGCCGCAGTGTTATCATTTTACATTACCATGGTACATTTGTCAAAAGCAAATTATTACTATTAACTAAACTTCAGACTTTATTCAGATTTCACTGGTTTTCCCAAAAATGTTCTTCTTCCATTCCAGGATCCCACATTACATTTAGTTGTCATGTCTTTTCTGGTCTCCTCAGGTCTGTGACAGTTTCTTAGTCCTTGTTTTTCATGACCATAACAGTTTTGAGGAGTACTGGTTGAGTATTTTGCAGATTGTCCCTCAAAGTGGGTTTCTGTTATGTTTTCCTTGTGATTAGACTGGGGTTATGGGAGTTACAGGAAAGAATACCACAAGGATGAAGTGCTCTTCTCATCATGTTATATCAGGAGGTAAGTGACATCCCCATTGTATCACTGGTGACATTAATCTAACCCTGATCATTTGTTTAAAGTGGTATTTTCCAGGTTTCTCCACTGTAAGGTTAGTATTTTCCTTTTCATTCTCTGTTTTTTTCTTTTTTTTGAAGTGAGTCACTAAGGCCAGTCTAGAAGGGGAGAGAGGTTTATCTTATATATTATTTGGAGTTATTTTTTAAAGGGCATTTATCTTTTTTGTTCCCTTTATTAATAAAAAAATAGTTTAATAGATAATAACAATTTCTTGAATTTATCGGAAGTTAAACTAAAATTATAATTGTATAAGACAGTAAGTTTTGGCAGATATAAAATAAGCATATGGTGTTGAAATGTGGATTTAAGTGATAAACACTTCTCTGGGGACACCACCATGGTGGAGACATTTCATATCAATAAATTTTCCAGTTAACTAAAGTTTATTATTTTAATCACTAAAAGTTTTTAATAGATAAATTTATCCCATTTTTATGGCTGCCTTTTAAAGATATTTATATTCTTTTACCTTCTTGAACAGAATATGCCAAACACAATTTAACCTTTTCACAAAAATTGATCATTATACTGAAATTCACAGCAATGATGATGGTTGAGCTTGTTGACCTTTAAAGTTTCTTCCTATCCAAGTTTACTAGCTATCAGGCAAAATTAATGAAAATGCATCCCCAGATAACCAAAGCCTTCTTGTTTCCCACCTATGGTTTTTACCTTGGAGTGGAGTACTGTGGTCTTAGCCTTACTCTATACCAGAGAGAAGCAATAGGCGTTCACACAAAAGCATCCAGGACAGAACATACAAGTCACTTGGGGAGGCTGTTACGAAGCACATTCTGATTCATGCCTGAGATTCTACATTTCTAACAACCTCCCAGGCGATGCTGGTGCTGCTGATTCATAGATCACACTCTTTGAGTAGCAAGGACCCAGGAAACCGCACACACCAAACTTTATAGTCTGGTTGTTTGCAGGGCTTTCTGAGGCCAGGGAGTTCCTGGGACAGGGCAGAGGTTTTCTCTCACACTGCAAAGAGCTTTGAATAGATATGGATCATTCATATAGTACAGCCGAAGCTTAGAAAAACAAGGAGATAGTTGACAAAAATAAATTGTCTAATTTTTCTAATATAAGCCAAAGGAAGGAAAGGGAATTCTCTTTCTTAAGAGAACTACTTTTGAGGCAAACATTTCATTAACTCTATGGCTCCTTTGATGTTGAAAAGAATTACCTGGACCACATCAAAAAGACAATAAGCTAGTTTTATGTAAAGATCACTCTTGTGGAAAGAAGGTCCACTTCTAAAACTTGAGGCTTCTTATCCACTCTAAAATTACACTTAGAGATTTTAGGACAGCAGTAACATACATTTTATGTGATTGCTTCTACTGCTATTTTCTCACAAACGAAGGTGGGCTTCTGTGTCCTTCAGGATCAAAGCCACAGCAACCAAACTCTTAGCTGCGTTCTAATTAAGCTAATATGATATATAGATTCTACTTACTTAAATATACAGTGAAATTATGATACCTGAATAAAATGTAGTGTCTTTATTAGGGCAATTAATAAAGAGTTTCTTGACTGTGAGAAGCCTTTCACATCATTGTAGGCATAACACAGCCTGTCTGAGAGTGCTAGTCAGAAATGCAGTGCTGAGGAAAGAATACTGTGCATGCTGGTCTGGAGACCTGAATCCTAGTCCCTGCTTGATCGGTAACCACTCTCCAGGCCTAACTATACAAACTACTTAATCTCAAGGCTTCTTCAAGTCTAGTTTTCCACCACCCCATTCTGATATCTCAGAAAGATACTTTGTATACATTTCAAAACATTGCTTATTTTATAATGCCATTAAGAAAGCTGACTCTGCCAACTTTGTGCCTAACCCATGAGCAAGTAGCAGCTTGAATGTTATCTCGTATCAAGTATTCACCAGGAAAAATAGCTGAGATTTTTTACCTCTTTTCTTGCATAGATTTGCTTCGTAAGCTAGCTAGTGGCTTAGTTAATATTATGCAGAGGTAGTGCTAAATTCTCCCTTTCTCCAGATAATGACTAAAAATCAAAGTTTATAACACAAATTATTAACAGTCAGTAAGATTCTAAACTTATCATAAGTGGGTAACAAATACTGTGTTAAAGTTGACTTTAAATGGTAAAAAAAAAAGAAAATTCAACGGCTGCCTGAAAAATTTTAACTTGGTAAATGTGTGTGTAGGACAGTGGCCAGCACCACAGCAGAGTGAGAGACAGCAGGAAAGAGCATGGGCTGGAGAGCTGTACTCCCAGGTTTGAAGCCTGACTCTATCACTTACTAGCTGTATGTCCTTGAGAAATTATTTAACCCCTCTGTACATAATTCATAGAGTTCTGATGACTAAATAAATATATGTAAAGCTCTTAAAACAACACTGCAAATTAGCTACTATTATTATAATTAGGAACTGAAATGGGGAAAGGGGGAACTAGTGATGACAGGAAGGCAAACCTGGTCACAAACCTGAGAAATAAGAAAATGTGAGAGCAAGTTCAGAAATGGGGAAGATAGTACATTTCACCCCTGCTTCCTACATTGAATATTCTCTGTAGCACATGTCTATAGCACTCTTATACAAAAACGCTTCACTCTGTGTTAGTATTTCACAGCGACTTCAGATATATCATCCCATTTGATTATCAGCAGTCTGGGGCAGTGAAAAATCTCTTAAGCAACCTAGCAAATATTGCTGACTGTCACAGAATGTGGGAAGGCCAGCATAGGATGGATCCTGAGAGCAACAAAGCACAGCACAGCAGGGCACAGCAGGCCATCATTTCTATCTGGATTCTGGAAGTGTTGCTGGGCTTTTTATATGTCATCACAGATGTAATGTGGGGCTATTTCATTTCCCAAGATGACCTCATCATACATTTCCTGAAAGCACTGTATTTGATCTTCTTCATATCTTCATATTCACCAAATGTACTTCAAGTTTCTTGGTAGTAAGAATATTTTACATGCTTTAGCTATGTATTGGAAAGTAGCCATTCAAAGCGTTTTGTCTCTTTAGCCCTGAGAGATAGTTGTATTGCAAGGCAATATCCTGTAGGATATGACCACAAAAATGTTTCGAAAAGAATTAGGAGGCCAGTAGAAAATTGCTATATGGTGATGACAGAACATAATCTCTAGCCAAGTAACAGGAAATATGTATCAGAGAAGTTATTGGCTTATTATTATTAATTAAAATAATAATTATCATTGATCACTTATTATGTGCCTGTAAATATGCCAAGAGTTTTATGTGAATGGAATCATCATGATATTGGAGTACAGCAAACAGTAGGAGCTCAATAAATATTTGTTGAGTAAATGAATCTATAAAGTAGGGTTTCTTAAAATCTTTTTTACAAAAGGTGAAAATTAGATTTATAATCTTAAGTTTTGCCTCAGTCACCTAATTATTAAGTAACCAGTAAACATAGTTGGTAAACCCACATTTGATTATAGTGCTGCATATAGTGTAGTAGTTCAGAGTGGGAATTTTGGAACCAGCAAGACCACCTAGTTTTGAACCCTAGCTCTGCCTCTTACTAGCTATGTGACCTTGGGGAAGTTAGTTACCTTTTCTGTGCCTCAATACCTTCATTTGTAAATTAGAAATGATAATTTAAACCTCCCAAATTTTGGCAGATTAAATGAGAGCATACATTTAAAGCACTTTGAACTGTGTCTGACACAGTGCAGCTATTACTGTTTAGTAGAGTCTATGTTACATATCAATAGAGCATCCTACTTTTCAAAAGAAATGTCCATAAATTATCTCATGATATCCTTATAAGGCAGGCAATAATAATTGCAATTAATATAATACTATGTAACTTAATTCTCACAATAACCCATTTTATAGATTATAAGAGTCAGGCTTAAAATGTTAAATGATTGCTCAAGATCACACCGCAAGTCAGTAACTAGCCCCTGTTGGAAGAAGGTAGAATGAAAGATTAAAGATGACTAACACACAGCATCAACTTTTAAAATCAGGAGGGAGTAGAGGGAAGACAGGAAAAAGACTAGCTCATTCAAGGCAGAATGAAGTCATATGCTAAAAGAGGTGGTTACACGCTTAGGAAAGCCAGAGGAAGAATCAATAAATTATGTCTGGACATAGTATGTTTGCCTAGAATTCATCCCAATGGCCTCAAAGCAGGTCAGGCAATGTTTCATGGTAATGAAACATACTGAGTTTACTTAGAGTCAGAAAAGTTTGAAGGTCTGGGAGTAGCAGAAAAACATGGAAAAAGTTGCCAAAAAAGAAAAAACTTAAAAATGCCTAGGCATTCATGGCCACTCCCTCACAATTTTGGATGTGGGAGGGAAACAGTGACCTTCATTTCAATGAACAAATGAAGTATTCAGTACCAAGGATAATGTGAACAATGTGATTATTCTAAAGAAAGTTCCTAGTCTACTTGAGAAGATTGAGAATGTTTATCTTCTTCCCTTTATCTTCAGTTTTGCTACTTTAGAACCCAGTGGATCAATTTCTTCTGGAGTCAGTCCCCCCACTTTAAGGTCAAAGGATTATGAGATATATCTCTCTCTCTCCCCATCCCCAACCCCCTCAGGTCTTATACTCTTCCAGCAAGATCTTGCCAATCAGTTAGAAATAATGGTACAGCAAAGATATTTCCGTCTCCTCTACCTGTTCTTGATGCCTTGGAAAAATGCTTTCATTCCATTCTTGGAAGGTGTGTAGCAAAGGACTAGAGGAGACTTTGATTAAGTAAATACCAGTGATTTACTATCTATAAACCATTTTCTAATGGCGTCTTCCTATTTCTGTAGACTGGCCTTATTTCTGGCTCAGTCCCCAAGACCAGATCTTATATAATATTAGATTACTCCTAGACAAGTTTGAGAGTGTGAAAGCTCTAGGATTTGTTATGATAAATAAGAATTCTCAGATCTAGTATATCTCAAATATAATACTCAAACTAGATTTTTTGAGAGTCAAGTTCATTCTCCTAAAATCAAATCAAATCTCTAGTAATGGAGAGAACAGACATATTTAATTATTAAGCACTTAGTATTTTGTTCAATGTTGGGGGTGGAGAGCAAAAATTATAAAATATTAGAAAAGAGTGGTACAACTTCCCAAATCACTTAAAGATCTCAGTGGAGAAATAGTACAAAGTCACATTAAATAATTTTCTAACAAGAGAAACAATGCAACTAGATGTATAAAATATATTGGTGGTATTATATGCTGGACTTCTTTCTGGCTCAGTTTCCTAGATAAGATCTTACATAATATTGTGTCCACTCTTAAAGAAGTTTGAGTGTTTGAAAGATCTAGGATTTATTAAGAGAGATACAACCAGTCAAAGCGCTGCAGTTTCCTGGATGGATTAATATGGTAGCAATGTGAGGAGAGACTGGAGGGCTGGAGTTTAGTTAGGAGGCTGCTGCAGTAATTTAATGAAAGTGATAAGTATTCCTATTGATAGTAGGAAGAGAAAAGGGAAGATGAATGTTTAGATAAGTCAGTCAATAGCTCATGAGTTTCCAACTGCACGTTATATTCAACCTTAAGATACAGTATTTGAACATCAGCAATGATTATGGAGACAATCCTGAATTCTAACAGACTTTTATAGTGATTGATTTAACTGAAATTTTAAAATGTCAAAAGAGGGAGAGATGAATAACAAGTTTCAGGAAGGGTGGCTTCAGTCAGGAGCAGGGACATCCTCCTTTAAGATTACCCTTGCGGTCTTCCTGTGTCTGCCCTGAATAGCCTCTGATGTGTCTGGACAGAACAAGATCTAACCCACATAACAGGCATCACCAGACCCTATCCCTTAATTTCAATTCAACAAGTATTTATTAAGCACAACTATAATCCAGCACACTACTAGATTCCTGAGAAGTATACCACAGATACATATTTTTAAAGTTAGTTTCTATCCTTAACGAAGTATCTATGCAGAGTAACAAAATATACATCTTGTTTTACATATGTAACACAATTAGAATATAAGTGCCAAAGGTATGGTAAAGACAAAATTGGCATTCTTTTAATTTCTTAAACATGTTCCACCCTTTCCGTCTGACTGGTACTCTGCTCCCCCCTCCACACCCCAATTCTTCAGTTTGGATCCTTCTCAAACTTCAGATTTGAGCTTAAATGTCACTTCCTCAGAGAGGCCTTTCCTGCTTCCCTGTGTAAAGTAGCCCGTCTCCATTTATTTTTCTTCATAGCAATATTCATCATCTTTAATTGTTTGGTTTATTCATTTATTGAGTCCTTTAATGTCTGATTTCCTCACTAGACCATAACTTCATAAATAATAACATTTTTTAAACCACTATATAATCAGCCTCTGGTACAGTAAGTAGCACAAAGTAGATATTCAATAAATATTTGGTTATTAAACACATGACTATTACTACTTTTACTAATTTAATAGTTTGAACCAATATCATGCAGGTTAATTATCTTAAAGACTTGCCTGCTAGGGCAGAAACTTAGAGCAATCCCCCTGAGGTCAGGAACAAGACAAGGATGTCCACTCTTTCCACTCCTATTCAACATAGTCTTGGAAGTTCTAGCCACAGCAATCAGACAAGAAAGAGAAATAAAAGGCATCCAAATTGGAAAAGAGGAAGTAAACTGTCATTATTTGCAGACAAGATGATAGTGTACATAAAAAACCCTATAGACTCAGCGAAAAAACTACTCAACCTAATAAGTGAATTTGGCAAAATAGCAGGGTACAAAGTCAATATTCAGAAATCAAAGGCATTTCTGTATACCAACAATAAAATATCAGAGATAGAAACTAGAAGAAAAATCCCATTTACCATAGCAACAAGAAAAATAAAGTACCTAGGAATAAACTTAACCAAAGAGGTAAAAGACCTGTACTCAGGAAACTACATAACACTGAAGAAAGAAATTAAGGAAGATACAAATAAATGGAAGCATATGCTATGTTCATGGATAGGAAGAATCAACATCATTAAAATGTCCATACTAAAAAAAAAAAAAAAAAAAAAAAAAAAATGTCCATACTACCCAAAGCAATTTATAGATTCAATGCAATCCCTATTAAAATACCAATGACATATTTCACAGACCTAGAACAAATACTTCAAAAATTTATATGGAACCAAAAAAGAGTCCAAATAGCCACAGCAATCTTGAGGAAGAAGAACACAGTAGGAGGAATCACAATACCTGATGTCAAACTATACTACAAAGCCACGGTAATCAAAACAGTCTGGTACTGGCATAAGAACAGACATATAGATCAATGGAACAGAATAGAGAGCCCAGAAATAAACCCAGGTCTATATGGTTAACTAATATATGACAAAGGGGGAAGGAACATAAAATGGAGTGAGAAGAGCCTCTTCAACAAATGGTATTGGGAGAACTGGACAGGGACATGCAAAAAAAAGAAACTAGACCACCAACTTACACCATACACCAGAATAAACTCAAGATGGATCAAAGACTTAAATGTAAGCCATGGCACCATAAAAGTCCTAGAGGAAAACATAGGCAGGAAAATTTCAGATATCCCACATAGCAATATTTTCACTAATATATCTCCTAAGGCAAGGGAAATAAAGGAAAGCATAAACAAATGGGACTACATCAAACTAAAGAGTTTCTGCTCATCTAAAGAAAACATCAGCAAGATGAAAAGGGAACCAACCATATGGGAAAATATATTTGCCAATTATACCTCCGACAAGGAATTGATCTCCAAAATATATAAAGAACTTATATGACTCAACACCAAGAAGACAGACAACCCAATTAAAAAATGGGCAAAGAACCTGAACAAACACTTACTTCTCCAAAGAGGGCATACAGAGGGTCCATAGATAGATGAAAGAATGCTCAACATCACTAACCATCAGAGAGATGCAAATAAAAACCACAGTGAGATACCACCTCACACCAGTCAGAATAGCCGTCATCACAAATCAATAAACAACATGTGCTGGCAAGGATGCAGAGAAAAGGAAACCATGGTGCACTGCTGGTGGGAATGCAGACTGGTGCAGACACTATGGAAAACAGTATGGAATTTCCTAAAAAAACTAAAAATGGAACTGCATTTTGAACCAGCAATTCCATTGCTAGGATTACATCCAATGAATCCTGAAACACCAATTCAAAAGAACCTATGCACCCCTATGTTCACAGCAGCACTATTTACAATAGCCAAGTGCTGGAAACAACCTAAGTGCCCATCTGTAGATGAGTGGATCAAAAAACGGTGGTACATTTACACGATGTAGTATTATGTAGCAGAAAGAAAGAAGGAATTTTTAACATTTGCAACAACATGGATGGAACTAGAGAGAATTATGCTCAGCGAAATTAGCCAGGCAACAAAAGAAAAATACCTTATGTTATCACCTATTACAGGAGACTAATGAACAACACAAACAAATGAGCAAAATTGAACCAGAGGTATGTAAACAAGGAGTAGACTAACAATGATAAGGGGGGAGGGAGAGAAGGAGGTAAGAAGGGGAAGGGTCTAGTCAAAGAACATGTATAAATGACCCATGGACATGGACAACTGGGTGGGGACTGACTATGGGAGAAGAGGTGGGCAGGGTGTGGGGAAGCAATAGGGAAAAAAAGTGGGACAACGGTAATAGAAAAACAAACAAAAATGTTTAATGGGGGAAAAAATATATAAAGAATATAAATGCAATTTTAGTGGATATTAGAAAGACAAGGATTTTCCTTCACACTCTGTATTTTTCTCCCTCCTGATCCCTCTAGAATTTGGCATTCTGAAGAAGTAAGTAATGACATAAGGTTCTTTGCATAAAACTAATAAGACCAGTTGTTAATTGAGGTTTTGTTGACCATAACTTTGGCTGGAATGTCATGCCTAAAGGAGACATGCTTGGGCTCTGGTTGTTACCAAAAAGCCCTGAGGAACTAGGATTGACTTTCAAAGGTAATAAAAGCCCACAAGAAAAAAGGCCTGACACCTTGGTTAGTTGTGTGGTCCATGGGAATCTCTCCAGGGAAGAAATGAAGGTTGCTTTCCTGAAAGATGTCTAGAAGGGACCTTAAGGCACAATGGAAAACCCAAAGGACTTGGAGAAGACAGGTGTTTACAGGCAAGGCTGAATGGCAGGTATGTGGCTCAGCTTCTGTGCCCTGAGGGCAGACTGAAGGTCACCCTAAATGTTCCTTGTGTAAGTTCCAGCAAAGCAGACTTAAAGATCATAAGTAATCATTTGCTGCTCTTGTTGTGTTTATGCAAATGAACAGGATAAATTAAAAATGAACTTAATGCAGTCCCTTTAATGACAAGGAGGGTAATCTTGAGGAGGAAAATCATGATTCAAGGAAAATGACAATGCTCAGTGGCAGACTAAAGTAGTGCAGCTAACTGTCTTTAAAGTTTAATTTCATTTGAAAGTTAAACTAGGTCTGTGGCATCATCAAAGATGCTTAATTTACAGGCAAGAAGAATGTCAAATGCCTTGCAACTGGATGTCTTCCAATAAGACAATCTTACAGATTTAGAGACTTGTACGTGGGTTATGTTGCATAAATTAACATGTGTTTTCTGTTTTCAAAGGGCATAAGCCTATGGTCTCATTACTTGAGTGATTGTCTGTATGTCTAGGCCTCACTTAATCCTGTCTGCACTGCTGCCTCCTGAGACTCAATGGTTTGGCTAAACTAAGTGGCTGAGTTGGTGAAGAATGGGGTGGTCTGTGGGCTTCACTTTAAAACAGGTTTCTCTTTTCTATCATAATGGCTTGGACAGAAAAAGCCCAGAGATCTGAGAGGGGGGAAACCTAAAATATTTCCCTCAGCCCAAACTAAGCATAGTGGGCAAAAGGGTTTTGGACAAGTGTGACGTGCCTTGCACACCTTCCTCCAAAGAAGCCCCTTTTTTCCCTAATGTGGGACATTGAAAAATTAATCCTTGCCATTTTTCATCTAGTGGTTATGGATTGAATGATGCCTTTTAACCCTGTTGCCAATTATGCTGCCCCCAGAATACAACAATGATGTCAGCCTGTTAAATCAAGAACGCCGTTGTCCAGGGACAGCCAACTGACCTGGAGTCTGCAAGAATCTTCAGCATGTGGGAAGGCCACCCTCCTCTCCACACCCCCACTCTTATTAGGGATTTCTGGGCCCAAGGGTAGGTAGGACGATGACCCTGTCCAGCTTGAAGCAGCTAGAGGAGCACGAGACCTTTGCCTATTGTCCTTTATAAGATTATAAAGGGTCTTAAGTCTGAGAGGAGGGGATAGTTATTTTTTATTGTTATAAAAATTAATTAATTAATTGTTTTTTTAAAAAGGCAATAATATAGGAAAGGGTGAAGCCAGAGAACTTGTATGCACGACCCATGGGCATGGACTGGAGGGGGTGGGATTGTTGGGAAAGGGGGGGGTGCTGGGCAGAGGGAAGAAAAGGGGAAAAATTGGAACTAACAATATAATCAATAAAATATACTTAAAAAAAGAAAACTTGTCTGCTAAAATGTGATGAAACAAGAAGTTTCCTGAAAATCTGCAAGAACAGACTGTCAGAATGGTGTTCTGTGAAATATAGTCTGCTGGTCACTTATAATTCAGCAAAGATTTCTGATGGCTCTAATCACCCCCCCCCCATTACTCTGTATCTTGTAAAGAATAATTGTAGTATTGATATACGAGAAAAACTAAAACTGGAAAAATATAAGGAACAATTTTAACAAGGTTTTATTTTAGGAGATTTTCTAATTACTTTGAAATAAGAAAGTCTTTGTCATATTAGGTATCTGTGGGAATAAGTCAATTGATATATCTGCATGAACATATTGAGCTGAAGCATTTGTAAATCATTCCTTTTCAAGTGTGGTTAAATGAATCTCTATACTTATCTATTACAACTCAATCATTGCTATTGTTCAACTATATTAGGGTTGAACATAACATAAAAGTGGAAGCATAAGAAAGATTAACATTCTTGGATCTCTAGATGTCCCATGCTACTGGCTTAACACTTTTCTTTAGATTTTTCACAATTATGGTATACTTCACATCCCCCAAAATATTTAATATGTAATATTGATGCTGAAGGCACACATATAATGCACAAGTATTATTTTAAAAAAGAAACAGGTTCAAACTACTTTTTTTGAATTTTAGACTCATTGCTAATTAAGAATGTTTATAGCCCTGGCTTGGTGTGGCTCAGTGGATTGAGTGCTGGCCTGCGAATCAAAGGGTCACCATTTAGATTCCCATTCAGGACACATGTCTGGGTTGCGAGCCAGGGCCCCAGTTGGAGGCATGCGAGAGGCAACCACACATTGATATGTCCCTCTTTTTCTCCCTCTCTTTCCCTCTCTCTAAAAATAAATAAATAAAACCTTTAAAAAAGAATGTTTATAGTTACTCTAATATTAGATAGATTGTAACCTTCAATTAACAACTGAAATCAAAAGAAACTGTTAAATGCATCTCTTTAGGAAAACCTCACAAAAGATTTGTGAGGTTACTTGAAACAATTGAAAGTTATAATTATTTCTAGGCTATAGCAAGATAAATTCAGTTTGTTTGGATATTGATCTACTACTAAATTTTGGATTGGGGGAGAATCTCATTTGGATATTTAATACAGCAATTAAATTAAACTTTGAAAGTGAGTTCTGCATGGACTGAGACATGTAGAAATTAATGTGAAATAGGCAAATATATAAACAACTGACTATTTCATACACCTGGGTGTAAATCTTGGGAATATCTAGTACAAGCTACAGTTGAAAACACTTCAAACTGAAAAATCCTGTAGCCCTCGAATTTATATGGTTCTGGACTCCCTCTAGTGGTTCAGCCTTTTGGTGCTTTAATTGGTACTCCTCAGGTCATAGAATCACCACATTTTGGGTTATATTTTTAAATTTAAAAAAAAAATGAACCACACAACTCCTATTACAATGGTTTTCCACAAGGAGAAGAATATATTAATGAATGGTATAATAAATGTGGATGTTAAGATAGTGTTGCAAATGGTCTGACCTAAAGGAACACAGTGGATTTCACTAACTAACTGGAAAAGCCATTCATTTATAGTTCTGCTGAAAGTGTCTGAATAAGAGCTGAAGGCCCCAGAAAAAGGATTCTTGGTTGCTCTAAGGTGAGTAATGGGCCTTTCAGGGAAAAAGTGAAGTGATTGTTTCATGGGTATATGTGTCCAAAAAGGTCAGATAATTCTAATTTGACCTTGCGTAAAGTCAATCTTTCAGACCAACCCAAAGCAATGTGTAATTTCTTCCACATCATGTTCCTAATATCACAGCCTTTACATTTGTTTAAGCCAAATGCAGAAAACCCTTAAGTTTGATTTAACTTTATTTGCCTCCTTGTGTTAGTTTTGGTTATGATTGGCTATACCTAATGTCTCCTACCTCTTCCATGTGACCATATGAAAAATATGAGGACTTTTATGTTCATTCCATTAAACTTTCACTTTCTGGCTAGTTCTGCACTGTAGACATACATAAATATACCAACTCTTTTATATGACAGTCCTATACATATTTAAGACAGTTATGTCTGCACTATCCCTCTTTTCCTTTTTTTTTTGATCCTCAAAACTTGGAACCAGAGTAAAAGAACTTCAGTGAGGTACAGACATCATTACAAAATAACTTGGTGGGCATTTTATTCAAACCTTCAGGGGTAAGTCAAAATATTGGCTTTTTATTTCAGAAAATACAAAACTTTTCTTGGAAAGTCTGAGTTTGGAGGCTTTGTTCTCCAAAGAGAACAGAAGCCAATAAAATTAAGAGAAAAAATAAAATAGGATGTAATGGGTCTTGCCATGTCAAGACCTCGTCTTAGTATGCTATTTTCTGATTCCTTTAAAGTTGTCCCAGCACTGGAGCTAGAAACACGTAGCAGAGACAGATAATTTACTGTGGAATCCGGAAGTCCATCACATTGTTTGCCCTGAGGTTTGGGTAGAGTGAGGCAAGGAACTTGCATTGGATTTAAGATCTCAGATCTGACAGTACTTTCCATTGAGAAGATACTGCTATAGTGTCTGCAGTTGATTACAGTTGACCCTTGAACACCAATTTGAACTGCCTGGGTCCACTAATACGGGGATTTTTTTTCAATAAATATGTACAGTACTGTAAATGTATTTTCTCTTCCTTATTATTTTCTTAACATTTTCTCCAGTTTACTTTATCATAAAAAAAGTATATAATACATACAACATATAAAGTATGTGTTAGTGGAGTGTTCATGTTATCGGTAAGACTTCCGGACAACAGTAGGCTATTAGTAAAGTTTGGGGGGAGTCAAAAGTTATACAGATTTTTGATGGAGGTGTGTGGGCACCTTTAACTGTAGTGTTGTTCAAGGGTCAACTATTTGCATAAGTAGAAAAAAAAGCAACTTTCAGTGACTTAAGCACTCTATTTGCAACCACAATTTTCAAATTTCATAAATTCGGGTTGCTGTGAAGGTGGGAAAAATAGAGGTAGAAGGATTTGAGTAGGATAGAAATAAAGCACTTAAAAATTTTTTTGAATATCTGTAGCTCTTTTTGATGAGTAGAATTTAAAAAGATAGGAAACGTATTCCAGCTGGTAAGAGGAAAGAGTAATTCCCTGAGGCTACAGAAGAGAAAAAGTGGAAAGAGAAGAGCAGGCAGTTTAATGTAGAGAGGCATCGCTTTTAATACAGGACTCAGTACTGCTGTCCCCTAAATAGGCAATAATCACTCATCACATGAACAGAAGAGGTTATGATTAAGTTGGTGTGCCACCAATACGTCAGATGGCCCGGTTTTCCTTCTTTCCCCTCTTCAAGGGATTTAAAATGCTCCACTGTGCTTCTCTCTTACTCTGCAGGCGCTTTTCTATACAAAGGTTGGAATCCAGGTCACAGAAGGAGCCAAGCCTGTGTTTCGCAGCTACTCCAAGTCACCTGAGACACTAACACTAGAGCACTCCAAAATACTGTGCCCATGGGGACTGCAGAGGTTTCCCCACAAAACAGCAGGCTCTAGGCTGACATTCCAAATGAGCAGGTGGTGATGCTCGAGTCCGAGAGCCAGGAAAAGAGTGCGCTATGCGGGCGACTCTCCAAACCACTGAGTCATTAGTTAGCTTACGCTGCCTCCCAGACGCCCCTAACGAAGGCTTTGTCCATAGAGCTCTGGAATCAGCCAGTGCATTTCTTCAAACCCGACACCACAACAAACTACACCCTAGGGCATAAGCCTTTCCGATTGGCCCTTTTGGCCTCCACTCAGAGCGTAGAGACATTTTTCCTGGCGCATGCGCGTCACGTGCTTCCGGCCGGGACGCTCGGTGTACCGGCCTTCCTTGCCCGGGTGGAATTCCGACCCCCATTGGCTCGGACTGGGCTCCTCCGTGTGCAATGGCTCCGGACTCAGGTACCCTTCCCGAAGGGCCTCTTCTAAAGCTCCTACCCTTAGACACTAGGGATCGGGGCACCCAGCGCTGTCGCCTGGGCCCGGCAGCCTTCCATGCATTGGGCGCGCACTTGGGCTCGGCGGTGAAGATCTCGCTGCCTCAGGGCGGCTCCTGCCTTTGCACCGCCTGGCCGCGGCGAGACGGAGCCGACGGGTTTGTGCAATTTGATCCCCAGTGCGCGAGCCCCGGGTGGGCAGTCGGGGCGCCGGGGTGCCAGGGGAGTCTCAGCCTGAGCCGCCTCCGCCTGGTGCCCTGCTCGCCCCTTCGGCGCCTCACTGTGTGGCCGGAGCTGCGGGAGCGGGCGGGCGCGCCCTGTGCCCCAAACCCAGCCGCGGTGCTGGAGGCAGCCCAGGAGCTTCTGAGGAACCGGCCAGTCTCCCGGGGCCACGTGGTGGCCGTCCCCCCGGGCGTCCCCGGCCCGGTGGCCGCCCTGCACATCGTCAGCGGGGTGCCCAGCCCGGACCCCGCTGGGCTGGTCACTCCTCACACCCTCATCGATCTCAGCGGGGTGCCTCCGTCCGACAAGCAGTCGCAGCCCGAGGTGCCCCTGGGGGGCCTTTCGGAGGCGGCTGACTCGCTGCGAGAGCTCCTCAGCCTTCCGCTCCGCTACCCCCGCACCTTGGCCACGCTGGGGCTAGCGGTGCCCCGCGGGGTGCTCCTGGCGGGTCCCCCCGGAGTGGGCAAGACCCAGCTAGTGCGGGCCGTGGTCCGGGAAGCCGGCGCGGAGCTGCTGGCGGTGAGCGCCCCGGCGCTGCAGGGAGCCCGGCCCGGGGAGACCGAGGAGAACGTGCGGCGGGTCTTCCAGCGCGCCCAGGAGCTGGCCAGCCGCAGGCCCACCCTCCTCTTCCTGGACGAGGTGGACGCCCTCTGCCCCCGGCGAGGAGGCCCACACCGAGCCCCGGAGAGCCGCGTGGTGGCCCAGGTGTTGACGTTGCTAGACGGCATCGGTGGGGACCGCGAGGTGGTGGTGGTGGGATCCACCAACCGGCCTGACGCGCTAGACCCAGCGCTGCGCAGACCTGGGAGATTTGACCGAGAGGTAAACAGGCCAGGCCAGTTAGCCGATTACGCGCGGAACCTCGTCCTCCTCCAGCTCTGGCTGCTTCCCCGAGGTGTCAGCTACTTAGGTTTAGAAGTCGGTGAGGCTGGAATGGGGCTGTTTGTATTGCAAAGAACACGTTCGTTCTATGTCCGTATATGAGCTGCATGCAATCCAGGACATGTTTTTCTCTGCAGTCAAATTGTTCTGAGAAGCAAGCTGGCCGTTAGGGGTTAGTTTTGTTGTGCAGGCCCTGGAAAAGTGTACTGTAATCAGTAATGTTAAATTTTAGGAGAAGTAGGTCTGCTACAAGCTCATGAAACCCTAATGAATTTGGAATGAGAATTTAAAGTAGAAGGATAGCCTCGAGATAGAAATGTGTTACAGTAAAAGGATGAAGGCAGGGAAGAACCAAATCAGAGCAGACGTAAACTCATCTGGGTTTATCCGTTGCTTCTCAGGATGTCAGTATGCTATCCCACAATTGCTCCCGGAGTTGCCAGGAAGGTTGAGTAGTCGAAGCTGTCCTGTTTTATAAGCTTCAGTCTTAAACTGATTATTGATTTCTGTTAAATAGTTTGAATAGTGTTTAGTTAAAGTGATGTTTGGACGCACATTTAGCTTACTGTGCTCTGAACTTAAGTGGATTTCTTTCTTGCACCATCTAGTACCGCTCTCTCAAATCACCTCCATACGGACTGGGATCTGGCTTCTAGAATTTGGTATAGTCTCAAAAATAACACATAAAAACTTCTTAAATGACATATATAATTTTCACAGTGCAACTTTAGAGGCAGTGTTACTCTTCTGGAAAGTGAGGATTTTCATTTGTTCAGAATCTAAGGTATGCTTAAGAGTACATAGTGATAATTTTTAATTTGCTCACTAAATTATTATACGTGTTTATGAGGATAAAAACTAATATTTTAAACTGTAACCTTTAATTTTTTACTTAATTTTTGCTTTGCATATAGGTTGTCATTGGGACTCCCACACTCAAACAAAGAAAGGAGATTCTACAGGTGATTACCTCAAAGATGCCCATCTCTCCTCAAGTCAACCTGAGCCTCCTTGCAGAAATGACAGTTGGCTACGTTGGCGCGGACCTGACAGCGCTCTGTAGGGAGGCTGCCATGCATGCTCTGCTTCATAGTGAGAAGGTAGGAAACACTGATGCTAAAAATATGTATGCTAAGCTTTTTATTAAGGTAACAAATTAATTTGGTTGATTAAAAAAACTGGTAAGTATATTTTCTTGGAACTTTTGATACCTTCCACAGCCGTTTCTTACATTTGAGAATATACTGCAGCCATGATGCCCCTTTAGTCTTGAAAACTTAAGTATATATTTCCTAAAAACAAGGACTTTAACCGCAGCACAGTTATCAAGATGAGGAAATTAACACTGATGTGATACTATAGACCTTACCCAAATCTCACCATTTGTTCCACTAATTTCCTTTAAAGCAAAAATTTAAAAAGGAAAAATGAAAACATTATTTTTAATCCAGGATTACACAGTGCATTTAATTGTTATGATTTCTTCACTGAGCCACCACTGCCTGGGCTAGTTGTTATGATTTCTTAATGTTCTCCAGTTTAGAACTATTCTTCAGTCTTTCTTTTATGACTTCAACTTTTTAAGAGTACAGGTCAGTTATTCTGTAAAATATTCCTCAGTTTGGTCTGACTAATGTTTTTTCATAATTTGATTCAGGTTTTGCATTTTTGGTAGGACTCACAGAATGATACTGTGTTCTTCTCATTGCATCTGTTAGGTAGCAAATGATATCTCTTCATCCTATGAACTTGGATGAGGTGGTATCTGAGATTTTTCCATTGTCATGATACTATTTCCATTTGTTATTAGAAAGTATGTTGTAGGGAAAATAACCTTTTCTAACTAGGAAGAGATTGGGCACCTGGAATTTTATTTAAATTTGACTTTGACATTCAAATCTTTAACTCATGATTACCTTTCTTAAAAATATTTAGAATATTGGCTTAAATATAATAGTTTTTAACACTATGGATTGGAAAATTTGTTCACTTTGTGTGTAATAAATAATCCTGAATTCCAAAACCCCTTTAGGAAAAAATTTATTTCAGCATGTCAAAGATTTTGGGACAAAGTTTTTATCTCTGTTGTAATGTTTTTAAAATTGTCCTTCGATCTTATAATTTTTAAAACTCAATTCTGAGTTTGTTTAAACAATAAAAGGATGACTTATCCCCAAATTTTAAAACCTCTGTGCCTAGTTAATTTGTATCCTTCCTCGTTTCATTTATTTTTACTCTTATACTGACCTTGGGGAAGGAGTTACATTAACTTAAGTCCTCATCTGGGTTTAGAACCAAAACCTCTTGAAGATTTAAAGACAAATCCCATGTGTAAAGGTGAGAACATATGCCTTTTGAGGGGATGAAGAGATTATTGAGGGATGGGAATTGAAATTTACATTTAGGATTCCCTCTGCTTTGAAGTTCCAGGTTTGACCTTAAGCACCTTGGCTTAGGTGGACCAGCCAGCTGCTGTCATCCTAGGGTGGAGCCCAGTGCTACTTGAGGAGGGGCCTGCCCAGGCATAGTTACCACAGGTGATGGCTGAGTTCATAAACAATCAGGGAAAGTAAAAGAAAGAAAGGCATAAAGGAAGAAGGGACAGAGGCATCTGGAGAGGTACCAGCTCCATCTTTTTCTTCTTTCCTCCTCCAAGCAGCTGAGGGCCTGCTGCTGCCTCTATCTGTGCCAGTGAAGACAAGGAACACATTAAAGTTTTTTCAGTTCTTTGTGAAGTATTTCTATTAAAAAATGAGAAATATAGTTTAACATATACACATGTACACACAGAGGGAAAAGAATTTTATGTGCCTGAGAGGATTATGAGAGTCAAGTGAAGTAATGTACATAAAAGTGATCTTAAAATATAGATGGGATTTTCAGATGTTAGTAGGCGTTACCTAAAAATTAATTAGTATTCAGATATCCAGCATCTAATACTGCCAGCCAGTTTTAAAAAAAAAGTTATTAAAGAAATTTATTTAACAGTGTTCTTTGTAAAGAATTATCAATAAGATAAAAAAATTATCAAGAAAGTAAAAATTGCCTGAAATCTCCCCCAGAGATTATAATTATTAACATTTTTTAGGATTCCTGTTTAGAATTGCTCTATATATACATATTCACTTATATAATCTCACATAAGTGGGATAAAATAGTTTGTTAGTGAAAATGGAAATTTTTGGACAAGTAAATGTTTAGAATTTGATATAAGAGGGCAGATACTTAAATGTAATACAAATATTACAAATACAAACATGAGTTTTTAATTTGAACAAAATATCTGCTTCACTTGATTAAGGAAATGTCTGGAAGATTCTCTAGAATATAATCTTAGCGTGAAGACAGTCTTTCTTAGCATAAGATAAAACCTAATAGCCAGTAAGGAAATGAGTTACTAATTTGACCATTTTTGAATGGCAAAACAATACTATAAGCAAAGATAAGACATGAAACAGACTGGGGAAAATGCTTTTAGCCCATGACAGAAAGACCAATTACCTTAATATAGAAACAACTCTCATATGCCAATAAGGAAAGACAAACAATCCAAGAGAAGATGGGTAATAAGGCATGAACAGGTAGTTGACAGTAAAAGGATTACAAATGGTCAATAAATGTGAAAAAAATTTAAAAAAAAATTATACTCTTTCAGTTGTTTTTTAACTTCCTATTTTGAGATAATTAAAACTTCAGGGAGAGTTGCAAGACAGGGAACTTCTGCTAAATCCTTTATCCAAATTCACCAGTTTTAACATTTTGCCTAATTAGCTTTATATTGGGGTGGTCAAAAAGTTTGTTTAGTTTTTTCCATGAAATAAAAGACATTTTTTATTTTCACCAAAAACTATTGGTTTGGATATTTTGAGTATTTTGGCTAACTCCTGAGTGGTATAACATTGATTGTTCTCAGTTAATATCTCTATTTGATTACTATCAACTTCAACTGGTCTGCCTGACCATGGAGCATCATCTAGTGAGAAATCTTTAGCATGAAACTTCATAAATCACTTTTGACATGTTTGATCAGTCACAGCACCTTCTCCGTACACTACCCAAATCTTTTTTTTTTAATTTTTGCATTTCAGTTGCCTTGAAATAATAAACCATAATATGCTGAAAATGTTACATGTTCCATCTTCAGAATTAAAATGGCTACACAAAAATTCATCAATTTTGATAACTTTAAAAAATGCATGCTGATATGACAGCTGTGACAATACAGTCTAACAAAATTGTTTCAAATGAAGTTAAAGACAACTAAGCACTACTAGAGCCATCTTATGGAAAAAAACAAACTCTTTGGCCAACTCTATTTTCTCTCTCTCTCTCTCTGTATCTATGTATATATGTATACCCAGTTCTTGAATCATTTGAGGACAGGTTGCATATATCATAACCCATTATCCTTTAATATTTTAATGTCTATTTCCTAACAGACCCTGGCTGGTTTGGCTCAGTGGATTGAGCGTCGGCCTGCGAGCTAAGTGTCGCTGGTTCGATCTTCCAGTCAGGGCACATCAGAGAAGGAAAACTCTGACTCCAAAAAACCTCCGCTGCCTTGCGGCATACCTCTTCAGGGGAAAGGCTAAGGGAGTAAACCCCGACAGAAAATCCGGAGCCGGAGTCCCTAAGGCGGTTTGATGTTGTAGTCAACACCGGCAACTCCTGCGGCGCACCTGAAGCCAAGCTGTATTGACTCCGTCTTTCCCTTGGATCCTTCAGCTGCGAAGAGAGGGGGGGTCTGCTGCATGGGCAACAGCAGACCCTCCATATCACCCTGCCCAGGCTCTGTAGCTTCAGCTTCACTGGAGAGGACACTCCAGCGTCATCGCAAGATGTCGATTCAACACGGGAGGAGACAGATACCGTGTCACTCACGAGTCGGACTGCACAGCCACTCTCGGCGGTGCAGATAGACTCTTAAGAAGCTACACCATCGTCTCTCGAGACGGACGGCTGCCGACGACGATTTCCTAACAACAAGGGTCTCTTCATACATGACTACAATGTAGTTAGTTATAATCATATTCAGGAAATTTAATATGGACGCAAAATGTTATCAGATCAATCCATATTCTGATTTTGGTATAGTTTCAGACTTTTTAGCATTTTTTTTCTTTCAGTACAGAATCTAGTTCAGGATAATATATTACAGTTAGTTTTACTTTTAATCTTGAACACTTTCATAGCCTCTCTGTGTGTGTGTGTGTGTGTGTGTGTGTGTGTGAGATATTTAACATTGACATTTTTTAAAGGATGCTGGTCAGTGATTTTTATAGAATGCCTCTCAGTTTGGGTTTGTCTAATGTTTCTTCATAGATTCAGGTTATGCATGCCTGTTGGGAATACTGCATAAGTGATAGTGTGTCCTTAGGGTGTTACACGTAGAGGCACAAGATGTCTACTGTACTTCATTGGTGTTGCCCCTAAGTGGTGACTGATGTGATGAACCAGTCAAGGATTTGTCCAGTTTCTCCACTGTATAGCTGCTGTCTTTCCTTTTGCAACTAATACATCTGTGAGGCGGTGCAGATAGACTCTTAAGAAGCTACACCGACTTCCGGCCAAGATGGAGGCTTAGACGGACACGCTAGGTCTCCCTCAACAACTATAGAGGAATACAACTACTTCAAAACAAAGGATAACTAGAAATTCCAGAAAATAAAACTACACGGAAGCCCAACATATGAAGTTATAAACCAGCGGTGCCATTTGGGCAGGTAAGAGTTAAAGAAGGCAAAGCCGTTTGCGGAGCGGCGGGCGGGGCAGCGAAAAATCCCGGAGGCAATCAAGCCCCTGGCGTGTGCGACTCCAATCAAGCCCCTGGCGTGCGCGACTCCGGGTGCTGGGGAGCAGCCGCAGCATCGCCTTGAACAGTGAGGCCCAGGGGGGCGGGAGGACGGATCCCGGTCTCCTAGCTGAATAACTGTGTGAATCCATCTTGGACCCCCGCCCCCACAGAAAGCACCACAGGGCTGCGAAATAGGTCGCGGACAGGCAGGCGCCGGCCGGTCGCTGATTTGTGACGCGTACACAGGCACTGCCCCCGACAGCCAGCCCAGGAAAACAAAACGCATCTGTCAAAATGTGGCAGACAAATATAGAGATCCCGGTGGCACAACTCACCAGACAGCAGATAGAGAACCTGACAGATGAACAGATAAGAAACCTGTCAGAGGCTCAGTTCTGGGCCATTGTTATCAGGTGGCTTACAGAATTCACAAAAGAGCAGGAAAAAGATATGAAAGAAGCGAAAAACTTTCATAACGAAAGGAACAAAACCACATACGAGACAGATGGTGAGGAATCCAGAGTTCATTTCAACAAACTGGAATATGGAGAAGGAACAAGCAGTCAACCAATGCAGCGAGAGGAAATAGGAAGCAACAATGAGAGGATCAGAAACCTCTGGGACAGCTATAAATGACCCAACATAAGAATCATTGGTTTGCCAGAGAATGAGGAAGATGAACTAGAACTTGAAAAATTGAGTGAAAATATAATAAAGGAGAACTTCCCAGACTTGGGGAAGGGAATAGACATGCAGGTCCAGGAAGCAAGGAGAGTTCCCAAGAGACTGGACCCAGGGAGAACCACTCCAAGACACATTATAATCAAAATGTCAAAAATTAAGGATAAAGAGAGAATCTTAAAAGCAGCAAGAGAGAAGAAAAGAATTATGTACAAAGGGGTCCCAATTAGACTATCAGCTGACCTCTCAAGGGAAACACTACAGGCAAGAAGGGACTGGCAAGAAATATTCAAAGTAATGAAAATCCAAAACCTACAACCACGAATACTCTATCCAGCGAAATTGTCATTCAGAATAGAAGGACAGAGAAAGTGTTTCCAGGACAAAATAAAACTGAAAGAGTTCATTAGATCCAAACCACTGTTATATGAGATGTTAAAGGGACTGGTTTAAAAAACAGAAGCTAGGGAGATGAAACAAAGGCAAATGAAACAGGCAATGAGAGTGGAAAAGGAACTGTGGGTAAGGGAAGCATAGTGGGGGGAGGTCAACAGGGAGGGGGAGTGGGGAGAGGGAGGGAGATGATAATAGGAATTGGGGATCATGGTAGGAGGGAATGGAATAGACGGAGAGAGATTGGGAGGAACTGTATGCACAACTAATGGACATAATCTAAAAGGGGGGGACAACTGGAGGGAGGGGGGCCACCGGGTGGAGGGGAGCAGAGGGAAGGGAAATTGGCACAAATGTAATATTTTAATCAATAAAACACATTAAATCTGAAAAAAAAAATGCCATCTATAAAAAAAAAAAAAAAAAAAAAAGAAGCTACACCATCGTCTCTCGAGACGGACGGCTGCCGACGACGACGACATCTGTGAGGAGACCCTTTGAAATCATGCAGATATCCTGCTCCTTGTCAAACTTTCCTTTCCCTAGATTAGAATCCTTTAATGATTCTTGCCCAAAATAGCCTACTCTGATGGTTCCAAAACAGGTGATTTTCTAATTCCTTCACTCCCTCTATCTCGCGCTTGATTGAATAAATTTAATTAACAAAATACTGACTTAAATTTCCTCTGTCACAAAGGGAGAAATTTAAAAGTTTGGTAGTGTCCAATGTCAGAGAGGTGTGGGGAGAACAGCAGCTTTTTATTTATTGGTGCAACTTTGAGGACAGTTTGGTAATAGTTGTCACAACTGTAAATGTACATGTTCTAAACTCTGCAATTCTGCTTTGAGGAAATGATATAGAATACTTGACATGTAGCCCTGAGTGGTATGGCCTAGTGGGTTGGGCATTGTTCCACAAACCAAAAGGTCGCTAGTTCAGTTCCCGGTCAGGGCACATGCCTGGGTTGCAGGCTAGGACCGTGGTTGGTTGGAGGCGTGCGAGAGCCAGTCGATCAATTTTTCTCTCACGCATCCGATGTTTCTCTCTCTCTCTTTCTCCCTCCCCTCCCCACTCTCTAAAAATAAATAAACAAAATCTTAAGAAATACTTGACATATAAAAGTGAGGCAGAAAAAAAGGAGTGAGGTAGAGCTGTATCAGTTGACATGAGAAGATTTCTAAGATAAGCGAAAAAAAGTACAAATTAATATCTATGGTATGGTCCCATTTGTGTTATCTGTTTGCAAGGATATGTACGTGCTTATTTTTATAAAACATTCTGGGAGAAAACACAGGAAACTTGACATCCTCTGGGGATAAGTGTTGTGGGGTGAGAGGTTTAATTTTTTTGTACAATATATATAAATTTTATATTGACAAAATAGATTTATAGATTTAAAGAGGAAAAAATAATTATGCAAAAAAGTCTCACGTCATTTTTGGTTTGATTTGGTTTTGGGTGTATTTCTTCAGAGCCAGGACAATCCAGTGATTGATGAAACAGACTTCCTGGAAGCTTTTAAAAAGATTCAGCCCTCATCTTTTCGAAGCGTCATTGGTCTGATGGATATCAAGCCTGTTGGCTGGGAGCAGATAGGTGGCCTTGAAGATGTAAAATTGAAGTTAAAACAGGTGAGGAAAGGAGGCTGCTTAAGCCAGTGGAAGATTACAGTTTAAGGGTAATTAATGCATTTATGATGGAAACAAGCTGTGCTGACACTGCTCGTGGTGCCATCACTAATTTAATCCCAACATTTAAGTCCAGCGATCACTTTTCGTCTTTATTTAATTGGACTTCTGTAGGCATCAAATGCTATTTTTCATACTTTCCTACCTCATCCTCTTTTTGTTTGTTTTATGCTTTAAGGAGTTCTTATTCTAGAACAGGGATCAGCAAACTTTTTCTGTAAAGGTCCAGATAGTAAATATTTTAGGCTTTGTGGGCCACCCAGTCTCTGTGGCAACCATTCAGCTGCTGTCATAGCACAGAAGCAGCCACAGGCAATACGTAATGAGTACTTGTGTTCTGTTGAAACTTGATTTATGGACACTGAAACCACATACTTTTCACATCATAAAATATTTTTTTCTGAGCATTTAAAAATGTAAAAATGATTCTTAGTTCACGGGCTATACTAATATGTAGGTGGGGGGCCTTACTCGGGCCTGGGACTGGTAAAAGCACAACATTATAATAAATAGTCAGTATGGCCTGGATGGCTACTTGGTGTTGGTTCTCACAGGGGATGTTGAGGGACATGACTCTCAGATGCCCTTGCCTGCATTGCTGTTTCAGAAATTGATTTTGCCAACTTGCCTTCCCATGATCCTGCCATAAGGAACAAGGTTTCTGTAACCACACACACAAAAGACTGATCTATAAGTGTCCATTATAACTTATTCATCTTAACTACAGTGAACCCTGGCATCCCTGTGTCCTAGAATAAGCACATTTATAACATGCCCTGATTTTCTATGTGCATTGTCACATTTAATCTTCACAAAATATGCGAGCAATTAGCCCCACCTTCCTGTAGAACAGTCTTTAGCTTTGAGATGTTAAACATGCCTACTTTCTGAACAGTCTTCTGCATCTTAAATATTAGTGCTCCTGGCTCCTGGGAGTCCTCTTTTTGCATTCTGTGAATGAGTCTGTGATTTTGATGCCCAAGGCTTCAACTGTCCCCTGAAAACTAACTCAAAAATATTTATATTCTGCACAGGCAGTTCTTCTGATTATCAGAACTACTTAGCTGCCTGCCTACTGGATAACTTTCAGGGATCTCAAACTCAGCTTGTTCAAAGTTCAGCTAATCAACTCCACCTCGACACCTGGATTCCCTTCCTCAGTGCGGACAGCCAGCCACCCCCACCCCCAAGTCAGAGACCTGTCTTCTCAGTGCATAGGGTCATATAATGCATGCACATAGCTTCCCCTCTGGATTTAGAACTTAGTCCCTGTGTAAAATACAATTACATTTTATGTTTCCAATCCATCCCTTCCATGCCTTCTCCATTGCCTGTGACACATCCAGACTTATTATTTTTGTAGTCTGAGTCATTGCAAGAGAATTTTAACTGGTTGCCCTGCCTCTAGTTTTATTTCCTTCTAGTCCATTGTCTATACTGCTTCCTTAATGTTGCCTAAAACTTTTAAGACCTGTTGTGATTTGACTCTTCCTTCCATTTCAACTCTATTGCTTTTTGGTTCCGCCATCCTCCGCTCTGTTCCTGCTTACTCTTGGTGGGATGAACTTGTCTCCCTGTATGTCTTGTTTCTTCTCCATGGAATGCCCCTCTCTCACCTGTTTTTAGTGCACAAGCCTATCTCTCCAACTAAAATATGAGTTACCTAGGTACAGAAGTCTTGTCTTATCCCTTTTTTGTAGAGAAGCAATGTATCAGTAGTTAAAAGCTCACGTTCTTGATCTGCACCACCTGGGGCCAGTCTTAGTTCTGCTGCCTCACTAGCAGTAAGCCCTGGGCAAGTTACTTAACTTTTCTAAGCCTGAATTTCAACATCTGTAAAATTATAATCTAGTTAAGGGGTAGTAAAGATTTATTTATCCAGTTAACATTTATTGAGTGCCTACTGTGTGAAGGTGTCATTCTAGGTGCTGGGGATTTAGAGGTGAAACTGGCTTATGTACTAGCAGAAGCAGAATGACAAACCCAGCATGGATGTAATAATTTCAGATAGTGCACGAATAAGTGCTCCAAAAGTAAAAGATGGGCAGTAGCATAGAGCGACTAGGAGAAGGAGGGTGTCTGCTTTAATTAGAGTGGTTAGGGAAGACCTCCCCAAAGAAATGACATTTGAATTGAGACCTGAATGATGAGGGATAGCCGCACAAAGATCTTGAGGGAGTGTTCAGGCAGAGAGAGAACGGCAGGTAAAGGACCAGAGATGGGAATGATCTAGGGTGTTTGGGCAATAGTCAGAGTGTGTAAGGCCTTGCAGTGGTGAGTGAGGAGTTTGAATTTGGAATTTATTCTAATTCTGATGGCAAGTCATTGAAGGATTTTAGGAAGGAGGTAATGTGACCTAACTTAGGTTATAAGATTGCTGGCTGCTCTGTAGAAGGGACTGCTTTTCTAGCTCATAATGGGTACCTGAGAATTGTTGAATGGTTAATGAATTTACTAAATTATTTGATGTTTTATTGTTATACTAAAATGACTTTCTCTTTTTATGTACCTACAGAGTGTTGAATGGCCTCTGAAATTCCCTTGTGAATTTGTTAGGATGGGCCTGACAGCGCCAAAGGGAGTTCTCCTGTATGGCCCTCCTGGTTGTGCTAAAACCACCCTGGTGAGGGCCCTGGCCGCGAGCTGTCATTGCTCGTTTGTTTCTGTGAGCGGAGCTGATCTCTTTTCACCTTTTGTTGGAGATTCAGAAAAACTCTTGTCTCAGGTTTGTCTGGTTAAGTTTAAGTTTAATCCAGTTAGGTTTACTTTTGAATTTTCATTTCATACCTTAAGGATAAACTTTGTTTTTTAAAATGTAACTGGCTTTTCTCCTATTAGAAAAGTTATACATATTTGTTTATTAGAAAATATAGAAAATATAAATAAGAATTCCTTCTTAATCTTTCTACGTACCTTAACAATTTGGTGAATTTCTTTTGTCTCTTTGGGCAGGAGATACATATATATAGATGTATCTTTATTGTGATTTTTTAAACTTAACGTTATCACTTTAAAAATTCCATAATATATTTTTTATTTTTTTATTTTTTTAAGTATATTTTATTGATTATGTTGTTACAGTAGTTCCAATTCTTCCCCCCACCCCCTTTGCTCCCCTCTGCCCCATACCCTCCTTCTCTCCAGCAATCCTACCCTCTTAGTTCATGTCCATGGGTCGTGCATATAAGTTCTTTGGCTTCACCCTTTCCTATATTATTCTTAACTTCCCCCTGTCTATATTGTACCAATTGATTATACTTCTTAATCCCTGCACCATATCCACATTTCTCCCCATCCCCCCTCCCAGCTGATAACCCTCCTAATGATCCCCATACCTATGATTCTATTCCCATTCTGGTTTGCTTAGTTGGATTTTGTTTTTATTTTTTAGATTCAGTTGTTGATAGTTGTGAGTTTGTTGTCATTTTAGTGTTCATAGTTTTGATCTTCTTTTTCTTAAGTCCCTCTGACATTTCATATGATAATGGCTTGGTGATGATGAACTCTTTTAGCTTTACCTTGTCTGGGAAGCACTTCATCTGCCCTTTCATTCTAAATGATAGCTTTGCTGGATAGAGTAATCCTGGTTGCAGGTTGCCTTTCATCACATTGAATACTGCTTGCCAGTCCCTTCCTGCCTGCAAAGTGTCTTTTTTTTGAAATCAGCTGATAGTCTTATTGGCACCCCTTTGTAGGCGACTTTCCGATCCTCTCTTGCTGCTTTTATGATTCTCTCTCTATCTTTCACCTTTGGCATTTTAATCATGATGTGTCTTGGTGTGGTCCCCTCTGGGTCCAGCTTGCCCAGGGCTCTCCGTGCTTCCTGTACTTTTATGTCTGTTTCCTTCGCAAAATTTGGGAAGTTTTCCTCCATTAGTTTTTCACATAAGTTCTCAAGTTCTTGCTCTTTCTCTTCTCCTTCTGGCACCCCCCATGATTCGGATGTTGGCATGTTTAAAGTTGTCCCAGAGATTCCCAAACCTCGCCTCATTTTTTTCAATTCTTCTTTTTTCATTCTGTACTGGTTGACTTTTTTTCTTCCTTATGGTCTAAATAATTGATTTGAACCCCGGTTTTCTTCCCTTTACCATTGGTTTTGTGTGAATTTTCCTTGGTTTCACTTAGCATAGCCTTTACTTCTTCTCTTATGCGTTTGCCATACTCAAGCATATCTGTCAAGCCTGTGAGCATCTTTATCACCAGTGTTTTGAATTCTGCATCTGTTAGGTTGGCTTCTCCTCATCTGTGAGGTTGGCTATCTCCTCGTCGCTTAATTCTCCCACTGGAACCTTGATCTGATCCCCCTTTTGAGCCATACTTCTCTGTCTCCTCATCTTGACAGGCTCCAGTGTTTGTTTGCCTCTGTGTCTTAGATAGAGCTGTCACACCTGTTACGTTGTAAGGGGTGAAGCTTTAAGGATTCATCAGTACAAGGCTACCTGTTTCACCACATTGTGGCGCTGTATGTGGGGGAGGGGTCTGAGAGGGAACAATGCCGCTTGCCTAGCACTCGCCCCTATTCCAGGTACTTCTCCCACTTCCATATGGGACTGGCGCCCCTCTAGCTGTTGCCCTGGCCATCGTTCCCAGAGTGGGTGAGTCTGTGGACTTTCTAGGACCATGGGGGCCCTTTAAACAAGCGGACTCTGCTGAGAGACCGGCAGTTTCTTCCTCCACTCCAAAATCCCCACTGGTTTGCACAGTCAGAAGCAATGAGGCTTGATTTTTCCTGGGGCTGGGACTGTGAGCTGCGCTGTCTGGTGAGGAGCTGGGAACACTCCCCAAGTGTCCCTCCTGACTTTTCATAACATGTGAGTACACTTTTTCCGTCGCTGCTGCCACCACCACACCATGTCCTCTCCGCCCCAGCTCCACCCCTCCTACCTGTCTGGATGAGAATTTCTTCTTTATATCTTTGTTTGCTGGACTTCCATGCAGTTTGATTTTCTGGAACTTCTGGTTGTTTCTAGTTTTGGGGTAGTTGTATTCCTTCTTAGTTGTGGAGGGAGATGCAGCGTGTCTGTCTACGCCTCTATCTTGGCCGGAAGAAAAAAATTCCATAATATTAAAAATTCTTTGAAAATAATGATTTTTAACCCTTGCATAATGCTCCATTGTTTGAATTTTTATGTCTTTGTTCCCCAATCCTTAGACATGTGGAATTTTCTCTTCTTTTTTACATTGTAAAAAGAATAATATAGAAAATATACATTCACATGAGTAAGGCATAATATATAGCTTTTTAATATTTTTATATTCCTAACAAAAGGTATTTCGACAAGCAAGAGCAAATACTCCAGCAATTGTATTTTTGGATGAAATTGATTCAATCTTGGGCACTCGATCAATCGGCAAAACAGAATGTAATGTTCAAGAGCATGTTCTTTCTGTTCTCCTGAATGAATTAGATGGTGTTGGACTGAAAACTATAGAGAGAAGAGGAAGTAACTCAGGTCAACAGGGTAAATACAAGGAGCTGGAAAAAAATGAAGAGGTATTTATTAGCCAGATTACACCAAAAATCCAGGCCAACATTAAACAGTGCATCTATACTAGCTTACCCTAAGCTGTATTCATTTTATAGAAGTAACTATATGATGTCCATTTAACTCTGTTTAGGACATGTACAAAGCTGGTAAAATTGTAGTTTAGCGGAAATAGTGAGGTAATTTTTTAAAAAGATTTTACTTATTTATTTTTAGAGAGGGGAAGGGAAGGGAAAAGAGAGGGAGAGAAACAGCAATATGTGATTGCCTCTTGTGCGCCCCTAACTGAGGACCCATGAAGTTTTCTAATCAAATCTCAAAGTGCAGGAATTATTCTATAGCATCTTACAGGTGTTTATTCAGCCTGAGCTAAAATACTTGCAGATGTAGGGAACTCACTGCTTTGAGAGATCACATTACCAGAGAACTATTGATGCTTTGATTATTTAGTTCAACAAACAACTTTGCATGCTTAGTATGTAAGGCCTTACCCTGACTGCTTGTCTGCACCCAGGATTTATATACCTACAACTTAAGTTAACTCATATTTCTGCCTATGGAAAGAAAAATGAAAAGTAAAGTAAACCTTTCCCTTTAAGGAGGCGGGCCAAGACTTTCCATAGCCATATGTCTCCATGTGTTTATCATATGCTTCCGTCTCTTCAAGTCATCCATTTAAGTTGTAAACATTCACTGAAGCTCAGGTGCCCTCAGATACCAGGTAGATGTTTTCTGATAAGTAAGACTTTTCTTGGAGAGATGGTCCCTCACGATTGCCACTTCCTTCATCATGTGTGCAAGTAGCTCTTTGATTAATAATTTGTTAATGGGGTACCCTGATATTGAGAAGGTAATCTGGATAGGAGGTATAAGCAGTCTAGTCCCAAGAAAAAGATATCCCTATTTAAAAACAAATGGACCTTCTGATTTGTAATTAAAAAAACAAACATTTAATAATTAACAATTTATTGACATTATTTTGTGTTGTGTGTTTTCCCTCAGTTAGAGTTTCAAGAAGTTTTTAATAGGAATGTCATGATCGTTGCGGCAACAAATAGACCTGATGTGTTAGATGATGCCTTGTTACGGCCTGGGAGATTAGATAAGATTATTTATATTCCACCTCCAGATGAAAAGGTAATCATTGTACACATTGACTCTGTGTGAATGTCTGAACTCTAAAGAGCCTGGCAGAATTGAATCCAAACTGGGTTCTGCATTCTTCCTTGCCTGGTGGCCCTTCATAAATCATATCAATCTGTTTTTTCTGGGTATTCTGGCCCTATTTTCAGAGAAACATAAGCCTAAAAGTAAGGTAGTAATTTCAGTGAGTTTACTAAGTTTGTTGAGTCTACTCACCATTATTTTGCAACTAGAATGGAGGAATCCTAAAGTGTTAAAAGGATTTTGGAGCTTATGTGGGTCAGCATCCTTGTTTTACAGTGGAGAAGTCTGAGATTTTAGAGATAACATAATGTATCCACAGTCAAAGAATCAGTTAATTTTTTGCCCTTAACATCCAGAGCCACTGGCAGGCAGTGGTGAAAGACACAGAGAATGATTTTTTTCTTTCCTTAGGCTTTTATCAAGTTTGAAGGGATGAAAAAAATTTTTTTAATGTCTATTATATTTTTAAACTGTGTCTCATAGTTCACATATTTACTTTTAAATGTGTCTGGTGGCACTGTTTGTACTCAAAAGAGAGATTCATCGTGTATCTTAAAGAGATATATCTATGGTTGGTTATTTTAAAAATCAACTGTAAAACTATTAAAATTTTATCATGTCATTATTTTTACCATTGTCATATGAGCCATTGATGACTTATGCTACTTCTTCTGAAGTGATTCTTATTGTTTGATTCTCAAATATATATACTTTCTATGTAATATAAAAAGAAACTATAACTTGAAACATTTTAATATAGCATGTGTCAAACATAAATGTTACAAGGTTATAAACATACTATATTTTGTTCCAGGGTAGGCTTTCTATTTTGAAAGTCTGTACAGAAAACATGCCAGTGGGGCTTGATGTTTCTTTAGAAAACCTAGCCGCAGAAACCCGTTTTTATTCTGGAGCTGATCTTGGAAACCTCTGCAAAGAAGTAAGTTAATTAGTGAAGAAATGTATGGTTCAAAACATTTCTTCCTTTATTCAGATCTTCATTCACTTGGCAGTATTTACTGCAAGACATCTGTGTGGCAGGCACCAGGCAAGTGAAACAGATGCAGCCCCTTCCCTTACAGAGCTTATGGTTGATGGGGGAGTGTGCAGAGAGACAAATCATAACATTGAATTGGCAATTGAAAATACATGGTGAGTTGGGGAAGCTTGGGTGCTGTGGAAGCACCTAGGAAGAACGCCAGATGTGGGCATCATAGGCTTTGTGACAGGGGGTGTGTAAACTGAAAGTGGGAGGATGATGAGGGAGCTACCAGGTTAAGGATGGGAAGGGGAGTGTTTGAGGCTAAGGGAATAAAATATGTAGGTGATTGGAGATAAGAAACGAAATGACGTTATTGAAGAGGTGGACAGTGACTGGATCACTCAGGTCCTTGTAAGCCACTTTAAGGCATTTAGACTTTATTTTGAAGGTAAATGAAGCTATTTTCCTTTTTTTTTTTTCTCTTTCCATAAACTTATTTTTTTAAAGATTTTATTTATTTTTAGAGAGAGGAAGGGAGGGAGAAAGACAGGGAGAGAAACATCGATGTACAACAGATACATCGATAGGTTGCCTCTTGCATGCTGCCAGCTGGAACCTGGTCTGCAACCTAGGCCCGTGCGCTGACTGAGAATCAAATTGGTAACCTTTTGGTTCATAGGCTGGCACCCGATCCACTGAGTCATACCAGTCAGAGCTAAACATTTTTAAAGTTTAAATAAATTTTATTATTATTTCTTTTAATTTTATTTTTTAATCACAGTTACATTCAATATTATTTTGTATTAGTTTCAGTTGTACAGCATAATGGTTAGATAGTCATACTTTCCAAAATGATCTGATATTTTCAGGATACAGCTGGCACCATACATAGTTATTACAATATTATTGACTATATTCCCTGTGCTGTACTTTACATCCCCATGACTACTTTGTAACTACCAATTTGTATTTCTTAATTCCTTCAACCCAATCCCCCAAACCTCCTCCCCTCTGGCAACCGTCAGTCTGTTCTCTGTATGTATGAGTCTGTTTCAATTTTGTTTGTTCATTTATTTTGTTCTTTAGATTCCACATATATGTGAAATCGTATGGTATTTGTCTTTCTCTATCTGACTTACTTAGTTAGCATAGTACCCCCTAAGTGCGTCCATGCTGTCACAAATGGTAAGAATTTATTCTATTTTTATGGTCATGTAATAACCTATTGTATACAGTAGTCCCTCTCTGTATCGTGGTTCATTTATTGCGGCCTCACTGTATTGTGGGATTTTTAAAAATATTATATTTAATTATTTATTGCAGATTTTTCGCTATATTGTGGGATTTTGCTGTACTGTATACGTATGTTGTTAAAGTTACGTAGGTTTAAGAGTGTAGAATATGTTTAAGGACATAAGTAGTGTTTATAAGTGTTTGGAAAGGTTAATAAGGGAGTGGGAAAGGTTAATAAGTGACTGGGAATGGTTTATAAGTGTGTGGGAAGGGTTTATAAAGCCTTAAAATATGTATAAATACTAAAATAAATGTAAGGTTCCTACTTCACGGATTTTCACCTATCACGGGGGGGAGGTTCTAGAACGTAATACCCATGGTAAGTGAGGGAATACTGTATATGCACCACAGCTTTTTTATCCACTTGTCTATTGATGGGCACTTGGATTGCTTCCATATGTTAGCTATTGTAAATAATGCTGCAGTGGACATAGGGGTGCATATATTTTTTCCATAAACTTCTATAAAATACAGCATTCAGAAAAATGCATAATCATAAGGATACAATTCATTTAATTAACATAAAGTAAACACATTTATATATCCACCACTTGGCTTAAGAAAGAATATTATCAGCACCCCAGAAGCCTCCCTTGGGCCTTCCCACTCTCCATCCCAAAGGAAACCACTCCTGAACATTCAGGTTACCTACTATTTTGGTATTATGAACTGCTGCCTTGAACAATCTTGTACCTGTCTATTGCTATACATGAGCATGCATGTCTGTTTCATGTATGTATATATCTATAAAGGGAATTGTTGGGTCAGAAAGTATGTGTTTGATCTGTTCCTTTATGATCAGTGCCCGGTCCTGTTTAGAAACTCCTAGTCTGGGGTCAAGAAGATAGTCTCTCATCTTCAAGTATATACATGGGCTCATAATGTATATATTATTCTGCAAATTGCTCTTTCTTTTTTCCCATTTAAGGCCAGCGTTTAATGTAGAAGAAAAGTTCTACTAAGAGGACTTTTAATTACTAACTTTTTAGCTTAATGTTTTTGTTGTTATGAATATTGGAATTCTGTGAAGTAAAACTTGAGGTTTTGGCATTCAGATTTTATATATTATAAAACAAAAATGAAGCAAATTATTTCTTATTGTCTCTCTTAGGCTGCCTTGCTGGCTCTGCAAGAAAATGGACTAGAAGCAACCACTGTGAAACAAGAGCACTTTCTAAAGTCACTTAAGACTGTAAAGCCATCCTTAAGTCACAAGGATTTGACTTTATATAAAAACATATTTCAAAAACAAGGATTTTCTAATTTAGAGGACATTTAAAAATTACATATCTGCTCAAGGATTAATTGAAATGTAAACTTGAACTATGTTTGGCAACCTCACAATTTTAGAGTTTATGTATATGTTATTTCCTGTAAATAAAACAAACGTGTGCCTGATAAGCTAAGTAAGATTCATCTTATTTCTAAAAGGCATATTAAAATACCGTAATTTAGGAAGAAACTATATATATGTGTGTTGATTTTTGTAGTGGGGGTAGTGTTTGTCTTTGTTTGGTTTTAGTTGGTTGCTTTTTTAACTTTATTTTGAAATAATTTTATACTTACAGAAAAGCTGCAAGAATAGTATAAAGAACTCTGATATATTCTTAACCCATATTCACTAATTTTTACATTTTGCCATACTTCACACGTACCTCGTTATATTCTTTCTTGCTTTATTACACTTCACAGATTTGCATTTTTCACAAATTGAAGGCAAGACTCTCCATCAGCAAAAAGAGTACAAATTGCTTTATTGTGATACTTTATTGCAATGGTTTGGAAGTGAACCTGCAGTATCTCTGAGGTATGCCTGTATTTAAGAATAGATATTATACCTAATGCTACTTCAAATATGCAGAGTTGAAAAATTAGCACAAAGAATGCTCATACTTTTTGTCAATTAACATTTTCCTATATTTGCTGTATCTCTGTATATCATACATTTTAAAAATGAATTCTTTGAAAATAAGTGATAGACATCATAAAGCTTTTTATGCCTAAGAGAAAGGACATTCTAGCTGACCTTAATGGCATTATCATCCCTAAGAAGCTGAACATTATTTCAATAATAACACCTAGCATGTACTCCATTTCCACTTTCTCTAATTGTAATGTCCTTTGTGACTACTTTTAAGTCCATAATCCAAGGTTCACTTGTTGCATTTGGTTGTTAGATTGTTGTACTGAACACTTGGCAAATATGTGGTCATGAAAATGACTCCAAAGAAGCTTGTATTGAACTGCAGTCTCTTCTGGAGTTTCAGTTGGATAAGATTCTCTTGGATGTAGACTTTGAACTTTAAAAATTTGAAATATAATAACATTTTCATGAAATGTAAATTTTCAGAAGTTGTACAATTACTGAGCACTCACTATGTGGTAGGCATTGTGCTGGCCTCAAGGATCTGACATCGGAAAGGGTGCATTTGAGAGTGATTGATAAGAAGACTGTAGGCGTAATTAGATGTAGCTGGGGAAAGTCCAAAATGACTCCGAGATTTCTCACCTGATTAAGAGGGCAGGTGGTGGTGCCAAGACGAAGAATATAGGCGGGAGAAAAAATGGAATATTCAAGAGTGGGGTGAATAAGGAAGAAAATGAGCTAGACTAGGTATGTGCCCTTCATTGAAATCGAACCCACAACTTTGCTGCTACAGGACAATGCTCTAACCAATTGAGCCACACCAGCTATGCAGGACCAGTGTATATTTCTTACAAATAAGGTTATTTTTCTTATGTGACCATAGTACATTTATCAAGTTTAAAAAATTAAACATTGATACAACATATTAATCTGTCATCCCATGGTTTTCCATTTGTTGTGCCAGTAGTCATTATTTTCCCATTACAGAATCCAGTCTAGCATCATGTATCCATTTAGTTGTCCTGTATCTTTCCTCTTTAGCTTCTTAAAATCTGAAACAGTTCCTTAATCTTTTCTGACCTTGACATTTTTGAAGCATACAGGCTAATTATGTTATAGAACAATGGTTCCTGATTTGAGTTTGTCTGATATCACATGGTGACAGGTTATTCATTACCAGTGGAGCAGTATGTAAGCGCTGTCATGTCCTCAGAGGTTGCAGCTAGAGGCCAGTGATGTCTGCATATTATTGGTCGTGTTAATTTTGACCACTCGTTTATGGTTTTATCTAGTTTATCCACTGTATAGCTACTATTTGTCCTTTTGTAATTGTAAGTATTTTTAAGGAGCTAGATTATATATATGTATGTATGTTTTTATTTTTCTTTATTAAAAAAGTAATTAGAATTCTAGAAAATACAGATAATTATAAAGAAAATACTCGGGTATTTAACCTTCCAGTCCCTTATGCATGTATAGATAAGACATGGTACTATATAACTTGTTTTTCTTACCTAACAATATCTGGTGAACATCTCACTGAGCCTTTTTTCACTCACAAGGTGCCATAGTAGTTGCTGGAGTATAAGTGAATGAGACATAGTACTAATAGGTGAGCTGGGAGCACAGGTCTCAGCCAAATCATGCAGTGAATCACATACAGCCAAAAGGAGTTAAGGGTATGATCAGAGCCTAGTGCATGAAATGTATGAAGTCATAAATGTTAAGTTGTTGGAATGTTTTCTGTTTCTGACTGGAGTCCAGGACTCATTAAGCAAAACCTCACTAGGAATAATTATTTATAGACATAACATAAAATTCATCTAAATTATTCTAACAAACTGACCCCTTGCTTTTGAGTAGTAGGGAAAATACCTGGAAAAATTCTTAGAATTCTGACAGCTTTCATTCATGTTCTCTATCAGTCTATTGATTTTATAGGACAAGGCAGCTATTAAGCCTTTGCCAATGTTAGGCCTGAGGCACCCTGGCCCGAACCTCTTAACTCAGACTTTAGCTGTAAGCCTCTTGTTTCTTCCTTGAAAAAGTGTCTAGTATCAGGCTGGAAATTTAGCACCCACACTTTGGTTAGAAGATGAATTTTGATTTGAAAATGTCTGTTAAAATTGTAACTGTAACTTATCAGAACTTTGGAAGCCCCCTGAGAACAAAAACCACGTGTTTTCTTTCATTGAAATACGCAAGTAAGGAAGTCAGATCAAAGATTTCTTTGACTCAGTTTTTTTTTTTCCACATATTTTTTAAATAAAGTTTGTTGGGGTAACATTGGTTGATGACAGATTTCAGGTGTACAACTTCTAATTCGACACCTGCATATCCTGTTGTGTGTTCACCACCCAAAGCTTAGTCTCCTTCTGTCACCATAGATTTGATCCCCTTTACCCTCTTCATCCTCTCCCACCTCACTTCCCATTTGGTAGTCACCAATCCGTTGGCTTTGACTCCATTTTAATGTGATTTGAGGATGGCTCTCGGCAACTTCCAAAAGCTGTTCTTAATTGGTGGGAAAATTAAAACACTTCAGTTTCTAAGTACCTGGAAAGTATGAATAGTTTTCCCTGTACATGGAGCGCAAACTCCTTTCTGGGCCACATTTACAGCCTTAAACAATAAAGTAGTATACCTCAGACCTGCCAAAATTTAGCAAATCCAGTATTTTCTAAACCTGCTAACTAGGTAGCCACTGAAGTATGGGCAGAAAGAATTTCGACAAAAAAATATTTAATAAAAATATTTTTCTACCTGTCTGGTTGTGGTTCAGTGGATTAAGCACCGGCCTGTGAACCAAAGGGTTCCAGGTTCGATTCCCAGTCAGGACACATGCCTGGGTTGTCGACCAGATCCCCAGCTAGGGGCATGCAAGAGGCAGCCACACATTGATGTTTCTCTCCCTCTCTTTCCTTCCCCTCTCTAAAAATAAATAAATAAAATCTTAAAAATATATTTTCCTCATAAAGTGTGAGCTGAGCTGTTTGAAATCTAAGTTTAAATTCCTGGTGTGGGAACCAAGCAGTCATGGCTCCATGTTTCTGAAAGCCTGGGTCATAGCAGTTAGAGAAGGTTCTAGAAATTTCTGGCAATTGAGGTGGGGAGGGGAAGCTCCTGGGGTTATGGGCTTTGGGGCAGCCACAAAAGGTGAAATGTCATGAGTGGGTTTCTTTGTTTTGTTTTCTTATGATTTTATTTATTTTTAGAGAGGGGGTAGTGTGGGAGAAAGAGGGAGAGAAACATTGATGGATTGCCTCTCATACACATGCCCAGTCCTGGAACCAAAACCGCATCCCAGGCATGTGCCCTGACTGGGAATCGACCTGGTGACCTTTAGCTTTGGGGGACCACACCCAACCAACCAAGCCACACCAGTCAGAGTGGGTTCCTTTGGGGTTTGAATGACTAGCTGTGCCTGCTAGTCATCCTGGGGAAGACCAGATTATATACTATTGTATTTCACAAATTCAATAATCTGGGCATTAACTGAAAGGGGTGGGGTGTGAGGGATGGGGCTGTCTGGGTGTAATTCTCATTGCTGCAATAGAAATAAGCAGATTTAAAGGTGATATGGACACACTACATCTGTAACTATATACATCCAATATGTTAATTTAAAAACATTTTCTGCATTTTCAAACATATATAAAAGTATAATAGAATAGACTCACGGATACCTAACATCTAGATTGAATGCTATTTTGCTAAATTTGCTTTATTTGCTTTTTACTTAAGTGTTTTAAAGTAAATCTCAGACATCTTACTATTTCTCCCTTAGCTACTTCCATGTACATATATACACTCTCTTTAAAAAGAGTTGTTTTTTTTTTTTACATAACCATAATACCATTATCACACCTAACAATATTAAAAACACTTCTTTAATATTTCATATCTGGTCTGTATTTATAGTTGCCCCCCCCCAATGTCTTTTTACAGTTGGTTTGTCTCGTTCAAATAAAGACCCTCACCTTTGGTAAGTTTGTTCAGACCCCCCTTAGTCATAATTACTCATCTGTTTTTGGCACCAGATAATGCCTGGGATTAGAATTTATGGGCACTACATTGTAAGAACCTGGAAGTAAGAGACTTGTGTCTTATCAGCCTTTTGGATTTACTGTGCCCCCATTCTCAGAATAATACCTAGACTACTACAAAACTATACTGCGTTTTGAAAAGAAATTACATCACCAAAGCAATGCTCTGAGTTTGTTATTATAGATTCTAAGATTTCTTTCTCTCTTCCTTCTACCCTTCCTTCCTAGAAAAACTTACATTTAATTAACAAAATGAAGCTTTTTCAAGAACCGTATGAGTAAAGTAGCTTTAGAAACCCTGCAGAAGGAGCACTAAAGGGCTTCTTTAATTCTATTCAATAGACACTTGGGAGAATTAATGCTGAATTTTCTTTTATGTATCTGATGTGAATCTAACCAACAGGCAAATATCTCCAGTTAACAGCTCTGACGAGAATCCTTGTCAGAATAAGTGGGTGAGAAGCTACATTTATAATCTGTCTTATATAAAACAAGTCTTTGCAAATAATAGTTACTATTTAATTGAATGCCTACTATAGGCATGGCAGAATGTCACATGCTTTACATATAATCCACACACACACACCCAACTTCTTCCTGAGCTGGGTTTTCTCACTCTATAGTATACAACCTGAGGCTCACAAAAGTTAGGTAGTTTCTCGAAGTCAGTCGGCTAATCAAGTGTGGCAGGGGTGGGCTCTGACCTCAGGTAGAACTGAAATGGGGTTGAAAGAGCAGCGTCTGGCCCTTTCCAGGGAACATTAAGATGTTTCCGTTTTAACCTTAACTCATAGCTTGACCTTCAAACAGTTTTAAAATAATTGTTTTAAATAACTTTTTAAACAACTGAGCTTGCGCGCTTGGCTTAATTGCAGTCGCTACGAGTGGAGTGCGCAAAGAACAGCGGTGCTGAGTGCCAGACCTGGGTTCTGAGGACAACTCTGCCACTTACTGGCTATGTGACTTGAGCACCTCTGAGCCTTAATAACATACCTTGCTTGCAGAAAGGCCAAGAAAATTCTGGCACAGTGCCTGGCACACAGCTCCTGTTTTAATGGAGCTGTTGTTGATATTGTTTCCCTGATTTTGAAGCCGCCAGCATGCTCTGTGCAAGGCGAGGCTGCTAGCTTAGGGGTGAGTTAAAAAGGGATCTCAAGATGAAGCCAGTAGACCGGGTCATCTCAGAGATGGTCCTTATTCTAGAAACCGTGCCAGCTGATTCTTTTTGATTGCTCTCCTTCACCCTTTTTTACTGGAAAAAAAAATCAGGATAGGAAAATTATTCTGGAAGGAACTTTATAACTTAATTTTCATTATCTCCATACACGTGCTATATCACATTTTGGAGCTTTGAATGTGATTGGATTAATTCTAATATAGCTGCCTGCACCTGGGCGCCTTCCCCTGGGGGATCCCCGCTCTGAAGTTCCTTTTCCGGACCGCCTTTTAGAGGTATTGGTTTTCACCCAGGCCTTGGCCATCAGAGCTCCCCTTGTTCTCAGTTTCATCCCCTTGAAGAGGCCTGGGATGAGTGGGAACCGTCCAGAGCACCCACAGCCAGCCTGGGCTTGCGCCGGATGGCGGGTAAGAACCGCGGCAAACGACAGGGGGCGCTGGCGCCCGCATTCCACGGCGCAGCGTCTGAGGGCATGGCGTCCTGCAGGGGGCGCCCTGGAGCTGGAAGTCCAGCGAGGAAAGCGAGTAAGGTCCCGCACGTCCCCCACCCGACCCGTGACCAGAACGCCCTGGCCAGGCCCTTCCGGAGGGGTTGTGGTCGGTATATAAGGAGCGGAGGTCAGGTCCCCGTTTGTCTGTGGTCGTTAGCATCTTCCGCGCGCGTCGCCCAGCCCACCAGGTGAGTCGCTCTTTGGCGGAGCCGCTGCTGAGACGGCCGCAGGCTGCCTTTGAGAGTTCGTTGGTCCTTTTGGCGCCCACCAGGTTGTGTTCTAGGGGCTGAAGTTTTGATCAGTATCTTGGCTTTTTTTTACTCTAAATTTGGCATCTATACTGAGGTCATCATGAACTTTTTCCAACTCCTGATGAAAAAGAAGGAAGTAAGTATTTAAAGCAACTGAAAACCTTGACTAAAGGTTTTTAATTTTTAAGGATGAACGGGTGGTACATAGCTATTCTGTTATTTTTCAAATATTTCACATTGAAACATCGGGCTGTTTACGCTCAACCTGTTCTCTGTTAGCTTATTCCTTTGGTGGTGATCATGACGGTGGCAGCGAGCGGAGCTTCGTCTTTTGCTGTGTATTCCCTTAAGAAAACCGATGTAATGTAAGTAGACATCATTTATAAAAACGTTTTTAGCAATGTTAGGATGATCTTCAGTTTATAAAATGCATGGTATCAATTTCCTAGTTTCTCCCCCAGCACAAGAACGTCAAATTGTGAAGTTGGAGTCAGGGCTAGAAAGCATCCGGATATCAGAAGACAATTAAATTATGATATTTGTAAAATTAGTTCCTTAATTCTAAATATTTTTTCACCCATTGCCCCGTCCCCTTCTCCTGCAGCAAAGTTTTTTTTTTGTTTGTTTGTTTTTAACTTAAATTTTGACATTTAATATCCTTAAACGGTCTTTTGGGATATCTATCTTCAAACTTAGATAATCATTTTAATGAAATTTTAAACTTAAAAAAGAAAAATTTTATTTATTTTTTAGAGAGAAGGGAAGGGAGAGAGAAAGAGAGGGAAAGAAACATTCCTTTCGCAGGCCCTGACTGGGAATTGAACTGGTGACCTTTTGGTTGGTAGACCAGTGCTCAGCCCACTGAGCCACACCAGCCAGGAGTAAAACTTTTAAATTTCAGTTTACTAGAAAGATCTTTCCTAATGTGGTAGAGTTTATAGATTCAGTTATCTGCAATGAATCTAATCTCAGCTATGGATATAATAAGGTAAAATACCATATATCCTGAAATATGAGTAAGAGAGAAACTTGAAACTGAGCTTGGCTCAGGGCAGGGCTAGAAAGGGCAGCTTTGGCAGGGAGCTTCAGGATCTGCAGTTCACCACCTATAGAGTTCAAGCCTAGCCCTTCTGTTGGTCCCAGAAACCAGGGCAAGGACATTTTTGCTATGTGTTAGCCTGGACTTCCACCCCTATTGCTATTCAGCTTATGAGAATATTCTGCAATCTAGCCCAATAAAGGGAATTCAGATCTCCTGCCCTGCAGAGGAATTAATCCCTAATGTTTGAGTCAAAGCCATGAAACTCCTTTAAGGAACCTTCTATCATGTTCAGTTAACTAACAGATGAATACCTTGGCACATAGTCTGGGTCTGTCCCTAGCATGTTTATAGACCCAATATCAGAGTTGGTTTAAATCACCTACTTTAACATTTAATCAGCTTTCTTTTATTTGTAGCATTGATCGAAAAAATAATCCTGAACCTTGGGAAAGTGTGGATCCTAATGTACCTCGAAAGGTATTAATGAATGAAAAAGTGATTTACATTTAGCCCAGACTTAGCATTGTTGTCAGCAAAAAAGATTTAATACCTTTGACTTTTAGGGTGCCATTTAGTGTAGCGTCAATGCTATAGAGTTGTAGAGATCTAGGTCAAATCTGTGCTCCATTATTCACAGGTGGTTTTAGACAACTCAGCCTCTCTGAGGCTCTCAGGATCTATAAAATGGGCACAATAATAGGATTAAGAGGATTGAAGCAGATAAAATACGTAGAGTCCTTTAGCACTGTGCTGGGCCCATGGTATGCACTCAAATATTAACTTTTATCATTATTGTAATAATTATCTCATTTTATCCATTATTTATCTAAATATAAGGTATTTTGTGACATTACAGGAGTTCCTAAAAAACAGAAGTAGCATTCACTTTAAGCAAAAGTAGCTAATATTCACTTATTCTTTTGATACTATTGCAAAGACTTCTTACATTTTAAAAGTTTTTTGGAAGTGATAAATATATAGTCTGTTAGACTAAACAATACTTAGGTCTGTCGAGAAAGCTATTTTTTAAGCAAAACTTTGAAACAGCACAGTTTGGTCTGGTGAGGACATTTAGGATCTTTTAAAATTACCTACATCTCCTAGGTCCTAGGGTAATAGAAAACTTGTGAGGATTAATGAGAATTTCTGAATGTGAGCTTTTTGGAAGTCAAGGACTGTCTGTAGTTCTGTCCCTTTTCCCTTATTGTATAACTTAGATCCTTCGTACTTTTAGCGAGTAATCAGAATGAGGAAATTTTGTTTAGAGCCCAGTCTCTGCCACATCCTGTGCTAGGAGCATTATATATCCACTCACGGGGAGCAGATTCACTTTTTAAACTTACAGTTCCTGTAAAACCATGGGAAATTAAAAATCTAGATCTTGTTAAGGAAAAGTGGGACTGATATATAAGACCTTTCTCTCTAATTCTATAACACCCAGTAATGCAAGGGGTTTTTGGAGGGATAGAGTGATAGAAACCAACCCATATTGCTATCATGTTCATGCTTTAGAGACGGGAAGAGGTGATTCTTTGATTACAAATGCTATGTGATGCTTTTTCTGAAGAGGAGTGTGGACAAAGCCCCAAATGGGATATAAGGATGAAAGACAGATCCTAATGAAACATTTTATTTTGCTTTTTTATTTAAGCTTGTAACGGTCAACCAACAATGGAAGCCCATAGAAGAGTTGCAGAAGGTTCGAAGGGCAACCAAATGACCAGTCCTCGCCTCTTCCAAGAAGTGCTCTATGAATCTAGTACTTCCTGCACAAACTAGACGAGGGATTCCATTATGCAGAAATGCTTCTGTTACATTTTGGGGGCTTGCCTACATTTTCAGACTCTGGATAAGGAATTATAAAGGTAGTGCAGCAAAAACCACATAGTCTAAAAATAAGTGTATTGTTGTAAATTTGAATTTTTGCATATTGAAATGTTTATGTTTAAGATACCTGAATGTTTTCCTCAAAGTGTATAAAGATTTGTAAATTAGATTATCTATAATAAAATATTATTTGTGCAAGATTTCCTAAAGATTAAATACATATTTAAATGAGGGAGGAAGTCTTATGGGAGAAAAACACAGTTTAAAGCATAGCACTTCATATTTAATGACTATCCAGTGCAAATTTCTGTGTAAACTTTTCTTCCAAGTTTATGCATCCACCAGGAATTTATCGAGCACCTACTGTTAGCTTGGCACTGTTCGGGTGCAGGTGAGATAAAGCAATGAACAAAACCAAATTCTGGAGGGAGATGAACAGAAAAGGTGGTGAGTACAATGAAGGGCAGTGAAGAAGAGATGGGGTATGAGGCCTGCAGGAGGATTGTACTAGGGTTCTCGTGGTGAGTGGGAATGTGAGCTGTGCTGAGGCTGGCCCTACAGATGCTCCTGTGAGGACTGTGCAGGGGAGGGTGAGCAGACCCTCCAGAGTCTGGGCTCCTCTACTCTGGCCAGTGGCGACCTGGAGACCAAAGGTGCAGTCAACCCAGCATGCCCCTGGGTTCCCCTTGGACTGTTTCATAAAACTGCTTTTTGTTAACTTTTTCTGTCTTTAACAATTGAGATATAACTCACATACCACAGTATTCATCCACTTAAAGTGCACAATTCAGTGGTTTTTAGTATATTCACAAAGCTTTGCCTCCATCTCTACTATCTAATTCCAGAACATTTTCATCATCCCGAAAAGAACCATGTACCTATTAGCAGTCATTCCCAATTCCTGCCCCAGCCCCAGGCAAACACTATTGAACCTTGTCTCTGTCGATTTGTCTATTCTGGACATTTTATATAAATGAAGTGATACATTATGTAGCCTTTGTGTCTACCTTCTTTAAGTTAGCATAATGTTTTCAAGATTCACCCATGTTGTGTCATGTATCAGTATTTCTTTTTCTGACTAATATTCCATTGTATAAATATACCATGTTTTGTTTATCCATCAGTTGATAATTGTTTCTACTTTTTGGCTGTTGTGAACAGTCATGTACAGGGTTTTGTGTAGCCGTATGTTTTTATTTCTTTTGGGTACATACGTAGGTTTATTAACTTTTTATTTTATTTTATTTATTTATTTTTAGACAGAGGGGAAGAGAGGGAGAAAGAGAGGGAGAAAAACATCAATGCATGGTTGCCTCTCGTGAGCCCCCCAGCTGGGGACCTGGCCTGCAACCCAGGCACGCGCCCTGCCTGGGAACCGAACCGGCGACCCCCTAACTCGCAGGCTGGCACTCAATCCACTGAGCCACACCAGCCAGGGCAATTAACTCTTTTAAATAAAGGTGATAAATGCTTTTTTTCTTAATTTCCTTCTGACTATAATAGAAATTTAAGGGAAGGGCTAAATTCTTATCATTTTCACAACAGTAAAAATCAACTAGCTCTTTCTAGAGACTTGGCAATTCTGGAAGGATTAAAGCAAGAACTTAAGTTTTCCCATTTGTTGCTTCCTTATTAACTCAAGTGTTCCCAGATGAAAATCTCCAATGGTTGATTTCAAGGAACTGCATGTACCAATTAGGAAGCACACTTCTATTTGCTTAATCTTCTCAAGTGCAATGTGATAGCATTTAGCCAAATAATAATGAACACTTGTGATGGTTGGTCAACTAGGGGAGCAAATTTGTGAGGGATGACTGTGCCTTTCAATTTGAAAGTACAAACCTGACTGAAATGAATTCTTTGAAAATGAGTGATAGACATCATAAAGCTTTTTATGCCTGAGAGAAAGAACATTCTAGCTGACCTTAATGGCGTTATTATCCTTAAGAAGCTGAATATTATTTCAATTATATCACCTAGCATGTACTCCATTTCCATTTTCTCTAATTGTAATGTCCTTTGTGACTACTTTTAAGTCCATAACCCAAGGTTTGCTTGTTGCATTTGGTGGTTAGGTTGTTGTACTGAATACTTGACAAATATGTGGTTATAAAAATGACTCCAAAGAAGCTTGTGTTGAACAGCTATCTCTTCAGAGTTTCATCTGGATAAGATTCTCTTGGATGTGGACTTTGAAATTTAAAAACTTGAAATATAACAACATTTTTATGAAATGTAAATATTTTAGAAGCTGTACAATTACCGAGCACTCACTGTGTGGTAGGCATTGTGCTGGCCTCAAGGATCTGGCACAGTAAAGGGGAGACACCTACAGACAAATCAAAGCTATGCAATGACAATAAAACAGGTTAGAAATGGGCATATGGTACAAAGGGAAGCTCCTCAAAGATGAATCCCTTTAGGACTAATCAGTCCAGTTTCTTGAAAAACCAATAATTAAAAGTCAACAAGGCAACTGAAGTAAGAGGCACGATTTACCAAGGCAGAGTGGGCTGAAATAGCATATATTCTGGAGACTTGAAGTAGTTTAACAATGGCATTTAACACTGGAGGGTAAAGTGGGATCAATGGAATGTGTAGCGCCTTTTATGCTATTATTCTGCAGGCAAGAAGGAACCAGAAAAGGGTTTTAAGTTGGGGAAGGAGATAAAACAGTTTACTTAATGGAGTGTTAGCTATAGCAACTAGAGGTGGGGGTGCACACTGGAAGCGACTTTGGAGGCCAGAGACTACTTGCTGCCAATGGTCCAAGGTACGAGTGGTAAATGCCATAACTAGTGAAGGCACTGGCACAGGGAATAGGAAAAAAAAAAAGATGTATTTGAGAGCGATTGGTGAGAGCTCAAGGCTAATTGGATGTAGTTGGGGGAAGTCCAAATGACTCCAAGATTTCTCACCTGATTAGCTGGGCAGGTGGTGGTGCCAAGATGAAGAATACAGGAGGGAGAAAAATGGGGAACGTTCGAGGAAGGGGTGGATAAGGCAGAAAATGAGTTAGACTTTGGAATAGTTGCATTGGAGAACTATCTAAGTAGATTACTTCTGGAGAACTACAAAGAGGAGTGAGCTGCAGATGGTTTAAGGGGTGATGAAACCAAGGGTGTAGGTGGGATCACAGACATAGATGCCTCTGGCTAAAGGTAAGAATCCCAATACATATGCCCACATAGATGATCTCACTCCAGAAAAGACATAATCATTATATATTTGGTATATAATATAAAAACATATCCTTAGAAACAAATGCCGTATTTTAGAAATCACTATATTAACACAAGTACATTACATATGGTTTCACATTCAGAAGTGGTGGTTTGTGGTTTGAATAAGGAAGAGGGGTGAAGATTGTATCTAAGATTATGATAAGAGTGGGATTAGTTTTTCTGGTGATTGTCCCGTCTTATATCATTCTCCCATGCTTAGAAAGCTGCCTCAGGTAATTCTAGAATTTCTAGAAACTAAGGTTTTGGTTTTTCTTTTTGTGGTGGTTTACTATATTAATTGCCTGTGTGCATACTGCTTTAAAGTGAAAATTAGAATAAAATCAAGGAAAACCCCACATTTTATAACTATTGCTCATTCACCTGGCATAACACATATATAATAGAATTGTTAGAAGGTATTTTCAGATGTCCAGCCAGTAGAATAATTAGCTGAACTTGGGTCCCGGGAACCAGACCCCCACTATTGCATGCTCCAACCAAGCAGAACAAGGAACTTAACCTAACTGTTATTCCTTTGAGCAGTGACCTATTCCTTTGAGGAATGACCTGGGGAATAGTGGAAAATTTTTGTCTATTACAAGCTGTATTTCTGTCCAAGTTCTTGCACCTGCAGGAACAAGAATGCACCTGAAATGCTTTATAAACCCCCCAATCCCTAAGTTCGGGGCTGTCCACCTAAGTCCGGCTTGTGGATGGGTGGGCAGTTGCTGGCAAGCTAATAAAGGCTCTTTAAATTCTAATTTGGTTGTCTCTGACCGTTCGGTTCTCGCACTAGCTCCACAACAAGAATACTACTTATTTGGAGAGTAGGCATACTGTTTAAAAAATTGAACTCCATTTCTTTGTATTTACATCAGGTAACATATGTGAATCCATCATGAAGTTCATACTCCTCAGCATTTGTGAAGGCAAGTTAACCTGACATTATTTTATGATGCCTTTGCTTACCTGAATCCTCCCTAGCAACATAAATGAGAAAGGGATTCATATCATAAGGCAAGCATGACCTATTATTTGCCTGTTATTTTGGAGACAAGTTCATTGAGTCAACCACTGAACATTTCTCACATTTTAATTGTTAAAGATTTTATTGAAATGGCATCACTTTTAAATTATTTTTTAATTGAGGTATAATTTATATTAATAAAATGAACAGGTCTTAATTTTTCAGTTAGAAGCGTTTTAATAATTACTATATGCATACATTAAACCATTATGCAGAAGAAACTACTGAGAATCACCCCAGAAGGTTCTCTTGCAGCACCATTTACTTCTTAACTTAAAACCACTGAATTGTATACTTAAAGAGGGTGAGTTTTAAGGTATGTGAATTAGACTTCAAAAAGAAAAGGAAAAGGAAAAGAATCTGTGCCACATTTGCTTACTATCTCACCTCAAGAACAAACAGGAAATTGGAAGTTGCTGAAGAGTATAAGAAACACACTAATAAGACCAGCTGGGCTAGGGCTGGTAGCTCAGTCTGTTCCTGTGGTGGCAACAAGTAGGTTTGTTGTGAAGAGAACATGGAGTGGCGTCCAGGTGCTGGGTTTACCTGGTGTCTAAGTGATGCAAGTGTTACCACCCACAAAGGAAGGCAGACACAGTTGCCATAGCAACAAGACTATTCCTGCGATAAATCCTCTCCAGGCAAGGGGGAAGTGCCTGCCCTGGCCTGGCTGCCCTGGCTGCCTGCTCCATCCCACTGACCACGGCTCCCTAACCTGAGTAGTAATGAGATTGATCAGGTGTGCGGGCGGGTAGATCCTGTACATTTGTGAACATCATTTCTCTGCAGAGATGACGCCAGCTCCACCCACAGAGAGACGAATGGCAGTGGTTCTGCCAGCAACAATCAAATCTTACATTAATTTAGCTTCACAGTTGACACATGGGCCAAGAGCAAGTGGACAGGTCAGCACCAACTCCAGGCTCTGTCAGTCATGAGCCAGAACCTTATTTTGCAAAGGGAGTTCATCTCAGGGGCAAACCGAGGAGATAGGTTAATATTTAGAAGTATTTTCTCAGAGATATTTTTCTTCTGCAGTATTTCCTCATTGCTCTACTTCCCTCCAGCTTTAAGCCGGGAGCATGGCTTGCCTCAGGCTGAGGGCTGAGGTACAAGAACAGTCCTACTCCAGGTGCAGTCTGTGGAATGGCAGTGTTAGCACTGCCTGGGGGTGATGCCAATTCTGGGACCGCACCCACCCAGATCTATTGAGTCTGAATCTTGGGGGGTGGGGTTCTGTGTTTTTTTATTTTTGTTTTTTGTTTTTAAACATAACATCTTCAGACTATTATGCATGGCTAAAATTTGAGAATGTCTAGAAGAAAGAAATTTCAACATAGAGACTTCACATCCCTAGCTGAGGTCACAGCCTGAAAGCCATTCTGCACGTGTATGTGGAGTGTTGGGAGAGAAAGGGTTTTTCTCTGGGGGACAAAGCTTGGGAAACTGAGCTCAAGAGTTTATGTTGTAAGCTGTGCATGGAGTTGGAAAAATTTGTGATGATATAGTAGGTAACCATCTTTACATCTGAAAGGAAAACCTGGTTGATTGGTAGGAAGGAGAGAGGATGAGAAGGGGCTGAGAAAAGACCTGTAGGGACCTGCAGTGTTTTTGGGCCCCTCTCAGAGACCCAAGCTTCCGCTTGAAGAGGTTTTATGAGGTTGGTTACTCTCTCCAGAGCTTGAAGTGATAGACGAGGGACCATCAGAGGTACGCTCCTGAGGAGGCACACATCTGAGAGGCAGTCATGGGGCCACTGGCACATCAGGTTATTGAAGGAGAAGAGATGCAAAGAAGCCAGTCAGGAAAGAAAGAGCAAAACGCCAGAAAGAAGCCAAGGTGTGGGAAACACCACCTTGTCCAGGGCCAGAGGGCTATTATGAGCTAAGAGCTCTGAGAAGGAGCGAGGGCAACTGAGAAGCAAAGTATCCGAGAGACCGGTCACTACCATCCACTTCCTCGTTGTTGACGGCTTTGTTTTCGGGCCTCTTCTGGCTGATCTGAGGGCTCCTCCTCCCGGTCTGCCCTTGACCCCACCCTGCACTGACCAGAGGGAAGTTTCTTGACAACAGAGAAGCTGGCATGGAGGAGGGCACGCCCTCAGGGCCCCAAGGTCAGGGAAGGAAGGGGCCTGGGAGGGGCTGGGCTGCAGGGCCCTGCGGTGTTGGGCAACCTGGGTGTGTCTGTCCCTACAGTTCCTGGAGAGCTGGCTCCTTCCCTCCCTCCCTCACTGAAAGCCACCTCAGACACCCAGGGTAAGGTCAGTTTCAGTTTAAGCTGCTTTGCATTAAAAAAAATAATAATAATAAAAAATAAAAATTCTCTTTCCTATTGACCAGAAAACTTAAACCAAAAATTTTGTTGAGCTTGACAGTCAGGACCAGGCCAGCAAGAGGCATGGGTTTTCCTCTTGCTCTGTGGGACCTTAAAGGACTCGGGCAGCCAAAGGTGTGCTGGGCTCCTTGCTAAGCAACCTCTGGATCGTGGTCTGTAACTGATGGGTGGATTGATGTGCAAACCTCCTCCTCACAGAAGCCTTCCCCGACCCCTCTGGCCTATACTTCCATAGTCCTGTGGCCCTCTCCTCCACTAACTTCCTCACAGTATCACTTTACGTGCATTTGGGAAATTAATTTCTTCTCCCACACAGCTGGAGCTACACCAGGAGCTCTTTTCTCTCATTGGATCACTAGCAGCTGGCATGTGCCTCATCTATAGTAGGCACTCATATATTTGTTGAATAAATGAAAACTTAAAAACCTTAAGATTAAGTATGCCAGTGGTCAACTATGGCATGAGTCTTTGCAAAAGGACTCATCAATAGGTTTAATCACTTAGAAAACATATAAGGAGCATCTGCCACAGGCCGTGTACATACTATGGGTGTTACCGAATGTCCAGCTGCCCGCTGCTACTAAAGCCAGTATTCAAGAGGCAGATGCTAATATAAAGGAAAGTGTTTTATTCAGAGGGAGGACTCATGTCTCAAGGCCCATCTCCACTTCTCAGAGGAGGCAGAGGTTTTTATAAACGGGGAGGGGAACAGAGCAAAGAGACCAAGGGAGGGGATTGAAAAGTTCTCTACATGCAGATGAGCACAGCCCATTCTGATAAGTCAAGTGATGTTTTTGGTGTGTGTCAGGCTTAGTCATTGTGGCTCCATGGTCAAAGGTCAGCAAATCTCCTGGAGCTGGGAGGCTTGAGGATCAGAGTCTGTATCTTCTGAAGTTAGTTCCTAGGATTCTCATACAAATATGCTGTTCCTCTGCAAGCTACATATAGAAACAGCACTTATAGAAACAATATTCAAAGAATGGTAGGGTGAATTACAATTTCCCATCATTACGATTTTCCACTGTTACATGGGGGAAGGAGCTTATACGAAGGTAAAGAGAACAGGGTCTCTACCCTTCAAAATAAATACAGGCTGGGTGTGAGAGCCACCCTCTGCTGTGGCAGCTCTGGTGCCTCCCCTGTTGTTCTCCCTGTAGAGACAGGTGTTTCTCACATGGCCTCAGAGTGATGAAACCATAGGACACCCAAGATTAGAGGAACAGACATGACCACCCCAAGCGATGGCTCCCACGGTGGGACGGTTTGTGAATGGTCTAGTGTTAGGACTTGGGAGGCGGGACATTTCGGCATTAGAAGAGATCCAGAGCTGGCCATGCAAGTTTGTTCACCCTGAACACCTAACCACGAACTCAGCTCTGCTGACTGAGGGAGGATCCCCATGCTCTCTGCTTCTGAAGAGCTGGGGAGGATTTGGTGCAATGATACAACACCTCTGTGAGGAACAGGGAGCCCAGGGCATCCAGCTAGTGAGGGAAGTGTCCTGCATATACACCACACTGCCAGCCTCCGTCCCTCTGGGCCCCCCGCTCTCTGTGCTCCTGAGAGGTCAATGCCTTCCAGTGGGCCAGGGAGCTGAGGTCATTGTCTACTTTCAGTACTGTCCCTGAGTCACTGGCTACCACTAGTCTGGTTCCACAGGCTCTGAGATCCTCACTGTACCCTGGAGCCTGCGAGTGCGTGGGGTCTAGAGTAGCAACCAAATGGGGAAGACAGGAGCTTTCTCGCTGCTCTGCTGGCTCTGCCCACGGGGGGCTGCGGGGTGGGTGGTGTTTTCCAGTCCCTAGCGGCTCATGCCAGGTCCGCAGCCCACAGGCTCCCCACCCAGGATTCTCACATCAGCTGTCTTCACTGTAACATAGACAGCTTGGCAGTGTCCTGAAAAACCCAGGGCTCCTTGTGTGGAAACCATGGAATTTCCCCAGGAAGGTGTCTTTGGCAAGTACAAGGCCACAGGAAGGTCACAGCTGGTGAGGTACCGAAAGAATTAAAGGGAGGAAGTGAAGCCCTGCCCACACTGCCTGGAGCCTCCACAAACAGGGAGCAGTAGGTTGCAGGTGGGTCTCACCTTACACGCTTGACAGGGGACTGCCCCACTTCACGCAGGCGTTCTCAGCCTTGGCTGCACACTAGAGCCCTTGGTGCTCAGGCTGCACTCAGAGCAATTGCATCAGAACCTGTGGGGTGGGACCAGGGAGGTCACTGGTGATTTAAAGCTCTCCAGGTGTTTGAGACAATGATGAGCGCCACTAATTAAGGAAATAAAACCCTTGGGTCCTAGACCACTGCTATAAAGCAAGCATCACAATAAAGCGAGCTGTAATCTTTCTGCTGGTGAAGGGTATTGCCTTCAATTTGTAAAAAATTGTGAAACACAAATGAGGTATGCCTGTAGCAGATATTTCTGTTTGGGCCCATGGGACCGTCTCTGTTACTTACTAGCAAGTCTCTCCACTTTTAAAAGCAACAATCTCCTTATCTGTAAAGTGAGAATAAGAATGAAAGTGCCTGCATGTAGGATCAAATGCAATGATCTGGTTGTAACAGCTGTGGTCGGTCAGTGCCAGTCCTCCCCTTACAATGCGTATTCTTCACTGCCTTGTCTGTGCCTCCAGAATACAGATCCCCTGCGTCTGCTCCAGCACTGAGCCCCCAGGACTTACGGTATACAGTGCTCGCACATAACGGCACTCGATAAACATTTGTGGAATAAATGAGCTGGAAGGGGATCCTTGTGTCATGTTAAGACTTGCTCCTAATATAGCTCTGGAATGAGTCCAGAGTCCATATATATTGATTTTGTTGGGCAACAAAATCCTTTTTTTTTTTTTGAATGTCTATGATGTTCTGGGCTCTAAGAATTTGAAGATAAAGACACAGTTGCTGCCATTGAGGAGTTGAGGGTCTAGCGGGGACCCAGATCTATGACCTTGTATTTTCTTTATCATGCTATGAAGTTGGCACAGAAGCACCTCAGGCACACTGAGGAGGAGCAGGCTGTTGTATGAAGAAGTGGAGAAGGGCATTTGAGAGAGAGGGGGTAGAGACCCTACAAAGCGGGAGAGGCCAGGAGGGTGCAGTGCAATCTGAGGATGGGGTGATGGGCAGGGAACAGCATGGGGTCCAGAGGGCTAGGAGATGAGGCTGGGTGGGCAGGCTGTGGCCGGAATGGGAGAGGCTTACCGGGCTAAAAGCTTGGGCTTTATCCTGTCAGCTGGAAGACTCCAGTCCTATCTGTGAGCTGGGAAGGCGAACAGAGCGCACCCGTGCTTGGTTTCCTTTAAGGCCGGCCTGGCAGCAGACGCTGCTCTCCCAGGTGGGTTCTGACCCATCACTGTGCTGTCCCCCTCCCGGTCCCTGCTTGGGAGAGGCCTGCCCAACTGGGTCACACCCTGTTCCCTGTCTGGGTCAGAAGGGCAGGTGAAGGCGCGTGGGTGTGGAGGAGGGTGTAGGTAGGGGTGGCCGTGATTCTGAGTTTCTTTTGTTGAAGGTAGAACTTTCCAGTTTAAAGCAGCTGGCAAATTTGGGGCAGCCCAGGAAAAACAGGTGGGTGACAGGGCTTAGTGGAGGGGCCCCCAGAAGACTGAGTCAGGTGACTTGCCTTTCCTGTTTGGTCTAAAACACTTAGTTCCCTCTCAGGACCCCCGTTTCATCAGCTATAAAATGAAGAGGGTGGACCAGGTTGTGAGGAAGCTCAGGGTGAGACTTTGTGGCTAAGCTGGCGAGGGTGGGGCCTCCCAGACAGACCAAAGCCTCAGATCTGGCCTCTGCCACAGGCCCAGGCAGCCACCCCTTGCCCAGGGGTTTGTGGACCAGGCAAGGTGGGGGAGTAGAGTTCCCCCAGATCCAGTGGAGACAGTCCCTGATTGCTTAGCGAGGCTGTCCTAGGACACAGTTATGATCTAACCCCCCCCCCCCCACACACACACACACCTCTCCCTCAGGAGCAGAAACCGGGCTCCAGGGGGCGGGGTGATTGGTGATAGTGGGAGGCCAGCCAGGGCTTCTGGGCCTAGAGCCTGGAGGGAAGATGGCAGCCCCAGCAAAGATGTGGGGGCAGCCGGGTCCACATCACCGTGGTGGCCACGCCATATCCAGCGGCCTGGAGACCAGCCCCTCCACACAACCTAGTCACAGTCATCCAAAAGCCCTCAGGTTCCCAAGCATCCTTGTTTTAGGACACATTTCTCTGTGCCTTTATTTGCACTCAACTCCAGCCTTCCCTCAGCATGCAAAATTGATGTAAATAATTTTATAATTAATTTCTTAAAAATACAAATACTCACCCACGGATTAAGAGGACCTAGCAGTCATTAACACAGCAAACATTCTCTGAGTGTTTACAGTGCCGAGCCCCAGGCTAGGCCTGGAGGAGACAGGGTCTGCCTGCACTTGCACAGGGTGGGAGCAGGCTCCTATGGGATCACCCAGGAGGTTCAGGGAGCTCCCAGGAGGAGAGAGCCCCGGGTGAGACCTGGATGGCAGCTGGGGGAGGGAACCATCAGGGCAGGGCCAGAAGGCAGCTGATTGTGGTCAAAGCAAGGAGCCCATGAGGAAATATTCCTTCTGCACTCTTCAAATAGTCATTTGCATAGGTGTCATTTAATATGCGTCCAGGAGAGGGAACTGTGTACATTATGCTCTCGTGGGGTTCCAGTACCTGCACAATGCCTAGCACACAGTAAGTGTTCAATTCAATTGGTGTTAAACATACAAATAAATGAGAATTAATTCTTGTGTTAATGTGAGTTCGACCAGAAAGGGCTGGGAAGCCATGCTGATGAGTTTGGGTGTTATCCTAAAGACAATAGCCACCACAGAAAGTGTCAAGTAAGGGAGTAACTTGGTCAGTTTTGTGCTCCGAGGATCCCCTTTTGGTTTTGGTGTGGAGAACGGATGGAGACAGAGGGTCCGGGCAGCAGAAGGTGGTGACTTCAGCTGCAGCTGTGGCTGTGGAGATGAGGGGACTGCACAGATTTGAGGGTGTAAGGAGGTGTGCTCCAGGGGTCCAGGGAGTGAGTGAGGGACCGTCCAGAGTGAGGCAGACTGAAGCGTGAGGAGGGTGCCAAGTCTTCCGGTTTGGCAGGCTCACCACCAAGGTCCTGCAGGACTGTGTGCACGGTTCCGTGGTCCTTCCCCTGGGGCATTGTTAGGATCCATTCTCTTTCTTTGTGACTGTCCCTCAGTAGGCTGAGCCCTGAGGACGAGGGACGGGCCCTGGTCACCTTTGCATCCCTCCTGCCCAGCACAGTCCCTGGTGTGTGGCAACTGCTCAGTACATTTTAATGGCTGAAATTCTGATTGGAAGTTGTATATAAAACTTTAAGTGTGGGTGACAATGTTATTTAATAAATGCAATGTCACAGACATCTTTCAAAACACGAGTCACATGAAAGAAAACATCATCTGTGGTCAGAGGCTTGGGAGTGGGGTGTGGGAGGCTAGGGAGGGGCTCCCTGGGCTGAGAGGGCAGCTGGTCGGGCTCAGAGCTGCCTCTCCCTGAGATGGGAGCCTGAAGGAGCAGCGGGTTTGGAGGACTAGGCGATGAGTTTGGGCACCTGTGGGACACCTGCTCGAGATAGAAATTGGTGTGTCACCAGCAATAGAAGATTCTGGAACCCCGAGGTGTGTGTGGGAAGACACAGGGTGAGTGCGTGGCAGTATGTGGGGAGGGGGGCTGGGATGCCCCAGGGAAAAGAACTTTTAAGGTGGGGGCAGAAGAGGGAGTCAGGGAGGACCGAAGATACCTCAAGAGAGTGAGGCCTGTGATTCCTCTGTTCCTTCCACCCTCCTCGTTACCCAATTACTGTCCTCAGGGAGAGGCGCCAGCTGGGGAGCCTGTGTTAAAACCCCAGCTTCGAGGGTCCAAGCATGGGTGCGTGGCTCACTTCCCTTTGTGGTCACAAGAATGCTACAGTCTGTGGTTCCCCTCTGTTTCTTCACAGCCTGGCCTCCTGGACTGCTGTACTCTCTGCAGCTCCGTCACTTATTTTAGTTCTGCTTATTACCTTGTTACCCCCCACCCCCACCCCCACACACCCTGGCCTTTCTTCCCTGAATTCCTCCAGGAGCCAGGCTCTCTCTTCCTGCTGTGCCCTGGGGGGGAATCAAGGGTGTTGGCCAGTTTCCGCCTGCTTCCTGTTGCCTCTCACCCTCTGGTCTGGATGAGGAAAAGCTCCAGAGCTGGCAAAGGTGGGGGTGGAGGACACCCAGGGCTGGCTGTCCCCCAGTCATTGCACAGCCGGGTTCCATCGCTGGGCAAGGTCCAGTGTGCGCTGTCAAGTGTAACAGGCACTTGGGGGACGAAGCCCTGATTGGTAGCATTTATTGATTTCCGTGGTGTAAATATTCCCATTATGACCACTTTCAGATAGCCAATGAGTCACCAAACTCAGAATCAGGAAGAGATGTGCGACAGCACGCTATCGTATAGTATTGGGCTGGCCAGAAAGTCCATTCCGTTTTTTCCTTAAAATAAGACACATTTTTATTTTCACCAATAACTTTATTGATTTGGATATTTTGAATATGTCATCTATCTCCTGCTATTGGCTTCTAGTGAGGAGAGGCCAGAGGTGTTGCTGAACTTCTTTCGGTGCATGAGACAGCCCCCCAGCAAAGAATTATTTGGCCAAATATCAATAGTACCAAGAAACTTCACAAACCACTTTTGACACATTCAATCAATCACAGCCCCTTCTCCATACACTGCACAAATCTTGTTTTGTGTGTTTCAGTTGCATTTTACCTTTTTTGAAATAGTAAAGTATAATATGCCAAAAAATGTTGTGTATCGTCTTCCATCTTCAATATTAAAATGGCTACACAAAAATTCACCAATTTGCTACATTTTAAAAAATGCACACTGATATGACAGTTGTCACAATACAGTCTAACAAAATTGTTTTGAATGAAATTAAGGACAACTAAGCACTGCTAGAGCCATTGTATGGAAAAAACTAAACAAACTTTTTGGCCAATCCAATATTTCCTCTATGCAGAAACAGTAGGTGTAGCTAGCCTCAAGACCATATGTAATTACAAAATGTAGTAAAAAAAAAAAGAAAGAAAAGTCATGAGTTCTGAGTATTTGTTACTTTTTAAAAATATAACTTATTTTGTAAGGTTTAATAATATAGATTTTAAAACAATGGCTGCTTAACAACTGAATTGCAAAATACCCAAATATTTAACAATTAGCTCTCGCAAGCAGTAAGAGCTGGCTCCAGCAAACCATGGAGGGTCACCTGGGCCAGGAGGAAACAGAAAGACTCCAAACCGCAAGTTTAGGGATGAGCACTCTCACCTGGCACCCTTTTCCCACCTGGCTTTGGGCACTGTCAGCCTGACTGTCAGGGGGTGGGCAGCAAGGCAGAGCATCCCCATCTGTAGTCAGACCCAGGGGAAGCAGAGCCTGGCCCTGGGCTCCCCCACCTGCCTGGCAGACGTGCCCTTTCCTGAGCCTGCCCAGGCCCCCATGGGAGTCTACCCTGGCAACCCCCAGAGCCAGGAAGTTTCAGTGGTGCAATGTCTCTCGCCTTTTGAAGGTGTGAAATCCAGTGAGGAACTTCCACATAGCTCAGAGAGTGGGATTGCCCAATCATCCCCAATGAAGAAAACAGTAGCAAACAGAACCTCTTTCTGAGCCTTTATGTCCATGGGCTGCAAGGGGTGGGGGGTAGTGCTGGGTGTGAACACATGTGGGATAGAAGAGAGTTTCAGGGGTGCAACTCAACATGGGGTCATTTCTGAACCATGAGAATGAAAAGCACCAGTAAGTTCATTTGACACATTTTAAATGAGCCAGGCTTTGTGCTAGGGCTTGGGGACATGGAAGTGGTGACTCACAGCAGTGAAACTCCAGCTCGGTGTTCTTGCTGATGACCATGGTGAAAGTCACCTTCTCCCCACATCCCAAATATGCCTTGGGCCCTGATTTATGTCTTTCCCTGCTCATAATCACGGCTGATCACAAGCTAACTCATCAGGCCCCTCCTAGTTCCCTCTTGGAGTTGTTCCTCTACTTATAGTGCTGGGTTGGCCAAAAAGTTCATTTAGTTTTTTCTGTAAAATAATAGACACATTTTTCATTTTCACCAATAACTTTATTGATTTGGATATTTTGAGTATGTCGGCTATTTTCTGCTTTTGATTTCCAGTGGACGGAGGCCAGGGGTGCTGCTAAACTTCTTCTAATGCATAAGACAGCCCCACAGCAAAGAATTATTTGGCCAAAATGTCAACAGTACCAAGAAACTTCACAAACCACTTTTGACACATTAGATTAGTCACAGCCCCTTCTCCATACACTGCACACATCTTTTTTCTTTGCATTTCAGTTGCATCTTTACCTTTCTTGAAATAATAAAGCATAATGCACCAAAAATGTTACTTATTTTCTTCCATTTTCAATATTAACATGGCTACACAAAAATTTACTGATTTTGATAAATTTCTAAAAAATGCATGCTGATATGACATCTGTCACAGTAGTCTAACAAAATTGTTTTGAATGAAGTTAAAGACAACTGTGCACTACTAGAGCCATTGTATGGAAAAAACAAATGAACGTTTTGGCTAACCCAATACATCTGAAGTCTCCCTTGGGGTCTTCCTCTGAGTGTGGGGTTTGTGTGTTCTGATTTCTAAGTGCAGGAAGGCTAGGACCTTGTCACTCATTCATTCACTCATTCAGTGGAGGAGGAAGGAGGATGAATCCTCTTAGTTGGGGGTGGGCAGCTGAGGGGAGCATCCACTCTGGGTCTGTTATGGAACAAAGAGTTCATCTACCTGGTGCTAACAGAGCCAGACACTAGGCACTGAGAATGCAATGGAGAAATAGGAAATATTGGCTATTTGGCTATTTTATTATCCACCACGAGAAGGAGAAGCCTGAGCTCTGTTCCATCATCCCTCTGTCTAGTTTCATGGGAAGGTAGCGAAGGGGTCAGTCCACCTTAGGGCTCAGGAGCTGAAACATAACTTAGGCCAACGACCCTCAGTTCAAAGTGGAGGTAGGAGGAGAGGCCAAGAGAGGCAGGTTGCTTGCTGGTCACCTACCAGGCCTCAGGATTCAAACATGTTCACCTACAAACATCATTTTTCCATCCCAACAAGTGGGGCTGGTTTCCCACTAGGTAGCTGAGGCTCACCCAAGTCAACTTTAAGCAATCGCAAGGTGTAATTAATGAAAACAAAACCAAAAAGAGGTATAAGGGAAAGGAGATGGAAAAATACTTATACCCCACTGACCAAACCTGTGTTCAGCTCTCCTTGCAGACTCTGTGCTAGTGGGTACCTGCCTTTTGTCCAAACATTTGCTAGTTACTCTCTTCTTCAATCCACCTGCAAGTTACTCTCAAAGGGAATTTCCATGGATTCTCTTGGTGCCTTGTCTGGCTTTTCTGATTTGAGGTAAAGAACTTATCATTCCTTCATTCTTAGCAAAGGAGATAAATGTGTTGTTCCCACCAAGAAACCTAGTTCTATCTGTATTTCATCTAGGTGCATAATGGTTTAAAGTTTGATTTCTCACTCTTTAACATTGCTTGTTTGCAAAATATTTTGGGAGATTTAGGGGAAATTCATGCACTACCCATGTTTTGGCTGGGGTGCCATCTTCTGGTCATTTTTTGAGTATAACAAAATTGAACTTGCATTTGAGCCTCCTATTTGTACAGGTAAAAATGAATTGATATTAAAGTTAAAGGTGGAAAAGGTGTGTGCAACGACATGGGTAATAACAAAGGGTTTGTGTCAAAATCTAAAGAACTTTCATAAGTTAATATAAAAACTCAATAGAAAAATGAGCAAGGAGACTTAAAAGGCACTGCATAAATAGAGGATGTATTGGGTTAGCCAAAAGTCCGTTTAGTTTTTTCCGTAAAATAAGACACATTTTAAATTTTCACCAATAACTTTATTGATTTGGATATTTTGAGTATGTCGGCTGTCTCCTGCTATTGGCTTCTAATGGGTGGAGGCCAGAGATGCTACTAAATTTCTTCCCATGCATAAGACAGCCCCACAGCAAAGAACCATTTGGACAAAAAGTCAATAGTACCAAGAAACTTCACAAACAGCTTTTGACACATTTGAACCTTCACAGCATCTTCTCCATATTCTTCACAAATCCTTTTTCTCCATTTCAGTTGCATCTTTACCTTTATTCAATAATAAAGCATAATATGCTGAAAATGTTGCTTTTCTTCAAACTTCAATATTAAAGTGGCTGCACAAAAATTCACCAATTTTGATAAATTTTTAAAAAAGTGTACACTGATATGACAGCTGTCACAATACAGTCTAACAAAATTGTTTTGAATGAAAATAAAGACAACTAAGTACTACCAGAGCCATTGTATGGAAAACACCAAACCTTTTGGACAACCCAATACAACGGACAATGAATTTATGAAAGATGATCCAGTTTTTATTCTTAGAGACTCAGGGGAGGAAAAGAAGCCGAGGACTGCACGCTCTGAAAAGAAGTCTCTTGGGTAATTCAGATATTTCCCACTAGGGGGAGTCTTTCATTTCTTTTTAATTTGCATCAGGGAAAGGCAGATTTGAATCACGATAAGGTCTGGTCTTTCCTGAATGGTTAAAATTAAAAGACTGCCAATGCCAAGTTGGCAAAAATGTGGGGCAACGGGTACTCTCGTATACTGCTGGTGGGAGTAAAAATTGATACAACATTGAAAAATTGTTCAGCATTATCTGGAGACAGCGATGGAAACTAACATGAGAAAGCATTCTGGGGCTGGTAATGTATTTCTTGACCTGGGTGGTTATGTTTACTTTATGATAACTTATCTTTGATTTGAGCACTTACAAAATACAAATACTCCTAACACTACAGTTGTAAAGTAAAAAATAAAAAAGTCGAAGGTGCGAAGATTAAGTGGGATTCCTGACCAGACGAATACAGGCAAGAGTGTGGCAAGCAGACAGAAACTCAGGAAAGGAGAAAAACAGGTGTGGGCTGCAACATATCTCTACATATTTCAGATTCCTCCCCCAGGGGGCCTGCCTGTCTTTCTTCACCCTCAGAATTCTTGCCCTTTGCAAACATTCTGTTTTGACTTTTTCCCCCCTTCAATGATCTTCATAGGGAGTAATAACTTAAATGGCTGAAACATGTTCAAGGGCTTTTAGGAGAGCGCCAGTGACTTTAGGGGAGATGTTTTGGTCAAATGGAGGCGGTGAAATGCAGAGCACTATTCTGGTGCCTCCATTAAGAAACAGTAAACTTTGGGCAGCTTTCACCAAGCGCACAGATGATTACATAAAGTTGAGTGCTCCTAAACTATTATACTTCCATTACTTTTAGACATCTATTATCTAAAACTTGGTTGTGCTTCTAAATACATTAGTCTACATTGGATCCCTACTAGTAAAGATGTTTACTAGTTTTACTAACTATATTTAAGAGTTGCCTGTGACCTTCTATTCCTGTGATACCACTCTTCCTATCTGACTCTGGGCACATCACTTAACTTCTGGTTTATTTCACTTGCAAATGAAGATTATAATGTTCTTCAAGGTACCATCATGAGATTAAATAATACATATTAAGTGCACAGCACAAGTGTCTGAAATGCACTGACTAAATAAATGTTTACAACTATAATTTCCCCTGTAAACCAAAAGTTGACTGTAGTTTGGAATGGCTGATACATGGGAGGCAGGATAGTGCTGGAGGAGAGGATGGAACTGCGGTGAAGAAGTAAGCAGTTAACTAGATCAGAAAGATTGTATATCATGACCAAGAAGATAGATTTTATCCTATAGGCCACAGCTTCGCACGCCATCCGAAACAGGACTGTGATCTTCTATATGTAGGGGGGTGAGGTTATGGCTCAAGATGTTCCCCCCAAACATAATATTGTTTCATTTCTTGTTTAATTTTAAAAATACACAGGAATCTTGTGTTTTGTTCTCTAACATGTTCAGTGGGAAGGAGGTGTCCTTCAAAGGTCAGTTCTTGGTTGAATAAAATGGATGGTATTTAGAAGTAGTCTCAATCCACTTTAGAGAAAATGATATCTAGTCATTGAACCAACTTTCTGAGATGTCCCAATTTCAATAACATGATATCTTAAAATGAGAATGATTCTAAAATCATATATCGTCGTCCTCGTCGGCAGCCGTCCGTCTCGAGAGACGATGGTGTAGCTTCTTAAGAGTCTATCTGCACCGCCGAGAATGGCTGTGCAGTCCGACTCGGGAGTGACACGGTATCTGTCTCCTCCCGTGTTGAATCGACATCTTGCGATGTCGCTGGAGTGTCCTCTCCAGTGAAGCTGAAGCTACAGAGCCTGGGCAGGGTGATATGGAGGGTCTGCTGTTGCCCATGCAGCAGACCCCCCCTCTCTTCGCAGCTGAAGGATCCAAGGGAAAGACGGAGTCAATACAGCTTGGCTTCAGGTGCGCCGCAGGAGTTGCCGGTGTTGACTACAACGTCAAACCGCCTTAGGGACTCCGGCTCCGGATTTTCTGTCGGGGTTTACTCCCCTAGCCTTTCCCCTGAAGAGGTATGCCGCAAGGCAGCAGAGGTTTTTTGGAATCAGAGTTTTCCTTCTCTGTAAAATCATATATATATATATGTATATGTATACATATATATATATATAAATGGATAAACATTATAAATTATGTAATACTTTTTCTTAGGGGTTAAAAAAAAATCCTTAACTTTGGGAAATATTCGTACACAAAAAAGCAAAGAGAGGATGGAAAAGGCTTGTGTTCTGATTATTCTGAAACTCCAGTCAAGCTGTAACTGGTTAAGAGCCTGTTAGAACCGGGCTTTGCCCTGTAGCTTTCATGGGTGAACATGACAGATTAATGAATGGAGGGCCAGGAAACTTGTCTTCACTACACTTCTTCATGCCTTGACTGAGGTCAAACATTGACTGCCACCACTGTTCAAATAGCCCTGTAACCATTTACCTGTCAGCAGGTTTCCTCTGGAAAGGAAGTGGGGCCAAGTTGATAGAGGAGGGTGGGGTCAGATTTTCAGTCCTAGGAAAGTCAAGGGAACAGAGGTTTCTGTCTTGTTCTAGGGCTGGCCTTGCTTTCATGAGGTTTCTAAAAATTTCCTACTTAAAAAAAATCCTACTCTCGTACCAAGAAGAAGCTCAATATATTTTGGAGAAAAACCGACACCCACACATTTGTGTGTGTGTGTGTGTGCCAGTGTCAGCATTTTGTTAAAGTGAACAAAGTGTGAGGAAAAAACCCTCACAAAACAATATGCAGAAATTGGCAAGTGAAATGCAGACGATAGGAATTTGAAGGGCTAACCAGAACAAGTTTTTGAAAAGTTGAGGACAGCAGACATGAAAGCTATTTGGTAACTTACAGGGTATAATCTTTGTTTTTATTGGGTAATAACCACAGGGCAAACTTTACAGTTTATTCTTTGAAAGTCACATGAGACCCTTAAACCAGAATGCTGATAGGAAATGATAAGATCTTTGGTGATATTTCACTGAGGCTGAATTTTTAAGCCTCCTAATCTTAAATACATGATAAATGTAGAGATAATATTTAGTCATAAGGCTTCATATTTCCTATTTATACTTACTCTATTTTATAGCTTATGGCAATTATAATAGATCATAGTTGGAACCAAATTATAACCAAAAATATAATTCTACTAATGTATTAAATAAAGCTGAAAGTTTAGCATAAACAAGAGCTTGCAAGGTTGTTATTACAAATTAGAATTTATTTTAGCATCTGATATAAACCAAAAAAAGTGACACATCAAAATAGAAATAGAACTAGGTAGCTAAACAACATGCAACATCTCTTTATTTACTAGCATAACTTAACTAAAACTTCATTACTATTTGCAAAAATAGTTCTTTCCCCAGGTAACTGGAAAACTTTAAAAAACAGTATTTTAAAAGCCTCACAACCAAATTCCATCTTACTTAGCAGATAAAATGTTATTTTTCATTTGTGAGCTTTCGCTTGGCACAAACTACATAAGGTATGCAACGTACATACATTTTTGTTTCCTTTATTTTTGTCATAACTTTAGTGAAAAATTCCAAAATCAAGTGAATAATGCTTTATGATGAAAAGTATTGTTAAATGATTCTGGTGATCATGGTTCTCTGGGTAGAAAACTGCTTTGCTAGTGAACGTTGTAGATACAACATATGGTACATAGGTAATATCTGAAATCTTGCTACTCTTTTCCTCTATTTCTTCCCTGAACTCCAAGGCGGATAAAGAAAAGAATAAAGGTCAAGGGAAGAAAAGAACCTCTGGTGACTCAGGAAGCCTCCGAGGGACCAGTCCCAGCCGCCTCTAAGTGGGCTCTAGAAGGGCTCCCTGCACCCACATGTGCCGCGATGGCCTTCAGTGGCTCCACAGGGAACACCTCGGTGGGGCAGGGCAGACTTCTCCTAGGAAGGGACCAGATGGTACATGTTTCATGTTTGTGGAAACTACTCTGCACTGCCGCATGAAAGCAGCCAGACGAGACATGATCGGGGGAGTGTGGCTGTGTTTAAGTAACGCTTTATTTATAGATTTTGAAGTGTAAAGTTCATAGAATTTTCGCATCATAAAATATCATTATGATGATTTTTTAAAAACCATTTTAAAATGTAAAAACCATTCTCAGTTCTTTGGGCCACGCAAAGCGGGCTGCAGGCCAGACGTGGCCTGTGACGTGTAGCGAACCGGCCCCTGGCTACACCCTCGGAGTCATCGGGATCAGGGCCCTCGGCGTCGCAGGGACCCCCGCCCAGCCGACTTTCTCAGGGCTTCTTTCTTTCCTTTCTGCCAGTGTAGCTGGGGCTCGAGGGACATTAAAAGTGACTGATAGAAATTAAAAAGATGAAGCTTCTTTTAATATCTCTTTTTATCCTATCTGAAAAATTTTTTTCAGGCTCATTTCTTAAACATCTAAGGGGGCATTATGACCTGAGATAATGAAATTAGATGTTATCTGTTTTCCAATGCTTTTATTTTAAGAAGGTTATGTTTTAAGGCCTACTACTATTACTTAATTGATTAAAAAAACTCAAATTTAATTTAAGGGAATGTACATTTCTATTTTTTAATAAACCACATGGCAAAACAATAGTTAATAAATGTATAGGAAATAACAATTAAAAAGTTGCAAATACAGTACATATACATATATTATACTTTGACTTTAAATTACACAAACATCAGCTTCAAAAACTTTCTAAAATCAATCATATGCAAAATACTGGTTTCTGAAAGGTTATTTGTAAAAGTATATACAATTTCTTAAACTGTGATATGGCTTAATAAAATGATGTATTTACTTAGAGAAGCACGGCTTTCCAGATATACAGTATCTTCCCGGTGCAAAACGGGCACACTGGCACATTCCAATTTCCTGTTGCAGTTATTTCAGAAAGTATTTAATTGCAGTATTTAAATTGACACTCTCAGAGAAAGTCTCCATAAATGTTTTCCAGTCTTGCAGAAAATCTGAAACCATTTGAAGGTCCTCACAGTATGATTAGAAGAACAGGTTAAACTCTTTGTAAGCTGGAATTCAGTGACAGGCTGGCCCGAATGCACGTACACATTTCAATACAGAGAAACTCCCGCAATTCCTTCTCTCTCATTTCTGTGCCCCTATCAACACCACAACTAATATCCCCGATCGCTGGTCAGTAAAACAAATCTGAAGCCCTGCCTGGCGGGATTCACATAATGGATCTGCAGTTTGAGTTTCCAAATGGTATTTTGGCTAGAGATATTAAGCTTAACTGGTGACTTGGAGATCAGACCTGCCTCCTCTCAATACAGCAGATAGCAAGGCGTCACTATTCATTTGTGACTAATACCCAGATGGCTCATGAGTTAAGTGTGGTTCAAAGACAAACTGAACCAAGTGATTACTAATCTTATATCTATGAACATATTCTGTAACTCTAAATTTACTATACGCAAGGTACAGTCAACAAAAAATTGCCTAAAAGCTCATTTTAAAGGAGCTCAAATTCTGTAAGAATTCCTTATTACTTATGATGAACCAATTAATATAACTGCATACAAAGAAAATAAATTTTGCTAATTGTGCTTGGTTTGGAAGTGGATAATGATCTCTTCTAAAGTAGTGAGAGCGGTTGTTGAAGCACAGCTTAGTCTTATTAGCAATGGTTTTCACATGTGGTTGCACAGTGCATAGTCTATTTCTATCACACTTATTCAGTGAGCAGAGAACCCGGATCAGGAACAATCAGCTGTTAAAAAAAGGTTTTCCTCACCTAGAAACACTTTTTATAAGGGGTGTGTTGTCTCCAAAAGATGCTTTCTCCTCACATTAAAATAAAAGGGAAGTTCATGTCTGTGCCAATTCTGGGAAAATTCTACCAAAGACAAACACTGTCAGTGGGGACATCTGGGTTTGAGAGACAGAACCACGACACTGGGATTCCTAAGAGCAGGAAACTTCGTTTTAGAAAATGAAAATAAAACATCCAAAGTTGAAAAAGAAACAGAAAAATAAGAAATCCAGTGAGCTGGCAAATAATACTGATGGGAGCCAAATGTCATGAAAATCTGGGCTCCTGTCACACAGGCATAGCTGAAAATGTACGTAGTGGGAATTACAGTCACTTCTGGCTCTGCATTTCAAAGCTCTCTGAATATGCCTTATTTGACTACCTTTCCCATTTTGTATTTCTAAGGCAGCACAGTCATTAACAAAACAACAGGCCTTTTCCTAAAATAAATCAAAAGGCTACATCTGGCCAGAGTTGTGAAATACAGGTTTATGTATACAATTAACTTTGATCATTTGCAATTGTTAATTAAAACAAGTCACACTGAAGAACTGCTCAGTTTTTATGTTATGATCTGTTGTCCCAGAGCAAAATGAGCAATGGTACGTGGCCCGCCCTTTCTCCGACAGCCAGCGGAGGAGTGTGACTGGGGCCAGCTCGCAGTGGCTGGAGGACAGACCAAAGGCTCTGTGGCGGAAGCTGTGCAGTCCCTGCTTGCATCTGCTAAGTTCACACATTCTCTGAAGCTTTTGTCAAGTTACAAAAAGTTAAATCTATCAATTATCAAATTTCACAGACCCAGTAAAGTACAGGTATAAAATCTGTACTCTTGCCACCCACCTAAAAAGAGCACAGAAAACTTTGTGTACCGAATTTAAATAGAACATGATAATTACGATTTACAAAAGTTTTCAGCATTTATGTATTTCACAAAAGGATTCTTTTCAATCCTCAAATGGATTTTAGACTGTTTTACCCAATAACTTTTCAAGGAACAGGTCGATGTGAAAAGTTAAGACATACCTACTTAAGATACATGCAAGTTTACAAGAAACAAGCTCAGGAGATCTGGGAAACAACTGCAGACATGGGAAAACCCACTACCACATAATGCATATTCTCTTCCTTTCTCTTGGTAGATACATAAAGTCCATGAATGCCCAGATGTGCACGGACGTGCCTCTCATTTATTCTTATTTGCCTTATATATTTGAGTGTTTTTTATTTAAACAGTTTATATGCTCCTGAAATTTTTGAAAAATTCAAATCATTATTTTAAATGGATTCACAATAAGAATTCCATAAAATTTTCAATTCAATTCAACCAACGCTGGGCTTCATTAGGTACCATTAACCCTCATCAACCCTTTTGTTGGATACCATAAAATCTTAACAATCTTTTAGGTAAATCCGAGTTTTATCTCAGGTTTTCTTATAGTGAGGTACTTGGTAGAAAGATGAAATCTGTTTCATAATCTTCACTTATATTTTAAATCCTCTGCCTGCCTATCTAAGATTTCATCACAACCTGTCTGGTACATTGTTACTTTACTCTGATTCTCTGCTGAAAATGGACTACTAATGTGCACAGAGATAACAACAAAACAAACAGCTACAAAATGAAACATGAATATTCACAGTTGCCTCTTTAATACAACTGTTACCAATTAGGTTGCCTTCTGTTTAGAAACTTCTACGCTTAACTTCCCTGCCACACAGAGTTAATGTCCATCCTACTCCAGTGCTCTAACACACACACACACACACACACACACACACACACACACACAGAGTCAAAAACCCTTAGAATTTTTTCTTCTCAAAGTACTATCTTCATTCAATCCCTTTCAGCATTTCTGCTATGGTATTATTGGAAAACCTCAAAATTATATCTTACAGTTTCCAGAGTCCATGGAGAATCCATAACCCATATCACCAAACAGAAATTCTCTCTGGAAGAATGTAGTTAATCTACATGTGAGAGGTGGGTATAACAAACTGAACCTTAGCTCCCCAGAGTTCTACCCTGAAAGGGTGCACACAGATTAACTGGTACAGAAGCAGGAAGCAAGTTACCAAGCAAACTTTCTGTATAAAACACAAGGCAGTTCTTAAGAGGACAGAGCATCACTGTTTACATTTTGCAGTCTCTTGTTGTTCTTAAGATAAATTCTATGAACAATAAAAGTGATCTCAAGAAGACTTAAATCTGAAACTCCATACCCCATCCTCACGCCTATATTTTGTTTAAATTATCACACAGTAATTTCAGTTTAAGATTAATTTCTGCCATTCAGAATAATACTGAAAATATTTCCTAAGTAATTTAATGACAGTGACAAAAATTGGTTTTGATAAGATTACAAATAACCAAAAGCGTTAACTTTGAGATTCAAAACCCTGTAACATTTGGAAAAACTTGTTTATAAGGTATAACAATAACATTGAGACTTATTTGTGAAATAAAACATTTCTGAAACACTTAGGAATACATGCTTATTCCACTCTGGATAATTACTAGTACTTTCTGAAATCTGTTGAGAAATAATTTCTGTAGAAAGAGAGCTGGGTGTCAAAGTCCAGAAGCTGAGTGTCAAGATCATGTTAAAAAAAAAAATTTCAACTTTCCAGCACTGGCTTGTTATAAAATAGGCTTTAAAAAGGATTTTTAAATGCAAATACAGAATTTTTGATGCTTCCTTTATGACATACACTCTGTTGTAATTAATGAAGTACGGTCTTGGATTGTCTTCTCTGAGGTATCTGTAGAGTCACATTTCGTTCTGTAAACAGTGTTTTGGAAACATCTTCATCTAAAAATCATGGTGAAGTCTCATTTTACCATTTGACATAAATTAGCACGCTCAGGCTGACTGTCTGTGAGACCGGTGCGTGACACGGACACAGCTGTCAGGAATTCCGTTTTCTCACTTCGGTGTGTGTTTATTGCTCTCAAGTCTGTGACTGCTGGGTAAGTAGAAGGCAGTAGTCCCCAGACAGCTAAAATTAGGAGCTGGAGCTCTGACAGTTTGCACAAGTTCTGTCCACTTCTTGCCTGTAACTCTGAAGCTGGACAGTACATTTATACATACCAAACGTGCTCAGTAATAAATGCTTGGCTTTGGACTGTACTTCCTCCCATTTAGATGAACTTCCAGGAACTGCAATGTCAAGAAAATATTGTTACTATTCATTGTACATTACACATTACTGAATAAGACACAGGGGAAAACAAACATAGTATACTGTGAACATATTTTTATTAATTTGATTTCTACCCCCTTGAAGTTATTCTGTTAGAGAAGTGTGTCAGTTTACAAAGCCAGATCAGCTTATTATCCCAATCTCTCTAGTCCACTCTCAGGAAGAAAAAGAAATCTAGACATCAATTACAAGTCTTTAATCTTTTGTACTTAAAAAACCAAACTAAACCTCATGCATGTATTATTTTGATAAAAAATAAAAAGCTGTGAAATGATTTAAAGAAATAAAAACATAGACTCTAGCTTTTCTTATGTAGAAAAAGCATGGTAAATATACTTAAGCCTTTATTTTTTTAACCCTCACTCATATGTTTTACTGATTTTAGAAAGAGACAATAGGGGGAGAGAGAGAGAGAGGTGAGAAACATCAACATGAAAGAGAGATGTCAATTGGTTGCCTTCCATACATACCCTGGACCTGGGACTGAAACCACAACCTAGGTAGGTGCCCTGAAAAGGGATCAAACCCACAACCTTTTGGTGTATGTGGGATGATGCTCCAACCAACTGAGCCATGTGGCCAGGGCATATACTTAATGCCTTTAATCTGAAGGCACAAATCTATTTGTAATGTTTCATCTCAAAGAGATAAGAAATTATTGCTCTGCTATAAATATTGACATACAACTCATTTTTTGAAGAGCCCACGCCTCCCTTACAACAAATCTTTCCAGCAGATGACTCTTCCTACTTAACTATAAGCACAGATGTTTAATTCCAAAGACAGGAGCCCACCAACCCCAGTATTTACCGTTAGCTACATACTTAGCTGTATGTGTACTATGGCCATGGGTTTTCCTGAAGTGAGAGACCAGACATTTAAATCTTCCACTGAATGAACATCTTCTATTTTCATCAAAGCTTCTTTGATATAGTCTATATTCAAATGCTTTGGGACACCTATTAATTCAGAATATATCATTTATAAGTAAAGTTTATTTTGGGGAAAAATGTTATACATTACTGGTAGGATTTTTTATTTTTCAAAAGAAACCAACTGGCTTAGCCAAATTCATTTTAAACAAACACTTTAAAATATACTAATACTTTTAAGATAAACCATGCACACATAGAGCAGGATATACACAAAAGGTTAATAAATATTTTAGAAATGTTCATTCTCACTAAAAAGGAATGTTAATCAATCCAGAATATTTCATTTAACAAATAAGCTAGGATAGAAAAAAAAAGAAAAAGAAAGGAACATCCAATGATGATTAACCTACTGTTGAGAACTTAGATTTACATGCTTATACACAGTAAGGCAGTGATGCTGAAAATATAACAAAGTAGCAGGCTAAATTGAAATTAAGAAGTTAATAAATAAATTACTAAACATAGTTGCATTAAGAATCAGGAGTTTCATTCTTGTCCTAGCTCCAAAGTTTATTAACAGCATGGCCTTAATCAAGTTATGCTACCTCTGAACCTCAATTTTCTTGTTGGCAACTAGGGATAATAATGTCTGCTTTACCTACTTTTCTTAGCTATTATAAGGATCAAATGGTAACATATGGGAGAGTGTATAGATTCTTATACATTATATATATATGTAAGGTGGTGTTACTGTATCAGTAAAAAAAAAGAAAAAAAAAAAGGACATGGCTCCTCCTACCCCGAGTCTGACTTAGGGATATAATAAATATAATAAATCCACAATGGAGATATTAGTAAGATCTTACCTTCTAGTATTATAACTATTGTGTCCCATATGATGCGAAATGTTGTAAAAGCCACAAGTAAGGAAAATATGTATGTACAGATGGGATCAGCGATCTTGTATTCTGGCTGTAAGGTGATAGATCAACATTGTGTGGTTAAATACTGACAGACATAAAACAGAGTGCAAAGCAAAGTAAGGCATACTCTGTGCCCTGTTCTTTAGCAGGATTGCAGAATACTGTTAAAATTTGGATATTGCAATGAGAAACTCTTTCCTAGATTATTTAAATACTTTCCTCGTGGGACCTATTTTCAGAAGTTTAATGTTTTTTTCTGTTATTTTCCTCTGTGCCTAATCTAAATCTTCTACCCAGAACTGTAGAATATCAGAGCTAGGAGGAGTTTTAGAACTCATCAATTGGATTTAAGACCCCCATATTAAAGAGGAGGGAACTCAAGGTTAGAGTTGTGGGAATTGCTCAAGGTCAAAGCATAAATGGCAGAGCCAACACTAGAACCCAGATCTCTGGATTTTGCTATATGCACATTCCAGTACCTGCCAGTTAAGTGACAAGGCTTCAACTTGAGTCCTCCAGAGAAGGCACTACCAAAGCCAGCTACAGGTAAGTTACCTCGTGATGTGATAACTATTGTGTTTAGTGATAACAAAAGAGCTACATAGACTGGTGGCTCAATTAGGCTTGCGTAAATACAAAATGAATAGGACTGACACTGGTGTCTAGTGTACTTATAAAAGAAAATCACCTTTAGTTTTAATGTTGAAATTAAATATATTTTAAAATAGAAAAATTAGCAATCATATTACCTTGAATCGTATGATATATGCAGCTATTAGCACACCAACACTTTGTACCAAATCCCCCAAAGCATGAACAAATGCAGCTCTCACTGCCAGGCTATCCTGCCCATGGCCGTGTCTGCACCCAGAGCCTGTGGCAGGAGAATTTGAAGGCAGGGCATGGGAATGGGCATGATGGTGACCAGACTGGTTCAACAGAAACCCCATTCTGTTAAAAAGAAAAGAAAATATTATTCTTCCTAACACTATTGGTAAAAATATTTGTGACTAATCAGACACGAATGAGGCAACATGGAACTCATTCATTTACTAAATATTTGAGCACTTATTCTGCCTCAGGTACTGTTATGTGCTGGGGTCAAAAGAGTGGAAGCAGGCAGATCCCTGTCCCATAGAGCTATGTTCTGGTAGGGAAGGCAGAGGAGTAAACAAATACTAATGTACAGCTAGGCAACAAGAATGCTTTGAAGAAAAAAGTAAAGCACTGAACAAGGATGGTGAGTGATGGGGAGAGCAGGTAGAGAAGCCCTCTCTTAGATTCCCTCTGAACAGAGTCTTGAATGAAGTCCCGAAGCAAGTTGTGGTGGAAGAGTGCTCTAGGCAGCAGGAGTGCCAGGGCGAACACCCTGAGGTGTAAATGTATTCTATGTGCTCAGAAAAAAAGCAAGGCAGCCACTGCGGCTAGAATAAAGTGAGCAATAATGCCAGCAGGTGAGTTGGAGCAGTAAACAGGATCTTATTAAAAACGCCATGGTAAGGGCTTTTGATTTTATTCTAAGTATGAATGAAAGCCACTAGACAGGGAATAGCAAACCATGGTCTGTAGGCCATATTTGGCCCACAGTCTGTTTTTGTAAATAAACTTAAAAAACAAAATCCTCACCAGAGTATATGCTTATTGATTTTAGAGAAAAGGAGGGAAGGAGGGAGGACAAGAGGAGAGAAGGGAGAGGGGCTAGGAGAGAGGGGAGAGAGATGGATTGGTTGCCTCTCACACATGCCCCTCTCACAAGGGACTGAAACTGCACCCAGATATGTGCCCCAGCTGAGGCCCAACTGAGGCACATATAGTGTATGTGCAACCTTTTGGTGTATGGGACGAAGTTCCAACCAACCACATCGCTAGCGAGGACTGTAAATAAAGTTTTATTGTAATACAGCCAAGCTCATTTGTTTACACACCAAATGTGGGCTGCTTTTGTTCTAGAACAGCAGAGTAGCTGCAAAAGTGACTGCATGGCTCTAAAAGCCTAAAAATTTACTCTCTGGCCCTTCGCAGAAAATGTTTGTTGACCCCCTGATCCATAGTTTTTAGGAAAAAAATTGGTAGTTTAAAAAAAAAGCTCATCATAAAAGTATTTTAAAAATTAAATAAAAAGAAACTTTGTCCTATTTAAATTCCTGATTGTTAGTCAAACTTCAATATATCTCAGTAAACTAACGAGGAATTTATAATTTCAACAGTGTTTTATTAACATTTATAAGAAAAACTGATGTACTATATAATTTATAAATATACAAAAATGTCACTATTACTGAATGCATGTGTAACAGTCTCTAAATTCAGAGTATTTGAGAACATTAATGTGAAACAATATAAAGTGTATGCTATTATAATGGTGGATACACGTCATTATACATTTGTCCAAACCCATTAATGTACAACACCAAGAGGGGACCTTAACACAAACTATGCACTTTGGGTGATTATGATGTGTTAATGCAGGTTCATCAATTGTTACAAATGTCCCACTCTTGTGAGGGAGGTTGATAATGGGGGCGGCTGTGCATCTGTGGGGGCAGGGGGCATCTGGGAAAGCTCTGTTCCTTCCCTTTAATTTTGCTGTGAACCTAAAACTGCTCTAAAAAGTAAAACCTATTACGTTTTTTTAAAAAATAGAGCTTACATTACGTTAACAGCAACTCCAACAGCTGCAGTAATAAGCATGATATCTCCATTTATTTCATATTTCATATGGATAGTTCTTTGGACAGCTTCATATAGGAGGAATCCCATAAGTATATACACCAACAGCACACTAATCATAGCTGATAAAACCTCTGAAGAAAAATATAAAAAACAAGTTATTTGCAGCATGGTTATTACACCTCACACAAACTAAATACTGTACAATCTTTTATTTAGATTTCCTTTCCTCTATGAACATAAAAGCACTATATCATTTTTGTCATGCTTTTCTTTAAATTTTAAAAAATAGTTTAATATAGAAAATTTAAAAAAATTGAAGTATAATTGACATTATTTTCAGGTATACTATATACATGTATTTTATATATATATATTTATTTAAAAGGGGTTTAGTAGTTTGATCTGAATCCCTCACTAATTCACTCCTACCACTCCCCACCCTCCCTTTATCTCTTTAGGGTCAAATTATGTATATTTGTAGACCATACACAGGGAAAAACTGAGAAAAAATATTTATAAAATACATGGCCACAGACTAATTTCCTAATAGATGAGTACACTTATAAATCATGACAAAGTGAACAACCCATAAGAAAAGGAATGAAGGTCATAAATAGTAATATATAGAAAATAAACAGAAATGGACAATTTATCAACATCAATCTAAATACAAGATATTCAATAAGATTTCTTTTGGACCCTTACTAAATTGGCAAATATTAATAAGTTGGATAATAGCCAGAATCAGCAAGTACTGATGGAAGGACCAAATAGAATTATCTTTTTGAAGAGCAGTTAGCAAAATTAATCAAAATTTAAAATGCATGTATTCCTTGATTCTAGGAATCTGATAGAAACATATCCATAATATGCAAAGATATCTACAAGATTTTTCTTTTTTTCTTTCTTTCTTTTTTTAAAAAGATTTTATTTATTTTTAGAGAGAGGGGAAAGGAGGGAGAAAGAGAAGGAGAGAAACATTGATATGCAAGAGATACATCAATTGGTTGTCTCTCGCTCACCCCCAACTGGAGACCTGGCCTGCAACGCAGGCATGTGTCCTGACTGGGAATTGAACTGCGACCCTTCAGTTCACAGGCTGACACTCAATCCATTGAGTCATACCAGCCAGGGCTACAAGGTTTTTCACTGCTACTTTGTCAGTAGTATCAAAAAAGATCTAGAGACATCTTAAATGTTTACCAATAAGGAACTTAATAAGTTATGGTGTACGTGTACACATATAATGGGATACCATACAATCAATTATGTATAAAAAAAGAAAAAATGGGCAAATTGATAACAACAAGAAAGATAGAAAGTGTTACATCTGGGAAGTGGTAGTAGGGGCTTGGAGAATTTATTTTTCACTTTATTATTTTTGGTAATGTTTTAAATGTTTTAAGTTTATAACCACAAACATGTATTACCTCGAGATTAAGTAAAAACAAACACATTTTTATGCATGCCAGTATTCATGAGTGTACTCTGACCCGGGAATTCCTCTTCTAGGAATGATATACATGTTCATGCCAATTGAGTTGCACATGTGCAAAATGAGGCATGTTATGAAGCTATTCATCAAGCATTGTATATAACACTAAATAATTGAAACCAATAAAAAAGTGATTAGTAGAGGCCTTATAACATGGAATACTATGCAGCGGTAAAAAATGAATAAGACTCTTAATGTCCTGATAAGGAATGATTTTCAAATAGAGTTATGTGAAAAAAGCAAAGTACATAACTGTGTATAGTGTTACCATTTATGTGAGAAGAAAAAAGAATATATATAAATTATGATCTGTACATGCAATCTCTGGAAGGATATACAAAATATTAATAAACTGGTTATGAGGAGAATGGGTGAGGAGACAGGGATGACTTCAAATCTATATGCTTTTATACCATATGAATTTTCTACCATGTGAATTTAAAGTAGAAATAATTTTATATATTTTCAAAATAACAAAAAAGGCTAGGTGAAATATATATTAAAATAATTAACTAACATTATTATATAAAACAAGTGTAGACACTCAAAACAAGAAAATACTTTTAAAGAAAAATTTTCCTTTAGAGACATCAGATGTTAATCCTGTTATGTGTTAATAGGCAAAAGAATCTAGAAAACTATTATCTGGATGGACTCATTGCTCAAAGGTTCTAGGCCGTGCAAGTATATTGGCCTTTGATACACTTTTATTCCAACCCATAAATTATAACACAGAAATATTATCTACAAGTTATAAGCTATTTCCTGAAGACGTCTCATTAATTTAGATGAAACTCCAATAAAATCTTGTGCATTAATGGAACAGATGTTGGAATAAAACAAAAAATACAATTACTATTTGAAACCATGGTACACCTATTCCTGACACACTAACAGTGATCATACTTTGAAAGAGACACAGGGCCGAAGAAGAGAGAGAAAAGACCAGTTGAAATATATAAAGCTGTGGAGAGACAGCTACAATAAGTCCAGACTTTAAGCTCCTAGAGGATACAAACAAGTTACATGCCATGTCATATTTACTATAGCACTCAGCAGAGTGACTGGCATGTAGCAGGTACTCAAGTATTTATGATAAATTTTTAGAATGAAGTTAGGTTGAACAAGGTAAGATAAAAGACTATACAATTAAGAAGGTTAATCTAAATATGAATAATAGGTTACCGCAGTCACCAATTGTCTGCAGTTTGCTTTCTGTGGTTTCAGTTATCCACAAACAACCTTGGTCCAAAAATATCACATAGAGAATTGCAGATATAAACAATTCATAAGTTTTAAATTGTGCACCATTCTGAGTAGTATGATGAACTCTCGCACTGCCTCACTCTGTCCCACCTAAGATGTCAATCATCCCTTTGTCCAGTGTAACCACACTGTATAAGTGTCCTGACTGCTAGTCACTCAGTAGTCCTCTTAAGTTATGACAGAGAGAGAGAGAGAGAGAGAGAGAGAGAGAGAGAGAAAGAGAGTCAGATCACATCCATATAACTTTTATTATAGTTTATTATATAACTGTTCTACTTTGTTATTATTTATTATTGTTAATCTCTTACTGTGCCTAACTTATAAATTAAACTTTATCATAGGGTATGTATGTATAGGAAATAGCAGAGTGTATGTAGGGTTCAATGCTATCCACAGTTTTAGGCATCCACTGGGGAGTCTTGAAATACATCCCTTGCAGATAAGGGGGGGGGGGAATCACTGTATTTATTAAATACCCCCAAACAAAAATTAACTAGGTTAAAAGAGAAGATTTAAGCCAAATACAAGGCAGAAAACACATGAATTTCTTGTCTTAAGTTATAACTGCTCATGGTAAAATATACATATAAATAATGTAAAGAAGAAATAATTTAAAATTTTAAACTGTAAAGTCTCAAGTACTAGTGGTAGCTTCATTTTACTCACAAAAAAAGAACTTTAATTCTCTTTACAGTTGGTATTTAAAAAATACCAACTCTTCTCAAACTCTTCCAAAAAAAAAAAAAAAGTCAAGGTTGAACTAGCAAGCAGGCTGCCACAGTTTTCAAGGTGCCTTAATCAAACTTTTAAATATGAAATTATAAAGCAATACACTTTACATTTATATCCATAGCCATATAAATTAATGACAGAGAGATTTGATTGCTTATAAAAATCTATAATCAATATTAAAAGTACTTTCAAACTCCCTATTATTAAGTTGAACATACTTTCCAGTTTTCCCACAATAGTCCCAATTTATGCCTTTGTCCTGGCATAACTATTAAAAGTGCCCCATTTCCACACTCGCCAAGTGGCTCAGTTGATTGGAGCATCATCTCATGCACCAAAAGGTTGTGGGTTTGCTCTCTGGTCAGGCGCATACCTAGGTTGCAGGTTTGACCCCCAGTCCAGGGGAGCACAGGAGGCAATTAATTGATGTTCCTTTCTAATAGCAATGTTTCTCTCTCTTTTTCTCTCTCTTCTCTCTTCTCTCTCTCTCTCCCCCTACCTTCATCCCTCCCTCTTCCACATCAATGTTTCCCTCCCTCCCTTTCTTCCCTCCTCTAAAATCAATAAACATATGGTAAGAATTAAAAAAAAAAAAAACAGTGCCCCATTTCACTCTGAAAAATGTCCTGGTTTGGATGATGTTATATAGTTACCCTAGTATGTCTGCCAGATAAAATACTGGATGCCCAGTTAAATTTGCAATTCAGATGAAAAACAAATACTATTTTAGTATAACTATGTCCTATGCAGTATTTCAGAGATATCAGGCATCATATATTTCAGACAAATAGGTCATGTGTGTCATGCATGCACTAAATTTGGTAAGCCCGCATCCCAGTGACAATTTACCTATACGCTAAAAACCACCTTTTTGTCAACTTTCAGATATGGTAAAATCACTTTCATAAAGTAAAATGAAAGTCAAACTAAAACATAAACACAGCTCTTTGGCAAGGAGGATTCCCACACTTAGAAGGCCAACTAGGAGCTGAAAATGCAGTTTTCCACAACACAGTTTTCACCCAAGAGGGTAGCATAAAAGGGATCCCAATGCCTGCCCACAGTTAAGAGTAATGGAATTCAGCTGATTCCTAGAAATTCCCAGATGATATATTAAGATACTGCTATCAATGATATATATCCCTTTTCCAGCAATTAATAAGGAATGTGCCTCACAACTAGTTCCCTTGGTGAAAAGTAAAGACATTCATCTGTTAGTTTTTATTCTAATTACCCATAAAAATGTCTTCTAGCCAAAGCTGATAAATGCAAAAGGGGAATAAAACCCAAAATTTTAAGTTGATTTTTAGGGCTGAGTTTTATAATTGAGAAGTATAAGGCATATATAATACCATATAGCTAAAAATGCTAATAATAAATAGTAATATGACCATTTATTCTGGTAAAAAGAACAAAAAGTTCTTTCATTGTGAATAAATTAAACTTTGGTGAAATATGAATAGGACTAATTAGTGTTTTAAATTTTTTTCCTAGTATTTTTAACATGATGGAATGCAGATAAACATAGGCAAGATTCTCCCCCCACCCAACATTTAACAGAGAGGGAAGCTTTCAATCAACAATGAAATTATGATGTGCTCTAATCTCATTCTTGCTTTAGGTTGGTCTCTGTTCATATAACATACAATAAAGTTTTTCAAGACAAAGAGTATATAACTTATTCAGATTTTTCATTTTCTAAAGCAGACCCAGGAACCTCCACAATTGAAACCCTAATTTCTGTGAAAGTTACTAGCCCATTGGCTTTAGGTAAACTTGACTAAATGGAAATTTAGCAAAAATAAAAAACTCCTGAAAGAGATTTTTATGGAAATTCTAGAAAACCTATTATTTTCGTAGTTCTAACATATTTTGTTACTTTGCACACAAATAATTAAATCATTCCACCTGGCTGAACTGTAGCATTGGAGGACAGAGTAAGAAGTAAGATAAGTGTATGTGTTTTTTGTTATAGCATCACTTGGGTCTTTTTATTCAGCTGAAATATAAAAAAATGTTTATGGTCAATGATCTATGGAGACCAAAATACATCATGAATTTCACACACAATGTGAATAAACAGTTTGGTTTGAATGGCCAATAAATGGTAAGAGAAAATTTAAATGGGAGAAAAGATAGATGATTATCAATTTTTGCTAGTACTATAAAATATAAAAATATGGGGACTTCCGGCCAAGATGGAGGCCTAGACAGACATGCTGCATCTCCCTCCACATCTAAGAAGGAATACAACTACCTCAAAACTAGAGACAACCAAAAGTTCCAAAAAACTGAGCTTCATGAAAGTCCAAAAAAGATATAAAGAAGAAATATTCATCCTGACAGGTAGGAGGGGTGGAGCCAGGGCAGAGAGGATATGGTGTGGCTGCAGCCAGTGGAAAGCTCAGTCACGCATTTTAAAAAGTAGGGAGGGGCACCTGAGGAGCGCACCCAGCACCAGACCAAGCTGCACAGCTAACAGCTTCCGTGCCAGGGAAAATAAAGCCTCATTGCTTCTGATGGTGCAAACCAGTGGGGGTTGGGCAGAGGAAGAAACTACCAGTCTTTCAGCAGAGTCTGCTTGTTTAAAGGGCCCCCACAGTCCTAGAACATCCAAAAACCCACCTACTCTGGGAACTATGGCCAGGGCAACAGCTAGAGAGGCGCCAGTCCCATACGAAAGTGGGAGAAGTGCCTTGGAAAGGGGCGAGTGCTGAGCAAGTGGCACTGTTCTCTCTCAGAACCCTCCCCCATACAGTGCCACAACGTGGTGAAACGGGTCGCCTTGCACTGACAAATATCTAAGGCTCTGCCCCTTACAACATAACAGGTGCAACAGTTCTACCTAAGACATGGAGGCAAACAAACACAGAAGCCTGTCAAGATGAGGAGACAGAGAAGTATGGCCCAAAAGAGGGAATGGATCAAGGTTCCAGTGGGAGGACTAAGGGATGAGGAGATAGCCAACCTAACAGATGTAGAGTTCAAAACACTGGTGATAAAGATGCTCACAGGCTTGAAAGATATGCTTAAGTGTGGTAAATGCATAAGGGAAGACGTGAAAGCTATGCTAAGTGATACAAAGAAAAATCCACACAAAACCAGTGATGAAGGGAAGGAAACTGGGTTTCAAATCAATGATTCGGAATATAAGGAAGGAGAAAAACAGTCAACCAGTACAGAATGAGGAAACAAGAATTGAAAAAAATGAGGAGAGGCTTAGGAACCTCTGGGACAACTTTAAACATGACAACATCCAAATCATAGGGGTGCCAGAAGGAGAAGAAGAAGAGCAAGAAATTGAAAGCATATGTGAAAAAATAATGAAGAAAAACTCTCCAAATTTGGCGAAGGAAATAAGACATAGAAGTCCAGGAAGCACAGAGTCCCAAACAAGCTGGACCCAAAGAGGACTACACCAAGACACATCATAATTAAAATGCCAAAGGTGAAAGATAAAGAGACAATCTTAAAAGCAGTGAGAGAAAAGCAGAGAGTTAACTATAAAGCAGTGCCTATAAGACTATCAGCTGATTTCTCAAAAAAAAACTTTGCAGGCAAGAAGGAACTGGCAAGAAGTATTCAAGGTCATAAAAAGCAAGGACATACAATCAAGACTACTCTATCCAGCAAAGCTATCATTTAGAATGGAAAGGCAGATAAAGTGCTTCCTAGACAAGGTGAAGCTAAAGAAATTCATCATCACCAAGCCATTATTATATGAAATGTTAAAGGGACTTATTTAAAAAAAAGAAGATCAAAACTATGAACATGAAAATGACAGAAAACTTATAACTAGCAACAACTGAATCTAAAAAATAAAAACAAAATCCAACTAAGCAAACCAGAATAGGAACAGAATCATAGGTATGGGGATCATTTAGAGGGTTATCAGCTGGTGGGGGGAAGGGGGGGATGGTGCAGGGACTAAGAAGCATAATTGGTTGGTACAAAATAGATGCAGAGAAGGTAAGAATAATATAGGAAAGGGTGAAGCCAAAGAACTTATATGCACAACCCATGGACATGAACTAAGGGGGTGGGGTGAGGTGCGACTGCTGGAGGAAAGGAGGGTACTGGATGGAGGGGAGCAAAAAGAAAAATAATTGGGACTACTGTAACAACATAATCAATAAAATATGCTTAAAATATAAAAAACGTTTGCTGTACATTTTAACACATCTATAAATTGCGAAGGTTTTCAAAGTTCATAAGAAAAATAGAGTTCTTTTCTGTCTTCCTTTGTTCCTCTCCATCACGGTATCTGCCTCTTTCTCTTTACAGTGTTTAATACAATTATAATTATGTTGTGTTTTTATACATATTTACTACCTGTCTCCCCACACTATGCTATAATTCATTCCCTTAATGGGTAACTATTGAGTGCCTATTCAGTGAATGAGTAACAATTTGCTTGAACCATGTAAAACCACACTCAATCCAAACATATTTGCTTTTTCATGAGTGTTGCTTAGATGTACTGGCTTACCATAACTGTTAACTTTCCTAATGCTATGCTGCCAATAATGAATACATTTCCCTTAAATTATGTAACACCTGTCTTCCTATTCCCTCAAAGAACTATACAGAACACACATGTAAAGACAGATTTCAGAGGTCTATAAAAATCAGTTGGGAAGGAAACTGGAGATATATTCTCTCCTCTACTTTCTTCTATGCTATTTCTCTTTTCTACCTTCTTCCAACAGAAGATAGGAAGGAAATAGAAGAAAAATCAGTGAACTGTATTAGATTTGCGTAGGACTTCCAAACTAATATTGGTATTTCAACTCAGCCACAGGCAACTCTGTGGCACTCAGGCTAAAGACATCATATAGGGTATTCAGAGGCCCACGCTTGCCACCAGAAGGTCAAGCTAAACTGCTAAGTTTGCCTTTGGACCCTTCCATCTATTCTAAATAATCTCCTATTTTCTGCCTCTTTACCGCTCCCTCTACCCACGCCAAGGTTCCCCCAGTCCTCAAAGTTCACTTTAGGCTATGTTGCAATTGACTACCTCACTCATGTCTTCTTTTGCCTCAATAAAAACTCTGAATCCTAGAACTTACCTATTGTTTTCCTATAGATGTTCATGTGGTAGGAATTAAGTCTCATTAAGATGTCAATAATGAGTAGGCATAACTCTTGTCAGGGGTGGGAGGAAGTTGTTAAAATGAATCACTAACTAGAGAGAAGATTTTTTTTTTTTCCTGCATGTATGGGGGAAGAGATTTTTTTAGTCGGATACTTTCTGCTCTTTTAACATCAGGGAATAAAATAACAAACTGTAAGAATTAGCATTATAATCATATACCTACTCAGGACAATAATCATCTAGCCAGCTCTGCCAAGGACTTTGCTCAGTAGAACTACACACTGTTACAAAAGACTCCTGCGCTGTCACTTTGCCACGAACCTAGGCTGATGATTTGCGTCACCAAAGTTTTTATCTTGCCTTTTATTTCAGATACAGACAATTCTGCTTACTACAGTCCTTTCACATGATCACTACGTTTATCTAATCCATGCAGCCTCTTCCACCCAAGAACTGAAAGAAAAACCATATAAACAACGTCAATTACACTCATAATCCACAGAGAAGGATAAACAAAAGCAAGCAAGAGGATGGGACTCTTCTCTTTAGAATAGCATGCCTGCCCCCTTGGTCTGGGAGGTAGTGCCATTCCTCCTAAGGAGCAGTGGGATTTCTCTCACAGCGTGGTTTCATTAAGTTCTAAGTTTTATTGACTTCCAGAATAAGATGGCATACCCACAGTCAAATAAATGCAGGCATTTAAAAATAACTCACATATGGTTTCTACCCTTCTCTCCCTCATCCCACAAAAGAGCAGCCACTGCAGCTCATGGAAAGGAATAAAGAAAAGAAAGAAATGAAAAGAAAAAGAAAAACCTGAGTGATTTTACACAATCTGAGTTCACATGAAAGAAAGGAAAGTACCAACAGAGTGGAACTGATTCCTGGGACAGCCACCTGGGCTTACCCTTCAAATCTAAAACTACTTTTCTCTCACCTTGACTGAATGATTTTTGCTAAAATAAATTTTATTGTACTGCCAAAAATGTTACTAAAGACCTGAGACAAAAGCACATCTCTTAAAAGCTGAGACAGTCATGCTGAGAGAATAAGAATTGTCATTATGGGGCAAAAGGAAGGCAGGCACTTTAGAAGCAGGGGTCATTTTGAGAGATATATAAAGTCTGTGTAAGATGATATACTGGCAGTAGAAGAGGGAAGGAAGACGACAAAAACTAACATTTATTGGAAATGTATTCTGTGCCAGGAACTACATTAGGTACTTAGACCTTACCACCTTACCTCATATATTTTTTACAATTCTGTAATACAAGTATTTCCATCCTTATTTTACAGAAGAAAGTCATACTCAGGTAAATTAAATTATCCTCCAAAAGGCCATATAGCTAGTAAAACAGCATATGTCAGATTTGAACCAAAGACAATTTAACCACAAAACTCTAAAAGTGGTAAGTTCCCAAACAAATAAGACCAGCCCCTAAGATAAGGAAGAAAAATCTTCTAATTTCTTAATTAGTCAAAAGGACCTATAGGTCAGGCTGCTTTGCACAGCTATGTTATGGATCAAACAAATTTGTACAGTTTAGTTTGTGAACATGATCACAGTTTCAGAATTATAGATGAATATTTTCAAGTCTCAAGTATTTTAATCCCAGAGTTTCAAAAATACCCCTATTCCCAGTTTGGAAATTGATTTGATTTACCTCAAATAATTTGAGGATCATTAACTATAGTAAATTATCTGTTTCACCGTTTTCATATACTTATTTACTTAGCCTGAATATGCAACAATTCAATTAATAGTCTCATATACAGCACTTATTAGCATCAGATACATGAAGTTTAATATTATGTGTTCCTGTCCTTACTTAATTCATGGTCCAGAAGGAGACAAAGTTGCATTAAAAATAGCTATAAAATGTGATGTGTTATTATGTATGTATAAAGTGTTATGAGAAAACAAAAAGGAAATAAAGAAAATGATACTACCAATGTCTGACTATCATTCACAGATACTCATCCAGATCTAGAGCTGGGTATACGGTATGCTGCCTTTTGTAAAAGAAAGGGTGGCAGATAGCAGGATAGGAACATGTATAGGATGTATTTGCTTACTTTCAAAAAGAAATGCTGTGAGGATAGGCCAGAAACTATCATAATTTAAATGGTTACTAAGAAGCAGTGGGGTAGGAGGCCTGGGTTGGAGGGGACAGAATGAAAGGAAGACTTCTCTACAATTTTTTTATTTTAAAAATAATTTTTTACTTTCTCAACATGTTTTACATATTTATAAAATAAATCAAGAAAGAAAAACACCAAACCTGTCTTATCCCCTATGCCATCAAACAAAAAAATCAACAATAGTAACAAACTAGAAATTTCCTAGAGGGATTCCTTCTGCAATGTTCTTTAGGACCTGAATCCCCAACTCTTGATATTGGAGATCCAATGTAAACACACCTTCTCCCACAGAACTTTGTGAGCCATTATACATGAAGCAATAGTCTTTTGTAGCACACAGGGGCAGCCCACTGTTTTGGTTTATAGCTTTATTCAATTCTACATATCTTTTGTCTTTTTCATCATCCACAAGTCACCATAAGTTTTTCTCCTATTACTTCCATTAGTACTTCAAAGAATAGAATAAGTGAAATAAATTATATATCTAGATCAGTGGTTCTCAACCTTCCTAATGCCGCAACCGTTTAATACAGTTCCTCATGTTGTGGTGACCCCCAACCATAACTAAAGCACAGTGATTAATCACAAAAACAATATGTAATTATGTATGTGTTTTCCGATGGTCTTAGGCGACCCCTGTGAAAGGGTCATTTGACCCCCAAAGGGGTCGTGACCAACAGGTTGAGAACCACTGACCTAGATAAAGACTCATAAAATTTTGGAATACAAAGAAGATCCCCAAAGGCCCTTCTACTGTGAAGGCTGAGTCCCTCCTTAGCTCCAGAAAATACTCATCTATCTATATGATAACAATTCTCTTCCTTTTATTTTATAAAATGACTTAACTTTTAGATAAAATTCACATAATATAAAATTCACCATTTTAACAATTTTAAAGTGTATAGAATTTAGTGGCTTTTAGTATAAACACAAGGTTATGCAACAATCACCACTAACTCCAGAACATGCTCGTGGCCTCAAAGAGAAATTCTATACCCATTAAGCAGTCATTTCTTTTTATTTTTTCAGTTCACTTTTTCTGAGGTTCTTAAGAGTACAACTTTGAATCCTCTAGATTGTTCTGTTGTAGTTTTTAACTTTTTCCTCCTGTTTTTATTTTTTTGTTCTACATTCTGGGAGACTTTCTTGTTTTTCTTTGTTTTTAATTTCAGCAATATTTGCTTCAAAAAGCTTTTTCTTATGTTTCTTTTCAAAATATTTTACAGTTTCATTTTTCTGAGCATATTAGTAAGATAATTTAAAACATTTTCTTCTGTTTCTTAAGTTCTCTCTCTTTTTTTCTAGGACTAAGTTTTCTATCAGTTTTCTTCATTTTTTTTTTTTCATGCTGCTGGTTTTTCTCATTTGTCAAAGAAATCCTTGGTTGTCACTTCAACACTTAGTGCAGAAGAACAGGGGAACTATCCTTAGTAAAAAGAAAATGCTAGAAGGATAAGCCATCAATTAATTAAAATGGTTACTAATAAGGAGTGTAGGGCAGTGCAGACTAGGACCAGTGTATTACTGTACTGTAGTTTAGGGTGAGTAGGTGGGGAGCCAAGCTATAAGGCTGTAGAACCCTGATTCTAGTGTGAAAAAGTCTTCTTTTGGAGAATCAACATCTGCACTAGAAGCCTCAAACATTCTGTTCAATTTCTTTCATGAAGAACTATTTTACAGTGGGGAAAATGCAGGCTGCTTGAGTGGAAGTGGGGGTGGGAAGGAAGGTAGGAGCATAGGGAATTAGTGGGAACACTTTCATATTTATAGTCATTTTAATTAACTTTCCTTGTTTTCAGCCCCAATTCTCACTTCTGATCATCTCTGCCTGAGCCTTCTTTGGAGATCTGTTGGGCTGATCCAGTTCCTAGCTCAGTGTACTCTACGCTACAGCTTCTTGGCTTGTTTTCTCCTTCATCCCACTCCCATCTACTTTCTAATTTCCAGATATCTCTGGAAATTTCTTGTTTACCAGTGACCCAAACATCTGCTTCTCTTTGTTGTTTTGGTACTTTTTATTTCAATGGATTCTCAGGAGAGACAGGGCTCAAATGCTGATATTTAGTCCACCATCTTGAACTTAGAACTTTTAAGGAACAGGAAAGATCTGACTTTCTGTAGAAATGTTCAGAGACACAATAGGACCAGTGAGTTGTAGTTTCTCTCATTTTTTTCATAGTGCTTACATTTATGAGTAAACAAAGTGACTATCTAGATAAGTAGTAACTATAGTCAAACCTCGGTTCTCTAATGTCTTCGTTCTTAAACAATTAGGTTCTTGACCAAGTTGTTCACGGAAAAAATGTCTCAGTTGTCTAACAAAACTTTGGGTCTTGGTTCTCTATCCAACAACCCTTTCATGCTGATACCTATATGATGAGTCACACATCACTCAGGCCACAAACAAAGGAGGTCTGGTTTTCAAACAAGTTGCTTCTCAAACAGTTTTCTGGAAATAAGTTTGAGAACAAAGGTTTCATGATTATTGGTTTTTAACCAATATGCAGGACTTTCTATGTTCTGCTACTGCATGTTTTTGGAGTAGAATGCCACTGTCTTCATCAGAGTTCCAAGGAGTCCATATCCTAAAAAGAGGTTAAGAACCACAGAGCTATTAAATGAAATGTGGTCTTTGAAATAGTGCTAGAGGGTAAAAGTCCCCATTCCATGCTATGTTTTAGATCTTGAATTGCAGGTGTTTAAACCACAAAAAAAAAATAAACTTTGAAAATAATTTTAAAGTTGTTAAAAAAAATATCCTCCAAGTCAATCAATTAACAATTGAATAATATGTTGGAAAGAAGTGGGGTTTCTTTTAGGAACACATCCAAATGCATTATGCAGTGGCTTAAAAAATTGCAGAAAACCTCACTCTGGGCTTTAGCTCTCTTGCACAGCAGTTGAGAGTGCTGAAGGTAAGATACTAGATAATTTCCCAACCAGATGACTTGGATAGCTACTTGGAACAGAGCTATTCAGCTGCAATGTCAAGTTATATACTAGAAGACCCAGTAATTAACACATTAACTGCCATGTAAGTTATACTTAAGTCACCCTAGTTTTAAGCCCAGAGCCTTGTGAAGCATACACAACTGACGCATCACTTTACCTTGGGTGCCTCGTGGTGCACAGGCAACTCACACTACCATGCTATAACATACATATTACATGAAGAGTGGCCTCATGGATAAAACCCTGCAGATGGTTCGTAAAAATCTTACTTACTGATGGTGTTATTGTTAAATTAATATTAGCAACTTAAAAACATGGGTCAAATGAATAGAAGTTAATTTATTTACTATTTATTTTAACCTTTAAATTTCACTAAATCTGACATGTAAACAAAAACACTTCCTTTATGAACTGTTTCCAAGTTTTCCCATTATTTTTTCAACAAATCACAATGAAATATTTTGTTTTCAATGTTTTTATTCTATTTCTGTAATAAAACATTGTGGCTGTAGGGAAAACTCTTTTTTTTTTTTTTTTCCCCTAGTGTGGCAAGTCAAAGTGTTAAATTTTAGAAAACCTAGATGTTGAGTTAATATTAGGCTAAAAAGTAAGGGTAAGAACTGATAGCCATATTAGCCAAGAGTGTCAGTCTCTCCACAAAATAAAATGACAATATGTTAATTCCAGTTCTTTAAGAGAGATTTTGCTGAAGCTACCTAAATGTCAACCTTTGGGTTCTAAGCAAATGACATGTGGTCATGTGGCTCTTCATATAATAACTCAGGCAGCTATTTTATGTGTTTTTAAAATAAGCAAAAATTTTAAAACAGTAACAAAGCAAGAAGAACAGTTTTGCATGATTACATATGATTTTAAACCTTAGTTAAATATTAATATTTGTTAAAAATATAAAAATAAAATATGTGTACTAAAACATGATAAAGAAGACTTTATTCAATGGGGGAAGAAGTTACTGAGATAGGCATAGGGACCATTGCAATGGAATTCTGCAGTCGGGGAGACAGTTTGGGTTCAACTCTGAATACTGCGTGGGCAAGTAGGAATTAATAGCCAAGAAGCAGAGTGGGAGTCTGTGGATGGAAAATTACTAAGAGGGAACAGGACTAAGGGGGATTCTGGTTAAATTGATCTAACAGAATTCTTGCTGAAGACAGATCATCACCTGAGGGTAACCCGTCAGATATTGAGAGTGGGAAGTTCTGTTAAATTGGCTTAAGCAACGTTCTTGCTAAAACTAGATTTTACAAGACATGCACAGAGGGGCTTGGGAGAATGTTCAGTAGGCTGACTAGAGTCTGGTCAAGCAAAGATTTTTGCGAGCATTTACAGAATTACGTTGATACAATGCCTCAATGAAGGTAAGCCATTCAGTATACGTATATGGTATATGTATTATAGTAATGTTTAAAATCAGGGCTACAGTAGCCTTGGTTGGAATAACCTAAGTGAAAGAAAGAAGCTAATGCTCATTAATCAATTAAACTCACGTGGTTTTGCTTGGTTCAATAAAGTGAAGGTAAACTATTTTCTGATAACATCTTCAGGATGTAGGGAACACATTTAAAAATTAATGATTACTGAATAATTTTCTAAATTATATTTTATTGAGTATGCTATTACAGTTGTCTCAATTTTTCCCCATTTGCCCCCCTCCACGCAACACCCCCAACTCCCTCAGGCAAGCCCTCCACCGTTGTTCATGTCCATAGGCCATGTGTATAAGTTCTTTGGCTACTCCATTTCCTATACTGTACTTTACATCCCCATGGCTATTCTGTAACTACCTATTTGTACTTCTTAAACCCCTCACCTCTTCACCCATTCCCCTACACCCCGCTCCCATCTGGCAACCATCAAAAAGCTCTCTGTATCCATGGTTCTGTCTCTGTTCTTTGCTGAGTTTATTTTTTAGATTCAATTGTGGATAGATATGTATTTATTGCTATTTTATTGTTCATAATTCTGATCTTCTTTTTCTTAAATAAGTCCCCTTAACATTTCATATAATAATGGTTTGGTGATGATGAACTTTAGTTTTTTCTTGTCTGGGAAGCTCTTTATCTGCCCTTTGATTCTAAATGATATCTATGCTGGGTAGAGCAATCTTGGTGTAGGTCCCTGCTTTTCATGACTCTGAATATTTCTTGCCAACACCTTCTAGTCTGTAAAGTTTCTTTTGAGAAATTGGCTGACGGTCTTATGGGAACTCTCCTATAGATAACTGATTTTCTTGTGCTTTTAAGATTCTCTCTTTATCTTTAACCTTTGGCTTTTTACTTATGCTGTATATTGGCATGTGCCTCTTTGCATCCATCTTGTTTGGGACTCTCTGTACTTCCTGGACTTGCATGTCTATTTCCTTCACCAAATTAGGGAAGTTTTCTTTCATTATTTTTTTAAATAGATTTCCAATTTCTTGGTCTTTCCCTTCTCCTTCTGGCACCCCTATGATTTGAATGTTGGAATGCTTGAAATTGTCCCAGAGGCTGCTTACACTGTCCTTTTTCCTTTGATTCTTTTTTCTTCTTGTTGTTCTCACTGATTGTTTTTTTTTTGTTTTGTTATGTTCCAGATCATTGATTTGATTCTTGGCTTCATTCACTCTACTGTTTTACCCAATAAATTGTTCTTAGTGTATCCTTCATTCCTGACTGGATATTTTTTATGCTGTTGAGGTCCTAAGTTCCTTGAACATCCTTATAACCAGTGTTTTGAACTCTGCATTTGATAGATTGCTTATTTTCATTTTGTTTAGTTCTCTTTCTGGTGTTCTGATCTGTTCCTTCATTTGGGCCATTTTTTTAAATTTCTTCATTTTGGCAGCCTCTCTGTGTTTGTTTCTATGTATTAGGTACAGCTGCTATGACTCTGTGTCTTGGTAGTGTGGCCTAATGTAATAGGTGTCCTATAGGGTCCAGTGGCACAGCCTCCCCTATCACCCAAGCTGGATACTTGAGGTGTGCCCTTCGTGTGGGATGAGTATACCCTCCTCTTGTAGCTGAGTTTTGTTTGCTGTAGAGAGATCAATGGGAGGGGTTTACCCAGGCCATTCAGCTGTAAGGTCTGGCTATGACCACTGACTACCAACCTCCACCCTCTGTGGAGGGTCCGCTGAGTGGGGGTAGCGTGGTGGTGCTCTCACATGGTCTATAGCTGTCCGCTGCGGGGGCTGGTCCTGGTGGTGCAGGCCAAGATCAGCCCCCACTTGTGTTTTGCCTGGAGCATCCTTCCTGAGCTGTAAAGCAATCTGAGATGGCTGCTACCTGTGCTGGGCTTGGAGATTCCCAGGTGAAGCCAAGCTTCGATTCTAGGCTGGCTGCGGCTAGTGCTGTGCCTGTGGCCACTTAGCAAGAGGTAGGGATGTTGGGCACTACTGATGTGGCTGTTGCTTGTTTGAGAGGATTTACTTAGTTGTGAAGCACTAGCTAAGACCAGCCATTCATATGGAAAAGCTGTTAACAGCTGTAAATTGGGTGGGACAGTCTCAAGGGATCTCCAGGGCAGGGCACATTTGCCAGGTTGATGGAGTCTCAGATGTGGCATCTGCCTGCCAGCAGTGTGGCTCTGCCCCTCTTTCTGTCTGGGAGAAATATGTCCTCTAGCTCTTGCTTTGATGCCATACACTTCAGTTTTCCTCCTGTATGCCACTGGTGCCTTTCAAGCTGCTGCTGTGGTACTGGAGCTCAGAGTTAGTGAGTCTGAGCAAGTTTGTGTGTGGGTTCTTTAAGAGGAACTGCTTGGGACTCCCAGAAGCTTCTTCCACTGACTCAATACCTGCTGGTTTTTACAGCCAGAAGTTGTGGGGACTTATCTTCCAGGCATTGGAACCCTGGGCTGGTGGGCCTGGTATGGGGCTGGGACTCCTTGCTCCTGAGATATCCCTCTTGAATTTTTATTCACCACACGTGGATGTGGGACCAGCACATTCTGCATCTCTGCCCCTCCTACCAGTCCTGATGGATATGGTTTCCTTAATTCCATAGTTTTCAGACTTGACTCAACTCAATTTCTGCCAGTTCTGAGTCATGGTTGTTCTATAATTTAGCTGTAAATTTGATGTGATTGTGCAATGAGGCGAGCCATGTCTATCTATGCCGCCATCTTGAACGGAAGTCCCTCTGCCATAATTTTATATGTATAAAGTGTTTAGCTGACTGGGCTGAACATACACAGAAAGATATATATCTGAATAAATCCTGTTCACCTAGTTTTATTTGCTTTGTTCATCTATTTCAATAGGCTTAGCACCAGAAAGATTTCAGTTAATCAAAGGTTATATATATAGTTCATTATTGTTTTACCATAAAATTTTATAAACGAAAAAACCTCTCAATTACCTACCTAAGCGATGAAATCCAAAGGTGAATCTTTTTGTTGGTGATTTTGAGGACAGCCACAAAGCAAGAAGGGTCAGTATAATAGCACTTAGGTCAGTTAACATATGAAGAGCATCTGTCATGATTGCTAGGCTATTTGCAATGTATCCACCTTAGAGTAAGGATGAGAGGGAAGAAGGATTAAGTTAACTAAAATAAAAAATGTAAGCAGTCAAGACAAAAATATGTAACATCCTACAAAACATGAACTTCTGACTAAATCTTTATCCTTTTACAATGAAATCAAGGTACCTGAAATTTTATGCAAAACATTAAATATGCACATATTTTTCTAGTGAGTATGTCCATTTCTATGAACAGATTCTCTGAGAAGTAATAACCTTAAAAAAGATAAGAACCACTAAACTGCAGGGTAAAACATAAGTTTTGTGTTTTAGCACTGCAGCTTTTACTCAACCAACTAATTCTACTATAAAACAGTGAAATTAATAACCACAATATCTAAATATCATAATAAAACTCAAGAAAAAGTAGGTATCCACTTGTTTGGGAGGGTTTGAACATAAAATTAAATAGAAGAAACTCATAAAATGTACATTAGTTCAAAACAAAAGATAAAAATAACTGACTCATTTGGTTACACACAACAATATCTCCTAAAAGAGGGATAAAAGGACTAAACAATTGCCTTAGTTCATCTTTTAACTTTTCTGTGGAGTTAAAAAAATTTTTTTATGAAACAAAACCCCTTTTAATTATGTTTATTGTTTAAAAGCTCTTTTATAAAAACCTGAATTTCTTTTTTAAAGCAGCCTATTCTTATTTCATGGTACATGGTCTTATCTCTGTGGATACTAATTATATCAGTACACTATTATGTCTGACTGTGTCTTAAACAGGTTTTAACTAGAGTTTCTTACGTTGGCCTTCCTCTTTAGGGGTATCTGCTGCAACCAGTTCTGGCCCTACTTAGGAGTGTCTAGTATAGTAGTTCTCAACAGTGGTCCCCAGATCAGCAGTATCAGCATCTCCAGTGAACTTGTTTGAAATGCAAATTCACAGGCCCTATCCCAGAACTACTTAATTAGAAACTCTGGCCCAGTAATTTGTGTTTGAGTAAGTTCTTTATGTGTCTCTGATGCATTAAGTTGGTTCTTGGCTTTCCCTGCTACTTGCTTAGGAGTTGGCTTTCTTGGATCTAGTAAGTCAGTTACCTCTTTTATCAGTTTACTTCCTATTTTCTTGAATTTGTGCTGCTATTGTCCCCTCCCCAGTTTTCCACATCTTTTTGGAGATTATATATATATATTTAAAAATCCCTTTATTGTAAGTTTAAGAGAGGCTTTACTTGGAGGTCTTTTTGCATTCACTTTTTAATCTTTTTCACTTCCAATAAAAATGCAGTTGTTAAAACTAATCAATAACTCTGTTACTAAACCCCAAGAATATTTTAGTCCTCATCTTACTGGACCTCTTGCAGCTTGAACTTATTTATTGACACTTTGAAATATTCTCTTTTCTTGGATTCTGGGATACCTGTTTGCCTTCTGCCTGGCTTCTAAAGTTGGAGTTCCTCCAGGCTTGGGCTCTCTAGGTGATGGTTTCCATTCTTATAGGTGATGGTTTCCATTCTTATGGCATTGCATACTATATCTCTACCTTGATCTCTCTTCTGAACTATAGACTCATATGCTTACAACATCTTTACTTGACTATTTCACATACATATGATAACATGTTTAAAACAACTGTGTCTAAATGCTGCTCTGTATTTTCTCCCTGCTTCATAAGTGACATACATTCCCATACACTCAACTGCTTAAATGAGAAACTTTAGAATTATTCCTGACACTGCTCTCCCATCAACCCCCATATCCACACCACTAGCGAAGTTTGTCAATGTTACCTCTAGAATGTTTCTGAATCAGTACACTTTTCTCCATCCATTTTAGCCATAATCATCTCTTGTCTGGATCTCTGCAATAATTTTACTTGCTTCCATTCTTGCACTCTCCAATCCAGTCTCCAAATAAGAGCCAGCATAATCTTTTAAAAAGGTAAATCCCATTATGTCACTCTTCACTTAAAAGCCTTCACTGGCTTCCCATTGCATTTAGAATTAAAAACTGCACTCATTTGTCTATCAGGACCTGCCTGATCTGGTGCCCTTGCCTGTTTCCCTCTTGCTTAATATATTCCAGCCAGACTGGCCTTCTTTTTAGGTTCTTTTAAAAGGTCCGTTTTAGGACCTTTGTAAATGTTGTTCTCTTCACTTGGAAAACTCCTCGACTCCATTTGCTTGAATAACTCCTACTATTCCTTTTTTGTTTGTTTGTTTTCAGTTTAACTGTACCTGGCTCATACATTAAGTATGTCTCACTGGTTACTATGTCTTACAGTACCTTGTTCTTTTTCTTCTTAGCACTTAATACCTCTTGAATTTTAAATTTATTTGTGTGTTTATTTGTTTAACACTTGTGTCCTCCATTAGATTAAATGCTTCAAATAGTAGGGATCATAATACTTCTGTTCTCCATTTTATATCCAGAACACATAGCACAGTGCCTGATGTGTAGAAAATACTCAAAAAATAATTCCTGAAAGGAAGAATGGACCTTGTCTAAGGTCTCAGAGCAAGTTAGTGACAAAGCCAGATTCAAAAGTGTTTCCTCTTTCAATCTTCAAATTACTTCATTTTAAAAATTACTCCATGCTTACTGAAGTGCTTTATTTCTAAGTTCTTTTGACATACCTTAATAAATGCTGTACTATATACAATTTAATTTTATATAACAATCAACAATATTGTGAATGCTTATCCTAAGTGCTAGCATCTCTGTACTGTTTAATAAAAGATTTTCATATTTGAAAATAAAGTCAGTATTTGAAAGGAAATGCTTAGTGTGGCTTTCACAAAACATTTGCCAAATGAGAGATTTCACAAATGTTAAGTCAGGACAATTATATCTTAATAATTTTTACTTAGGCAAAATAAACTCTAAATTAATTTTACAGGGGGAAATTGTGATTAATATGACTTAAACTTCAATTACTGAATATTAACTTAAACAATCACTAACTCTGAATAACTCAATATTGTAGTTATATGAATTTGTGTAAGTCATTGAATTTTTGTCTGCTAACACCATGCCTTACCTGGCCACAGCTTCAATCCCATTCTTTTAATTTCTTCACAGCTTAAGCATTTATAATTCTCTAACGCAATAAAAATTAATTCAACAGAAATGTAAATGAGTTATCTACTCTGTGCCAATCATTGTTCTAGGTGCTGGGAATTCAGCTTATAATTCAGTAGAGAAAGATATTAAACAAGTAAATATACAAAAAAGGTAATCTCAGATGTTGAGGGCTTTTCAAGTTGGGGAGGGAAAAGGGGAGAAGAAAGGTTAACTTTAGTCAGTCAGATAAGGACTCTCAGAGGTATCTTTTGAGATGAGACACAAATAACAAGAAGCCAGCCAAGAGAAGATTTGGGAGAAGGCAGTCCACATAAAGCAATGTTTTTCAAACTGCAGACCCTGCTCTTTTTGTGGACCATGACATCTACTAAGTGGGGTGGGTCCACAACTGGAAAAATATTAGAACACACAGCATGAAATAAAACTTCTGTTTCAGTTATACATATATTTATATGTGCGTGTGTGTGCATATAGATACATATGTATGATGCACAGCTACACAAGTCACAATGTTCATTGTGTTTCTTACTCTAGTGATATCAAAGAATTTTGAAAGCCACTGAGACAGATCAGCCAGTGTGAAGGCCTTAAGGGCAGGAAAGAGCTTTTGAGTTGTGCCTGGTGTGGCTGAAGTAAGCAGTGGGGAGGAGTGGTAGGAAATGAGTAACAAAGGTATACTATTTTCTTACGTTGAACCTCCCACCAGCACTTTAAATCTGGACTGCCACCTCTGTCTCATCATGGTTCATCATTAAGAGACAACATGGGAAAATGAACTCCCTGCTTTAATGTCACTTTGTAAATGAATGCTAAGACAAATTAGCAGTTCTACTGATGTGACTGTGAAATTAATCTCTAAACAATGAAAAAATGAAAAATAAAACCAAGTTCATAAACTCTGGGGGACCCTATTTCTGGTTCCTTTCAGAGCCTTCTTATAATGAAAAACTTTCAGGTTAGTTGGTAGTATTTAATTTTGCATACCTCTTAGATATAAATCCAATAGAAAATGGTATAAAGAGACCACTTAAGTCAAATGTACAGAAAAAAAATCAAGGAGCAGGGACTGGAGATGTAGCTCTTCCATTAACAACCTAATTTCCTCACAACTAATTTAACCTCTCTGAGCCCTTAGATTCCTTATGCGAAAAAGAAGGTGGAGCAGGTGTTCACTGAGATCCTCTCATACTGTAAAATTTTACGATTGTAAGTAACTTTTGAATCACTTGCTATTTTAATCTGGCGTTTTATCACAATTCTTTTTTTAAAAGAGGAAGTTGCATAATATATAATGAAGGTATACAATAAATTTATGTTGTACTTAGATTGATCTGCACTTCGGAACTGTGGAGCCTTTTCACATTACAAGAGATCAGTATCTTGATAAATAGCAAGCTTCATGAAAAGAAAGTTTCAACCTCAAATCACGTGTAGAACTAAAGCTTGACAAATGGAAGTGGCAAGTGAGTTGGCAACACAACTCACCTACAAGTTCTCCAATCATGAAAAGCAAGTACAGAACGGCAGCAATGGTCAATCTGGTTTTCACCTTTCTCTGCTTCAGCAGCTCCCTCCGTTTGCTGCAGTTGTCACAGGGGTCCACCTTCAAGCTCAGCTGACTGTTGGTCAAGGGTAAGTCCTGGTCCAGTAAGGAATCATCGTCGGCCTGGAGGGCCGGGTGCGCCCCGTTAATAGGCCTTTCCGGGGTTTCAGAACCGTCATCGGCCACCACAACTCGAAGTTTGTTAAACCGAGAAAACCCCTCGTCCCCCGCCTCGTCTGAGAAGTCAAAGGCGCTGGTGTCATTTAAAAACAGCGGCGCATCATCCTTCCGCAGCAGAGATTTGAGGCGCTTCCACGCGCCGGATCCGGCCATGGCAGAGGCTGCGCTGCCGCGGCACCAAACGGCTCCGCGCAGGCGGACGGCCGGCGGCTCCTGCTTCACTGAAGCGCCAGCTCCGGATGGCACGGTTGCGCGTCCCTCCCCATCATGTGGAAAACGAAACGCTTTCTACATTAAAGGCGCTCCATCGGAGCCCACAAGTTCCGAAGCCCCAGGCAGCGCGGGGCGCAGGGCCAGCTGGGAGGCGCCGCGGCTCCGCGAGGGGGCGGCGCGTCTCTCCCGGGAGCCACCGAAGGGCCGTCGCTCATCTCCCCGCCCCGGGCCAGCTCGGCAAGGCCGGCTCGCTCTTCTCGGCCCCGAGCCGCGGGGCAGCGGGGCCGATGTCTCGCCGGCAGCGCCCGCAGTTCCAGGCAGTCTCCGCGGGTCTGACAGGTTCCGGGCTCAGCGCCCGCGGCCGCCGCCTCTCCCCTCCCTGCGCGAAACCGCGCGCCTGCGCCAGAGCGGCCGCGGGCCAGGCGCGTGAGGGAGGGGTAGACGCGGAGACACGAAGGCCGCGGCGCTGGGCTGAGGTGCCAGCGAGGAGCGGGGCAGGGGCGCGCGCCGCATCTCCCCCCCGTCTCCCCCACGCGGCTCCTGGCCCCCAGCCCCTCGCTAGGGTTCTGGCTGCCGGCCCCAGAGCGCACCTCTGCCTGAGGGACACTCACGGGCGAAGCCCCAGTCGGGTTCGGCTCTTGCAGTTTCCCCCGCTGTAGGACAGATGTGGGTGGAAGACGGGTCCGTGGGCTCCGTGGGTAGAATCAAACAGTTCCGCTCGGGGCTGGGAGTTCGCTCTACCGAAGGAGGGAAAGTCTTGCGTCGGATCTTGGTGTAGGATGCTCTTCGGAAAGCCAGTTTAGCCCTTTCTTGCTGAGTGGGAAGGAAGTCTTCTCTCCTGAGTTGCTGCCTCTCTGGCAAGTTGGCAAAATTTGCTGCAGTCAGGTCAACCTGGAGAGGACTAGGCTTATGGTCGTCAGCAGTTCTGCGTCCTAATATATATTTACTATTTTTTTCCAGCAAATATGTGGTGTTCTCTGTGTGCTCACTCCATGTTCCTTTTGCCTCCAAGTATTCACAATATAGATTAAATCCAAGCACAGAAAATCTGAAATCTGTTCTGGACTTTAGTTCTGTTTAACAACAAGTTAAAATTCATTAAGTTCTAAGAAAAGGCTTCTCATTTAGATCTAAATTTTAATGGAATGGCAATTGCTCCATCACAATACCCTCCCTGCCCCGTGATTCCCTGGATGGGCTTTAGGGATTTGGGAGGAATTAAATTTATGTGCAAAATTTTGTGGGCATATGTTATTATCTTGAGTAAGTCCCTTCCACTTCATTATGTTCTCAAATGGGGTTAAATCTCAAATAAGATTTAAAACAACAATAACAAAACACTGTCAGGAGTAATCATTGTATAGATCAAGCACCTAGCTTCTACTTGGAGTTAGAGTGCAAACTCCTACTTACCCAGTGTTTATAAATGTTGTATTTTGACAACAGTCTACATGGGTCACCAGGTTTCAAAAAATACAATAAAACGTCATATAAAACATAATTTTCCTCCAAAAATTCAGATGGTGCTTGAGAATTTTGCATATCTCAGGGGCAAGAACACCAAATGCTTTTGGATTCCAGGGCAGTCCCTCATTCTTGAAATCCCATAATATTCTTACAGAGCTGAAGCCATGGAAGTCAAGTTAGGAAACCTGGATCAGATGGTTCCCAAGACTAAAACATTCAATAATCAGGGCATGTAGGTCATTATCAGAAGAAGGTAGAAAGCTTACTGAAGGTTGCTTTCCTAACTCCAAATATCTTAATCCACTGGTTTGGGAGTAGGTTATTTGTTGTTTTTAATTTATTATACTGCATGATATTCTACTGAGAGATACAAATAAATAAAACAGATATTCCAGGAGTGTGACAGCTCTCTCTTCAGTATAAATTCTTCAAATGAAATTCTATTTAAAGAAAGGGGGTAGATATTTTTCAAGATAAGTTGAGGCAAGAGCATGGATTTTTAAAATCTTTTATTTATTTACTTATTTATTTTTAGTATTTACAGTGAACTTTGTTGGGAAGTTCTGCCTTCCAATTTAACTATTTTGTATAACTGGCTACCTAAAGAGAGTGATGGGAGGACAACAAAAAACTTCATGGTGATTTCAAGATACATTAAAAAATTCTGGTATATACTTCACATGAAGAGGAGGAGCTTACTTCCCTTTTCACTAAATGTGGTCTGCTCTTATGAATCATTACGTGCCATAATGAATAGAATCTGGCAGAAGTGACAGTGTGTGACTTATAAGACTAGGTCATAAAAGGCATTGCAGCTGCCTTCTTGTTCTCTAGGATCACTAGTACTAGAGGAAGCCAGAACTACCCTGTCATGAGGAACTCAGGCAGCTCCATGGAAAGGCCATGTGATGAAGAACAGGCATCCTGCCAACAGCTATGTGAGTGAGCCATCTTGGAAGTGGATCTCCCTAGATAAACCTTCAAATGACTGCAGGGTGGGTGATGTTGACTGAAACCTCATGAGAGAGCCTGAGCAGAACTACCCAGGTAAGCCACCTCAGATCACCCACAGAGACTATGAAATAATAAATGTGTATTGTTTTGATATAGTACATCTAGGGGTAATTTGTTATAGAGCAGTAGATAACTAATATACTCTATATCAACTTTCATTTGTACCAGGAAAGATACTTTTCTTATTCTTTAATCACATGGACTGTTGTTCCTAGGCCCGCCCTTAGGTTAGTGGCATGATTTTTATCATTGAGCTTTAAAACAGACTACATAGACTTCTGTCAAAAATCTTGGAATGTAACCAGGATTTGCAGCCTTATTTCTATGTATTCAGAGTTTATAACAATAGACAAATGAACTTTTGAAATATAACCATTTATAATCTGGGTACTGCCTGCAGTTCTGCTAGCTATTGCTCAGTATACCATTGTTTTGTAAGACACTTCATATCTCTTTCTAATATGAAGAGCTTTTTCTCATGAGCAAAAGAAAAAGTTGCCAACCATTTAGCCCATCTCTTAATTAGGTAACCCATAATACACAGATTGTTTATGTAATACCAGAGGCCTATCAGAGGCCTATCAATTACAAGATACACATACCTGAGGGCAATAAACTGCAATAGATGCAAAATATCCTGGCCCAGAAAGTTCTTGGAACAAATAGCAATGCTACATATTATACTGTAGTTAACATTTACTTAATGCTTGTTTATGTGTCAGACACTTTACAAGGGCTCTTAACTTATATATTAGCTCATTTAATCCTTAGAACCTCACTATAAAGAAGGAAATGATTCAAAGCATGGGTCTTGGAATCAGACCCCTGTGCTTGAATCCTGGCTTCATCATTTACAGTCATGTAATCTCTGACAAACTATTTAACTTCTTCGTGCTTCAATTTTCTTACTACTAAATAGTGATGGTAGCATCTGCTTCACAGGGCCATGGTTAGGATTAAATGAGATAATGTATGTAAAGCATGTAAAACTTAGCAGATGTAGTTCTTAGCACATAGCATGGGTTCAGTCAATGCCAGCTATTACTATTTTTAATTTTTTTTAACTTATTGACTTGCGAGAGAGAGAGGAACATCGATTTGTTGTTCCGTTTATTTATGCATTCATTGGTTGATTCTTGTATGTGCCCTAACTGGGGATTGAACCAGCAACCTTGGTGTGTGGGATGATGCTTTAACCCACTGAACTACCCAGCCAGGGCCAATTATTTTTTAAGTAGATGAAGACACAAAATCTCAGGGACATTAAATAACTTGGCCAGTGTTGTGCAGCTAGCAAACAGTAGGAACTCAATTCCAGAGCCATTTGGTTTCAGAGCTCCAGCTCTTAACCATTATTTTATATTGTCCCCCTTGGTTTCTTTCTGCACACAAATGGAATGATTTACAGAAGGCATCTAGATTCCATGGAGGTATGCTATGAGAGATCCCTAGTTCATACATCGAAGATTTGCCAACACTTTGAGACCTTAGCATCATCTTGTGAAATCCCTCTTGGAAATGAAGGGAAAAAAAGTAGAAATTTTTTAAAAAGTTGAAGATGGAAAAAGGTACCATTTAGTTGACAGGTTCAAATGCTGCATATTTTTCATCTTGAGAACTTTCTCCATTGGAGTATGTAGGTTCCCATAGGATGTTGTTGGAATGTGTACTCTTTTTTTTTTTTTTTTTTTCCAGGAGGGGATGAAAACTATTGGATGCATGTGAACAAGGGTTAGTAATGGGATACACGACTATGGTGAATATCATAATTTCTTTCTTCTATGGATTACTCTGGTAACAGAGTAGCTAAGGATTCAGTTTAATTTCTTCTCCAGGGGAGGGGAAGAAGGACCTAAAGTAGATAAAAGAATTGTCCCAAAACAGGCAAATTACCTTCTTGGACAGGAAGGAATTAAGGGAGATCTCCTGCCTGGGAGTCCATATACCCTGTCAGGCAAACCAAACTGCAGGCTGAAACCTACTTGATCAAGTTGATTTCATACTTTTGTTTTTGTCTTTCCTTAGTTTTAAAAGTAAACATTCCTTTTTTAATTTTTTGAGGTAACTGCATAGTGTTTCCCATAGTGGCTGAACCAATCTGCATTCCGGTCAATAGTGCACAAGGGTTCCCTTTTCTCCACATCCTCACCAGCACTTGTTTGTAGATTTATTGATGATAGCCATTCTGAGAGGTGTGAGGTAATATCTCATATTTTAATTTGCATATCTCTGAGGACTGGTGATATTGAAAATTTTTTCTTAGGTCTACTGGCCATATGTATGTCCTCTTTGGAGAAGTGCCTATTCAGGTCCTCTGCCCATTTTTTAATTGGATTGTTGGTTTTTTCTGCTATTGAGTTGTAATGAATTCTTTATAAATTTTGGATCTTAACCTCTTATATCATTGGCTAATACCTTCTTTCATTCAGTAAGTTGTCTTTTCATTTCGTTGATGGTTTCCTTTACTGCACAGAAGATTTTTAGTTTGATGTAGTCTCATTTGTTTATTTATTTTTTGTTTCTCTTGCCTGAAGAGATATATCAGAAAAAATATTGCTAAGAGAGACATCATAGATTTTACTGCTTATGTTTTCTTCTAGGAGTTTTACAGTTTTGAGTCTTAAGTCTTTAATCCATTTTGAATTTATTCTTGTATATGTGTAATAAAGTGGTCTAGTTTCATTTTTTTTGCATATATCTGCTCAATTTTCCCAACACAATTTATTGATAGACTGTCTTTACCCCATTGTATGTTCTTGCCTCCTTCAGTGACTTTACTTCCAGGTATGTATCAGAGAAACTCAAAGCACTAACTTGAAAGAATATATGCATCCTTATGTTGACTGCAGCATTATTTACAATAGCCAAGATATGGAAGCAGCCCAAGGTGCCCATCAAAGATGAATGGGTTAAAAAGCAGTTGTCTGTATGTACAATGGAATATTACTTAGTCATAAGAAAAGAATGAAATCTTACCAATTGTGACAGCCTGGGTGGACCCCAAGGGTGTTATGCTAAGTGAAATAAGTCATTCAGAGAAAGACAAATACTATATGACTTCACTTATATGTGGATTCTAAAGAACAAAATAAACAAACAAACAAATTAAAACAGGCTCATGGATACAGAAAACAGATTAATGGTTGCCAGGTGGAAAGGGAGTTGGGGGACTGGATGAAAAAGGTGAAGTGATTAAGAAGTACAGATTGGTAGTTACAAAATAGTCATGGTGGTACAAAGCACAGCATAGGGAATACAGTCGATACTATTGTAATAACTAGGTATGCTGCCACGTGGGTACTTGAAACATCAAGGGGAACCACTGTGTTGTCCACCTGAGACTAATACAAAATAGTATTGGAGACTGTAATTGAAAAAAATGATAAGAAAAGAAGAATCAAAAAACAAAAACATTTATATGGATTTCTCTTCTGGCTAAAAAGAGAAAGGAAGAGGTGGTTCCTGGTAGGATGGAGTGAAGGACTGAGCATAGTAGCCCTGGAGTCTGGAGTTGGTAACTGGGCTGGGGGAACTTGAAGATAAAGGTGGAAGGCTTACTTTGGAAATGCTTTGGGAATACTTCATCATAGACAGGAGTACTACATGAGAACTTGGAGAATTTGGGTCAGGTGCTAACTTTGCTATCCAGTCACTTGTGATTCCTAGCAGTATACTATTGCTGAGCTCATTTTCTTGTCTGTAAAAAGTGGAAAATAATATTTTCCCTACCTGTTTCATGGGGACACTATACGAATGAGATTTTGTATGTGAAAGTATTCCCTTACCTACTTTACTAGAGAGAGTTATTAAAGACCATGCCATCTGATCCAACCTGCAAAGGAAGGGTATGGGCAAACGCTGGTCTTCAAGAATCCTCCACTTGTAGCTGTTCCTTCTTAGGACTGCTAAACTCTAGTCCTCAGTTTATTAACTACATGTTCTGGCTCATTTAGATCTCTAGATCATCACCACACACGTTACTGTAATTATTACTTCATTTCTATCCTAAGCTGTTTTTGTGTCCATAGCACCTAACATTGTACTCATAGCAAGCAGAAACCCACAACTATGCATGGATTGTTATATGAAAATATTTTAATCATAGAGAGTTAATCTATAATTTTAAATTTCCCTCTAACAAACATTTCTGTTTCTTTAAGCTGGTGCATGAGGTCATTTCTAAGAAATTCTTAGTGGTGGGATCATTTTGTATCACGATGATTAGAGATTATTAATGCACTAAATGTCAGTTTATGTTTATACTAGACTAACTTTAAAGAACATAGTAACACTTATGAATTAAGCCAGGACAGAGAAGCAACTGCAGACAAAGTGACTCTTTTGTGGCCTCTAACAACTGGTGGCTTTAAACAATGAAAGCCATTGTGTAAGAGTTCCCTTTCAGGGTTATTGTGAGGATTAATTAGATTAAAATCTGCAGTACTTTGAATTTTTCTCAGAATTTCTTAATAAATAAAGATGGCAATAATTTTTTAGAAGTATTTTTGTATTGGTCCTCCCTGTAACAAGTTCACCACTATTTAACTCCCTATTTTCCCTGAAGCAAAAATTCCAAGATTAGGCCAACCTAAATTACCTTTAATGGTTTTAAACCTACTACCAGAGCACACATGACTGACGAATACTTAGTACCCTAATCACAAAGATCTTGGTGTGTGATTTACATGACACAACAATGCCTCATAATCACTCTGCACCATGGTAGTTAAATATAAATTACTGTAATTTTTACAACTGTTTTTTTATTGACCAACAAAGTTTTACTCTCCTCTTTGTTATTTATATTTTAATAACTCATATTCTGCTCATGTACAAATAGGGTTTAAGGCAGCTTTCCCTTTAGTAGTTCATTATCTCCAAACATTGTAAATGTTGAAAGTTCTACCTGACACCAGCTACCTGACTTAATCCTCATTGTATATGCACAGAAATACACTCAGACACCAGATAAAAGACAGGAGTCTTTGATCTAACTCTCCAATAGCTGTTGCCTTAGGAACTCCTTCCCCTCAGTCTCCTGATCTCTTCTGATCCTAACCCTTGACCCAGTGACTCACCCAGCCCATGCTGCCCCTTTCCTGACCCAGAAGGAGTGGCTCTGAATATTCTAAGTGGTGGGTGTGAGGCAGCAGATCCTCTGGAGCAGACCCAGGTGAGGTCTGGGGAACAGTAGGATAAGAGGCCCATTGTAAATGAGGAACCTGTCTGGCGGGTGACAAACTGTCCTGGTTTGCTTGGGACAGAGGGATTTCCAGGACATGGAAAATTCAGTTCACTAGGATGAGTTTACCTCTTAGCAAGAATAGATTGTAGCCCTGATACTGGCTGGGCAAGGGAGAGAATCTTTCCTGGGAAAGACCCCTTGTTCCTCTTGCATCCTGCAGCGAACTGGGCTGGGTGCTCTCAGAGAATTCTGTGGGCATGACTCCTATTACATTGAAATGGAAGAGGTCAAAAGTGTTCCAGAGGGAGGCCAGACACACCCAGGTGGTGCCTGAAGGACACAACCCTGTGAGAGTCATAGAGGTCCCAAGCGAGTTCTGTAACTTTGCAGGTCCAGTAACTACCCCTGAGGATCAGGCTGGGGAAATCAGTCCATGCCAAACTACTCCAAGAGGTTGAGTAAACTACTATGTCATTGATATATTAATTATCCTGGGGGCTACGCCTTTCCTGTTGCCCAGGATGCCCCCTTCACAGGACCAGTGATATGAGAAACCAAATTACCTTAGAACTAGAGCAAAGGTGACTGGGATTTTTAAATGACATTGTTCTGGCCTCATGGCCTCTTCCGGCCTTTCGTGCTTCTGTTTCTCTGCTAAGGTGCTCTTCCTCATCCTCAGGATCTGGTTAAGCCCTGTTCAACATTCAAACCCTGTAGATTCTGCCCAACTTTCTCCTTCTCTGCTGCTTCCTCCTCTTCCTCCCTCCTTCCCTTTTCCTTCCCCCTTCTCCTTTCTTTCTCCTTCCTTCCCCCCATTCCTTCTTTCTTTAGCAAATATCCAAATGCTTATCATATTCAGTTATGAAACTAGGCTATAGTGTTGAATAAGACAAAGTCTACATGATATCCCATCCTTCAGTAGTCCTGTATACACATTCCAAAGTCTAAATCTTTATTACTAATTTTTCTCTGGATTACATGAAGACTGTTATTATCTGTATCTATATATAGTTTTTAAGTGAAAGTGCAAAGCAGTATAGCCTTTCTTCTAGTTGTATTATAGTCTAGTCTTCCTGAAATTATTCCTTAGGCCCAATCAGTTGAAATCTACAGATAACCAGCTTCATCCATTTGTATTGATTTTTATAGTCTAGGGCAGTAAATTCACTTAATATTACTCTAGCTGCCTTTGGTCCTCCTAGTTGTGCTTCATTCTCACAGCTCAGAGCCTTGTCTTCATTTTATAAATAGTTTGGATATTTTTATCACAAAGTGCATTACTTGGCACTTGTTCCCACTAAAGCTCATTTGTCAGTTGTCTGATCACATGGTCAGATTTATAGGCTCTTCTGACTAGCTCAGCAAACTTTTTCTATAAAGGGCCATATGATAATATCAGTTTTACAGCAATACCCTGGTGTGAGTTGCAGTTACTCAACTCTGCTGTTGTGTTGTGAAAGCAGCCATATATGATAGTAAGTAATGAATATGGCTGTGATCCCATAAAACCTTATTTATGGACCCTGAAATGTTAATATCATAAAATTTTTATATTTCATAAATATTTGCTTCCTTTAGATTTTCCCCCCTAACCATTAAAAAAAAAAAAAAAAAAAAAAAGTAAAAATCACCCTTAGCTTGTGGCTGCACAAAAACAGGCACGGGCTGGACTTGGGTCGACGGCTATAGTTTGCTGACCCTGGTCTAGAACCATCTTAGTTGGATGTGTTGTTCAGATTTTAATGCATTTACTCCTTCAGATCATGTGCATACCTCTTAGTGAGCTTTGCACTAGCATGGGGGCTTGAAGCTCTTTACTTGGTTCCATGAATCCTTGCTTCCTAACATACTATTAAGGCAGCTGTAGTTAGACATCCCAACTGTCCTCATAAAGGTGAGGTGTAGCTGGGGACCCACAGCCCACCAGAGGGCTCTGCTTTGTGGCTGCCCACACCTCCCAGTGGATCCTGTAAAAATACCTTGGGCTTTTCAGAATGGAAATTTGACTGTGTCTTCACCCTGTCCCTCACTTGAGCTGAAGCCACTATGAACTTGCATTGTTTGGGGCTCTGACCTCAACCATTGTATATGCAGTTGCCTCATTTAAAATACCTTTCTTTACCACTCCTTTACCTAGTTAATTCTAGGTAAATTCTAGAGCCACTCCCTCATGGCACCCATTGTACCACAAGTCTAGAGGAGTCCATTTGTTACATGCACTCATGTCTCACTTTGTAATTTTATTTTTATTAGTGGCATTATTTGACTAAAGGCTGCCTCTAACTCCCTGTTAGGTCCTACATTCCATGTGAGTAGGAGACTGTATCTTTGTTGGTCACTGTATCTCCTGCACCTGGCCCTGTGCCTGGCACACAGTAGATGCTCAATTGACATTTGTTGAGTGGAGGAATTGGAGCCACTAGACCTCAGCCTATTGGCTAAGGCATTACTGTGACAGCCCTCTCCCCTTACTAGCAGAGGGAACTTAGATGAATTATATGATCTTTTTGAGCCTCGGTTTCCTCCTCTGTAGAATGGAGGTAATAACTACTATAATTGGGTTATGGCGACTTAAATGAGATAATGTGCCTGGCATGTGACTTGCTCCAGTCACTGTTAGATTAATGTTAGTTCCCCTTTCCCCCTGTTCTCATTGGTGTCAAGTCCATGGCCTAAGGCCTAACTACCACTTACCCAGATTCCTTAAGCACACAGGACTCCACCTTCCTGAGAACTGTACTGTTTCTTCAGAGAAATCCAGGGTTAGCAATGTGACTACCATGCCCTTCATACACTTGCTGCCTTCCCTAAGGCTGTCACTTGGGTCCTCTAGTTCTCCCTGTCACGAGCATATGTTTGTGATATAGTCTTTCCTATAAGTCAACAGGGCAGCTGCTTGGCTAGCTGCCTGCTGCGCAGCCTGATGCCAAGGAATAGACAAGAGTCATACACAGTAACTATGCTATTCACTTGGGTTTTATTGATGCAGTTTCACTCAAAGAAGAACATCAATATGCATTAATATCCTAGTCACACTCTAACAACCTAAGAGAATTGTAACACACAAACACACAGTAATCGAAGGGGGATAACGAACCTGACTCCCAGAGTCTCAGTCTGCAGGTCCGGCAAAAAGCACGGTGGGCAGAGGAATTGGCAGCGTCTTTCAAGGAAAGATTTCTGGAGCCAGGTGGACATCAGAGCAGATGAAGTCCTCAGTCCAGCAGGGCAGAGCCCCCAGTGGCCAATCCCAAGGGAGATCAGCATGGCATGGAGCAGCACTCTGACATGTGGAGCTCGACTGCCTCAGCAGTGGTCTGGAACCTGCCTCAGTTATACCTTGAAAATGGTGTACTCCATCCTTCTGGGTCTCTTCGATAAACACCTTGGCACCCCTGATGCCAAGTGTGGAATTTGTCCAGGAACCTATGGGTGGTACATGGCTGTTCTGTTTGACACCCCTGCTGACAAGAGTGGAATTTCCCCAGGAGCCTATCCATGGGTGGTCCTGCTTTGCAGACATGGCCATTCTGATCACACGTGCAGATATCTTAGCTGTGTCTCCTTGCCAGACATGTCTGTTCTGATCACATGGGTAGATATCTTATGTGTGTCCCCTTGCCAGATGTGTCTAGAGTGACTTAGGTAGTTTTCCTCTTGAATCAGTGTCATGCTGACTGAAAGCCATTTTAGTTGACACAGGTGACTCCACTTTGTTTTATATACTTTATGCTATCTTGATCAGACCAATGCCATTTTATTGGTCCTGCTCTCCACAGTGCCCCCCACCCCTGCCACTGGAATCAACAGGCGCTACCCACTGTATTTCCTTCTGAGCTAGTTCCTGATTCTTACAAAATGTTCCAGTCTCAAGCAACTTTTATTTCAGCCTTTCTTTGGAAACCTGGCAAAGGTTTTTGTAAGGTCTCAAGGTGGATAATATTAAACAGTGTCTTTATGTACATGGTATTTGCTCCTCAAAATTTGATTTGTCAAGTTTTTCTCTTTCAAGATACCATTTTGCCATCCTTCTCAATTTAATTTTAAGTGTTTAGCCTGCCCATTTCACAAGTAAACATAACTTTCCATGTTCCTTCCAGAGATTTCTTTTGTAAAAACAGTTCTTAAAGATTTTATATATTTATTTTTAAAGAGAGGGGAAGAGGAGGAGAAAGAGAGGGAGGGAAACATTGATGTATGAGAGATACATCTATCCATTGCCTTTCATGCACCACCACAGGGGACCTGGCCCACAACCCAGGCATGTGCCCTGGCTGGGAAATGAACCAGCGACCTTTCAGTTTGCAGGCCAGTGCTCAATCCACTGAGCCACACCAGCCAGGGCTGGAGATTTCTTAATGATAATAAATACTGTGTAATAAAAATTATAATATTTTGAGCATATAACAAATGGACTGTTCATATACATTAGTTAATTAATCTTTATAACAACACTGCATGGTAGACACTGTTACTCCCATTCATACATGGGAAAATTAAATTTTAAAAACAATTTGTTTAAATTTACACAACTAGAAACTGTGGACTAAAGATTTGCATTAAGGTTTGTCCCAGCCAAGTGCCTGTCATCTTTCCACTCTGACATTTTCCTTATTCTTCTGCTTAGTGGTTGGTGATGGTGTTGGGAAGGTGTGTGCGTTTCACCTCTCACTTTTCTAATCTGGGTGAACATCCAGTTGTTATTACTGGTTACCCACTTTGGAGAATGATTCCTCAATGTCATAGTTGAGTTCCATGAGAACTCAGGTGGGTCCTGAAGTATTACTTTTTCATCCAAATCACTCATTTATCCATCTATTCATCTACCCACCCATCCATCCACCCAATATTTCTGAACAGGCTGTGTTCAGGTTGCTATACCACAGACTAGGTGGCATATAAACAACAGAAATTTATTTCTTATAGCTCTGGATGCTTAGAAGTCCCAAGATCAAGCAAGTCACCAGCATTGTTGTATTCTGGTGAGAACCCTCTTCCTTATTCATCACCAGCACCTTCTTACTATGTTCTCACATGGTGGAAGGGACTAGGGAGCTCTTTGGGGTCTTTTTTATAAGGTACTGACCCCATTTGTGATGGGTCTACCCTCATGACCTAATCACCTTCCAATGGCTCTACCTTCAAACACCATCACATTGGGTATTAAGATTCTAACATGTGAATTTGAGGAGGAAAGAAACATTTAGACCATAGCAGATGCTGTATACCAGACACTATGCAATGTACTGTACACATTAGGCCAAAGAAATGTAATGTGTTCTTAGTTTTTAAAATTAAAACATTGGGGAATTAGTGGAGGAGGCATTTGGGATGGTGTATGTAGGTAGGGAAGATGGAGAGAAAGGAAGAAAAAGAGAAGGACTTCCTATGAAATCACTACCCTGGGCCTGTGGTCAGGAGGAGGACATTGGGTATGATGTGGAAGCCAGGGGTAGATTAATGAGGTTCTTATATACTGAAATAGAAGTGATGACTTGAGACCAGCTGAATTTTGCCATCTAGTTTTCAGTTTCCTTCTGCACAAGCTGGTACTTTACTAGCTTTCTGATGTTCTCATTTTGCTCCTTTTCAAGTCAGCATAGATATTACCTTTGCATTTTTGTTTCTTTGTGTAGGTAGCATCGCCACTTGCAGCCTACCAGAATTGCTACAGTGACTGACTGTTTTACTGTGCAGAAAGGGTTACTTCACTTAGTTTTTTTAGTGTGTTCATGTGTGTTCACAGTGAGGGCGTGTGTACACAAGTATGTGCAGACTTATTCATGTGAGAAGCTCAGGGACCTGGATTGTTGTACTTCAGTTATTAAAGTCATGTTCAGACAAAGGGATCCTGGTGACTAGAAGAGTCCTCACAGTGGCATTTACCTCAGTGAATTCACTGTGCATCAAGAGTCAGAAAATTGACTTTGTAGGCATCCTGAGAATGCATTCATCTCCCATTAACTTGGCTCACAGAAACTAATAAATACAGAAAGGAATATTGTGGGTATGTAAGAAAGTATAGATATGTTTTAGAGATTCATAGTGAAGTAAGAGAGGATGAAATGACTAGGGTTTAGCATTTGCTTTAAAATATTTTAGTTTTTAGTAAGGCAAAATCTTTACTGTGGGAAAATCTTGATAATGATTGGATCTGGTTAATGGGTATTTTATACTATTCGTTATACATTATATATGTTATATATATATTCATTATACTCTTTTCTTTACTTCTATGTGTTTGAAATTTTTCATAATATAAAATTTAAAAATATAAAGAAAATGACAGCAACTTAGAGAGAGAAATAAAAATAGGTAGCCTGGATATTCAAGTTGCCTTAACCAGGAATACAACATGGAAAGCTAATTTGATTTAAAACTGCTGTGTACACCTGAATCCTAGCAAGGGGAGTTAGCGATAGGTTCTGAGCTTAATGGCTCCATGGTCTGGGGTCATTTCCACCAAGATTCACTTCTTGTGGGACTTGGCAGAGCTCCCATTCCTCAGACTTATTTGGAAAGACTTTAGCTTTCTCTAAGCTGCCTTAGGCTGGATAGAAACTCAATATTCTGGCTCTTAGTCCAGTGCTCCTGTAGGATTTTATCTGTGACTAAATCCAGAATATCACCTCACTACTATATTGCTATGATTACTGCTATTTTTGCAACATACCAATGTGTTACGCAGAAGATTACTGTTCTATTAACAGTACAAAATGACTAAACCATTTCTGTTTCTACATCTTTCTCTGAAAACAATTGATTAGATTTCCACTTACTAAATTACAACTCCAATAAAGTCCCACCTCCCTAATAATACTCCCAGAGTATCTTGGAGTACCCTCAAACTTTGTTTACTCACAGCTTCCTACTTTACTCTGACAGATAACTGATTCTTTCCTTTGCATTGAACTTTTGCTGGAATCACTCTCAGAGGATGGCTTATTCTCTCATTTTAAGTCTGAGTGGACCTTACACTTGTTCCCTCCCCATCCAGCCATATCTCTGATGGAACTTGCCATTATTCAGCACATAGCACAGTTAAAGCTTGATCTGCCCAAGACCTCCAGAACAAGGCTATAGTCTGACAAAATCAGACTACTTACTGACTCACAGCAAGAGGGTGCACTCTAGAACTATGAAGTGCTATCCTTAACAGGAGACCATTAGCCACTGTATTCTATGGACATGTTTAGATTAATTACAGAACAAACATTCCTCATGTGTCCACTGATGAGTTAGTGCAAGAGAACTCATTTTTAGAGAATGAAAACTCACTTCAAGGGAGCAGATGAGGACTCTGGAGGCTTCTGTCTCTGAGCTCTCCCATATGACTCTTGTACTCCTGGACTGTAGTAGTTGCCCAGAGCAATGACGTAGTTGCCCAGAGCAATGACATAATCCTGTCTGTAGCCAGGAGCTCCTCTCTTCCCTTCTGCTCTCTGTCCCAGGATCTAGTTCCAGGAACCATCTCAAAGACTTAAGACATCTGATACCTATACCCATCGGCTTCTCCCATTGCACTCCCTGTCTCCAAGTCAGGCACTTAAATCCTACTCAGGTGTGGCTGGGGAAGGGGGTGATGGTGTCTCTCTTGCTGCCACCAGTGGCTACAGGCATCTGTTTCTCCTGCTTCCAGTTTCTGGGTTTGCTTTAGAAGCTCTGCACTATTGCTTCAGCTCACACTCCTGCTGGCACCCTCATCCTATCAGATCTTGTAGGGTTGAAATCTGAGGAGCAGCAGGGTACCATGAGGATTCCTGATGCCGAGGTTTGGCCTCTCTGTCCAACTCTCTGTTTGGCCAGCACCAGCTCCAGGAATGACAGAGATGGCTAAAGGAAAAGGCACTAATGATACCCCTGTGGTTTACTGGTTGTTTTTAAAGGCTTGATTTGATTTTCTTTCAGATCGGTGAGATAGTTATTATTCCTATTTGATGAGATAAGAAACTAGGGTAACATGAAGTTAGGTAATGTGTTTATTATAGTCACTAAGTTAATTGGCAGCAGGACCATGATATGAACTGAGGTATTCCTTCTCCTGGAGAAATTTATCTGTAGGTAAATCCAAGCTATTACTAAACTATATTTCTATAACTAAAATCTTATTTGTAGCAGCCACAAAAGATGACTAATTATTAGCAGCAGACTGAGACTGTTCAATAGCCAAATGCCATATTTCATTTTTATCTATATGTTCAATTTATTAATTTAAACCAGACATTCCAAAAATTTTACCACGAGCAGTCAAGAGATAACATCTATAGTTGACAAATTAAGAAAAAGAAATATAAATACATCACATACAGTTTCAGTGGCAATCAACAGTAGAACTTAAAACAGAAACTGTTCATAAAACCTGTGACTAATGGGTGTGGGAGTGGTGGGGTTGGTGGGGATGGGTGGTGGAAGATTTTTGTTTCCCATTTTAGACACTTCTGTACAGTCTGGATTTTAAAAACATGGGCAAGTATTACATCTACAAATTAAGACAAGTTTTAAAATATAAGAGAGAAGTAAAGTTAAAAGTATTCATCGAGTTCTTAAATAGTCAATAGAAAAAATTAAGTACATCTATACAGATTTTAAGTAAGAAAAACAAATTGCAGAATGCTATTATATAGTTAGGATAATACCATTTGTTTCGTGTGTGTGTGTGTGTGTGTGTGTGTGTGTGTATAGGTATATCAGTATATATGTGTACTAAACTGGGAGGATATCAAAGTGGAGAAAAGAGAGATTTTATTATTTATTATATATTTTTATGTCTCTCTATACTGTTTGATTTTTTTCTAGGAGCATGCATTGAACATAAAGGTGTATGGAATATTCTGCAGGTTCAAAGTTGAAGTGATTTTGAATGTTTCTCTTTCTTTTCTTTGCCATGGAAGAGCCAAGTGTGATAGTATTGTGTTATGTACTAGGGTCAGGATCTTACACTGACTTATAGTGAGGAAATTCACTGGTTCTCAGCTCCTTAGTATTATTACAAAAGGGAAGTTTGTGCATTGAGTTGCTCCACTATCGTGACTATATATCACCACAGAGCTGACCAAAAGTCTGATTCATGTTTCTTTTTACGTTGCTAGATTTCCTTCTTCTGCTTGGTTTTGAGCAGATGTCACCAAGGGTATGTGGGATTCAGATCCCCATATTCAGTACCTGATGATTCAAGGTCTCTGTCTCTTTCTTTGGAGGCCTTACTAACCCTGATACTTGTTCGAATACTTTTAGCAATTCAGTTTTTTTTGTATTTTACTTTATTGTGGAAAGAACACAACATGAGATTTACCTGCTTAACAAAATTTTAAGTGAACAATACAGTATTGTTGACTATGGGTACAATATTGTACAGCAAATCTCTAGAACTTACCTACCTTTTGTTTTTAATGAGAGAAGTTAAATTTATACACACCTTAAGATAACTTATGAAATTTGTAGTAAAAAGAATGAATTCCACATATTACAGAGATTTTGCTAATATATAAACTGCCAGTCCATTTAAATTTGGCATATTCAATCTACTTAATTGATTTATTTAAACAGTGGTTTTTCTAACAGAATTCAGTTATATGAGTGATGTAGTTATGCCCTTGACAAAGATGACAAGAGTGGTATTATTATGACTGAGAAAGTAGAATATATTTCCTGATATCTTAGTGTTCTGGCTTATCAACATTCTGCCCTGTCCAGTCAGGTTAGGCAGATGTAATGGAAGGCATGCTGGGTTGACACATATTTTCATCACAAAAGCCTTCTGGTAGGCCCTCTTCATCTTCATCAGGAAAAATATGTAAGGAATGGAAAATTTTTACAGAAATCCTTATCTGAAGGCAGTTTAGAATCTCTGGTATTTATTGAACAATTTTTATGTCCAGGTATGGAGCCATTTACATAGATTATATTGTCCTTTGTGTTCATACTTTCTGTGTGTATGCTGCCCTATCTATGCTTCTCATTTTCACAGGCATTTTAGTTTCAGGCTAGACTCTGCCAACATCACAGGTTGAAACAGCCCCAGGTCTCCTGTGGGTTTTTGTTTGACCATAAGTAGCAGGCTGGCCTTTAAATTCCCATCTTTTCATGATGCCTTGAGAACTTCTACTAATAGTTTTTTGCTGTGACATTCACATGCTGTCCTGGGTGACAATGAACAGCAAAAAGAGGAATCCTGGCTTTATTGCAACATTATCTGTTATAGATTTTAACTTTTTGTTTTGGAGGCAATTTGTTCTCCATAAAATTCCAATATAGATATAGCTATTTAGTAAGTGGGATTGCTGGATATTATGGTAGTTCTAGTTTTAAGTTTTTGAGGAACTCCCATACTCTTTTCCTTAGCAATTGTACCATTTTGCATTCCCACCAACACTGTGCAAGAGTTCCAATTTCTCTACAATCTTGCCAAATACTTGTTGGCCTTTATTATGTTGAGGGACTCTCCTTCTATCCCTACTTTGTTGAGAGCATTTTTGGTTTTGTCATGAAAAGGTGTTGAATTTTGTCTAATGATTTTTCTGCATCTATTGATCATACAATTTTTATTTTATATTCTGTTAATGGGGTGTATCTCATTAATTGATTTTCATATGTTGAACCATCCTTGCATCACAGGGACAGATCCCATTTGATCATGGTATGTGATCTTTTTAATGTGCTGTTGGATTCAGTTTGCTAGTATTTTGTTGAGAATTTTTGTACCTATATTTATCAGGGATATTGGCCTGTAATTTTGTTTTCTTGTGGTGACTTTGTTTTCAGGGTACTATTGGCCTCATAGAATGAATTTGGAAGCACCCCCTTTTCTTTAATTTTTTTTGGAAGAATTTGAAAAGGATTGACATTAATTCTTCAAATGTTTGGCAGAATTCACCAGGTAACCATCTGATCCTGGGGTTTTCTTTGTTAGGAGAGTTTTGATAACTGACTCAATATCCATACTAGTTATAGATCTTTTCTGACTTTCTATTTCTTCATACTTTAGTCTTAGTAGGTTGTAAACTATTTCTTTTAGTTTATACAGTTTGTTGATATGTAAGTGTTCCTGAAAGCCTCTTAGGATTTTTTAAAAAATTTCTATGACATCAATTGTAAAATCTCTTCTTTCAGTTCTGATTTTATTTGTGTATTCCTTTTTACCTTACTGACTCTAAGGGTTTGTGATTTTCTTTATATTTTTAAAATATTTACTCTTAGTTTTGTTGATTTTTTTCTATTTTCTTTTTCTATTTCATTTATCTCTGCTTTAATTTTTTAAATTTCCATCCTTTTATTAACTTTGGATGAGTTTTTCCTAGTTTGAAGTATAAAATTATGTTGTTTATTTGAGATCTTCTTTTTTAATGTAGGCGTTTATTGCCCTTTTAGTACTGCTTTGGTACTAAGTACTGACTGCAGAATAAGTATTGGAATGTTGTGTTTTCATTTTTGTTTGTCTTGAGGTTCTTTCTAATTTCATTTTTTGATTTATTCTTTGACCAAATGGTTGTTCAGGAGTGTGTTTAATTTCTGCATATTTTTGATTTTTCCAGTTTTCCCTTATTGTTGATTTCTAATTTTATTCCATTGTGGTCGGAAAATATACTTGGTATGATTTCAATCATTTAAAATTTGTTAAGATTTGTTTTGTGACCTAGCATGTGACCTCTTCCTGGAGAAAGAGCAGTGTATCCTTGAGAAGGACATGTGTTCTGCTGTTGGATGGACTGTTCTGTATGTGTCTATTAGGTCAGTTTGATCTATGGTGTTATTAAATTCTCTGTTTCCTTGTTGATCTTCTGTTAGGATGCTCTATTATTGAAGGTGGGAAACTGAAGTCTTCTACTATTACTGTATTGCTGTCTATTTCTCCATTCAGTTCTGTCAGCTTGCTTGACATATTTAAGTGCGCTGATGTTGGGTACATATATATTTATTGTTGTTATATCTTCCTGGTGAATTGACATTTCCTCATTAAAATGTCCTTCTTTTTTTTCTGTGATAGTTTTCCATTTAAGGTCTATTTTTTTCTGAGGTACTCATAAATATAATGACCCCTGATTTCCAAAAATCCTGATGTTATGTAAGAAGTCCATCTACCCAGAGGCCACCATGCTAGAGAAGCCATGTATAGATGCTCTAGTCAGCAGTTCCCACTTACCTTGGTCTTCTAGCCAAGATACTAGACATATGCATGAAACCATCTTGGACCCTCCAGAACACTCCATCTGCCAGATGAACACCATATGTCCTCCATTAATAGAACAGATTTCTCCAGGTGAGTGCTGCTTAAATTTATGACTCATAAAATGGTTTGGAGGTAGTTTGTTACACAGCCATCAGTAACTAGAACAGGAACCTTTGACTCCTGTGACCCCCATTTCAGATTAAGCCCAATTATGGACCAAGTTTATGCTCCTTTCTCTCTCTCTCTCTGCATTGAAATTTAGATATTAAAATGTAATGATCCTTTTGATTAACAGTATACATATATTCTTACCTAGTTGTGATCCATTTATGCCTATTACTTTCTTCTCCTTTCTAATTTAATTTTATTTGGTATTTTCATTATATCAATAAGTACCTGGTTTGTTTTAAAGAGCTATATCATATTCTAGATGTCATCATAGGTATAACATCTCTGTTTTGTTGGGTTTTGAGAGTCCTCCTCTCCTTCCTTGGGGCATATAGCTTGCAGTTAGATGAGACCTTCTGGCTGAGTTCTGGCCAATATAATATTAAAGAGTGTTATGCACTGCCCTGGCTTGTGTGGCTCAGTGGATTGAATGCTGGACTGTGAGCTGAAGGGTCACTCGTTTGATTCCTGGTCAGGGCACATGCCTGGGTTGCAGGCCAGGTCCCTGATCGGCGCTGTGTGAGAGGCAACCAATTGATGTAGCTCTCACATATTGCTGTCTCTCACCCTCCCTTTCTCCCTCCCTACCCCCTCTCTAAAATAAAATAAATAAAATATTTTTTAAAAAGTGATATGTGTCTTTTCCAGGTCTGCCCCATAAAAAGTGCAAGTAAAAATAAGATTAACCATATAACACAGTGCCTGTCATATACGAAGTGCTCAACAAGTATCAGTTTTCTTTTTTAAAAACATCATTCTAACTTTCTACTATTCTTGATAGCTGGGTAATGATAAAGATTTCCAAAGGGGGATCCTTAGCTTTAACTCTTTCCCCAAATAGGTGGCACCAGAACTTCCTTGCTGTCATCTTGCTGAGGAACTTCCATGCACTAAGGCTATTGAGTCAACAACATTCTCCACAAAAAAAATTGTATAAGAATACTAATAGATATTCATCATTTCTCTTAGGTATATACCTAGAAATGGATTTGGTGGGTTAAGGGATCTATGATAGAAACTACCATTTTCTATCATAGATCCTGTATATCATTTTATGTCTCCATGAGAAAAGTATGGAAGATCACTCCTCATCCTCACCAACATTTGCTATTGTCAGGTTTTTCATTTAATTTTGATGAATTCCAATTTACCTATTTTTTAAACTTGTGTTTGCTGTCCTATCTAAGAAATCAGTGCCTAAGCCAAAATCACAAATATTTTAACCTATGTTTCCTTCTAAGAGTTCCATAGCTATAGCTCTTACATACAGACCTATAATACACTTTGAGTTTGTATTTCCCTGATGACTAATAATTGCCCTAGAAAAGTTCCTTCTTGTCCATTCTAGCCAGTCCCTGTTCTTACCCCTTAGAACTAACTACTGTTTTTATTATTTTCCACCATAGACCAGTCTTTTCTGTTCTAGAACTTTATGTAAAAGGAATGACACAGTATACATTCTTTAGTATAGGTGTCTTTTATTTAGCATACTGTTTTTGAGATTTAGCCATGTTATTATGTCAGTTGTTTGTTCCTTTCAGAAGAAATTT